>NC_064853.1:22367573-22700698 GCF_024139225.1 Suncus etruscus
CTCAGAAATTGCTCCTGGCAGGCTCAAGGGACCATATGGGATGTCGGGATTTGAATCACTGACCTTGTGCATGCAAGGCAAATGCCTTACCTCATGCTATCTCTCTGGCCCCAATGCCCCAAATTTTTATGAGTGTCTATATGAACTGAGTTTTACTCAATATAGGTAACAGGGAAAGCAGAGAGGGATTCCCAGCATCTAGAATGGTACTCTACATAATTCCCTTAGTCTACTCTTTCCTCCAAAGCCACCACAAAATCAGGTTTACATATACAGGCCCAATTCACTAAAAATTCTCTACTTTGCAAAACTCACATGATGGAGTAGGGTAGGAGCAGGGGAGACAGATGGCTACAGGAGTAGGGTTGTATGTTCAATAGAAAAATGTAAAGTTGAATCTTGTGAGTATTGTTTTGCCTATGTTCTTTTCTCCACCCTCAGTACCCAGAGAACTTCCTTCTAGGCTGAATTATTGGGCCTCCAGGCTGGCTGGATCTCACTGGGTTCAGATTAAGCCAATACAAAAGATAGAAAAAAGAAAGGAGAATGGATTCAGGTTCTTTATTTCTCAATAGAGTTAACATGAGTTGATTCTTTCCCTCGATGAAAACCATAATTTCTCTCAAGCTTGTCCACACAGATCTTTCTTGATTAGTCCAAGTAAGCTCTCCTTTATGTCATGACTTCAGTAATAGGGTTTTCTCAACCTTACTGGCCATTGGTTATATATCATAGCTTTTTCACATCCCGCCCTGCCTCCTAATAGTTCATGATTTAGTCAAACAGGATTTTGAGTAGGACACTCCCCTCTTTTGTGCTAGAATTTTGCTCCCATGCCAACTAGTACAGGAGTGAGGAAACACAGCCTATTAGTTCTGTCTGGGGTCATGGAAAAGGAACTAAGTGGTAGTAAGTCCTGTTCTGAAACATGAGATGAAGCTTCTTGGCCAGAAAATGTGTGAAAGCATCTTGGACTGAAGGAACAGGAGCCAATGAATGTCTGAACTTGGGCAGTGAGGTAAGATGTAGCAGGAAATAGGAGGCCAAGAAATTAGGTCAGAGTGGAAAAGCCTTGAGACCCAATTTAGGAGTGTGCATTTTAGTGTCAGAGTAAGAATATGAAAATTCTGAGGATTGGATTATATGGGCATAAGATCTGGGGTTCTTTTCTCAGAAAAAAATTATTCAAGATAATTATCAGTATTTTCCAATACATGAGAGCTCTGGATAACAACTTAGTAATATGTAAAGAGTCCAAACTTCTTTATGTCCAGAATTCTATGACTAGAGTTGAACACAGTTGAGTTGAAGGAAATTATCCAAAGTTCGTATAAGGCCTCTTAACAAAAGCACTCACTGTGATATTTATTATAATGAAAGCTGGAAAGAGCCTAAAGGCTCAATAAAATAAAGTTGTTAAATAAATGGTAGCATATCTTTATAATAAATATTAAATAGTTATTAAATCAAAGTATGGGACAACATGGGACTTAAGTGGGGCTTAAATGCTAGGCATGGGCAAGGCCCTGGACTTGATCCCAGGCACTTTCTGGAGTGGTTTCAGACTCTGAACATGACAGGATAGGGCCCCCTCCAAAATAGTTTTAAAGGAAGAGAAATTCTTTTAAGATCAAATTAAGTTGAAAAATAAGGTAAAAATATCTAAAAAAATGACCTCAATGACAAACATGAACAAAATAAAAATGTCAAAATCTTATACATTTTATACTATTAATGAGTTTGTGAATGACTGATATTTTCAGGATATTTTAAAATATATTCAGTTTCTATAAATAATTGACATTAGTCGTATCACTGAGATAGCTACACAACCTCTCAAGAACAAAGTTTGAATGGAACACCCACCATTTCTTTAAACATCTACTTTATGTTGTTGGTTTATTGCTACTATCTCTTCTGTCTCCTCCACCTCTGCCATCACTTCCACAAACACCTTTACCACTACACCATTACCGTTTCTACCACTACCCCCATCATGACCACCAAATTCACCATTAATCATCATCTTCACCACTACCACCTCTACCAGTAATCACCATCTCCATAGAGCACCCATTACCACTGCCTCCTTCACACCACCACCTCTAGCTCTAAACACCACCACCTCTACTATCATCACCACTTTCATCACCATTACCTCTACCACTAACTACTACCTCTACTACTAACTACCACCTCTACCACTAACTACCATTTCCATCACTAAACCACCACCTCCTCTGCTAGCCACAACCTCCACCACTAATCACCACCTTTATCACAATCACCAACTTCATCACCATCACCACTTCCATTACCACCACCAACTTCAGCACCACTAACCGACACTGCTTCTGCCATTACCACTATTCAATTTTTTCATAATATTTTGGGCATGTACTCTGTACCAGCGTGTCTATTTTTCTTCCCTATCCTCAAATCTATAAGGTAGATTTTATTTTTACTTGAATTAATAAAAAAAAAAAAGAAGGATACCAACCAGTTCAGAGGAGTTAACGCTAGGATCACACTTAAATTCAATGGCAGAGTTGGGATTTTATTTCATTTTATTTATTTATGTATTTTTGGTTTTTGGGTCATACCCGGCAGCGCTCAGGGGTTACTTCTGACTCTATGCTCAGAAATCGCCCCTGGCAGGCTCGAGGGACCAATGGGACGCCAGGATTTGAACCACTGACCTTTTGCATGCAAGGCAAGCACCTTACCTCCATGCTATCTCTTCGGTCCCCAGAGTTGGGATTTTAAATTGATTATTGTTTTTTAGGCCTATTGCTTTTGCATGGTTGTTTTTATTGTTTCCTGACAAACATTGGCTGGAGGTTTTCACTGTAACACATTTTATTTATACTTTACTTATAAATGGTGAATATATTTAAAGTAATGACCCAAATAAAATAAGATCCTATGAGGAAGAGGAAAGATCAGAGTAAATGCAGTGAAAACCTTTTGAAATAAATGTAAATAGCAAGTAATCCTTGAGGACTTACTATGTACCATGCAATGACATAGGTATTTTAAAAATGTATTAATTTGTATTCCTTATGTTCAGATTGTTTTATTATCCTTTGTTTTATTTTATTTCTAGAATATGGATTTTTTTTATTTTCAAACTGAAGATAGCGATAACCCTGAATCTGGGAAGTCTGGGAACATCAGCCTACATGTGTCACCTACTGTCAAGGTATGTACATTGCTTTATAAACATCATGTATTGCATACTTCATCTTACATGCAAAGGGAAATCAACAACTTTTATGTGCTTTATTGCAATTATCTGCATTATTATAGAGTGAGAAGCTGAATCCTCAATATGTCCAAGATGTGCCTGCATTATAAGCGTCACTTTACAGAAAAGGACACTGAGTTCGAATAACTCACCAATGTTACACAGTTAATCAGATAAACACTGTGCTTCTTATTACTGTGTTGTACTGTGTGTACTGTGTTGCTTCCATATATGCATGTATATAATGAGTTGAAGTTTTTCTTTTTCATCCTAATGGTTCAAACCATAGTTATTCTAGAGGAAATAGATGTCTCAAAAAACTTTATGCAGTTATTTGGAAATAAAGACAATATCAGAGTTTTCAGTGACAGAGGTTAGTCAAATTTCTCTGCTATAGGAAATGAGAAAATTTTTGATTTTGCCACGAAAAGACAAGGGAAGGGAAAGAACAGAGCTCAGTAATAATGAAGATTCCTGTGAGATGGAGAAAAAGGGTAGAAATAAAGGATAAAGTCGAGGGCAGGAATGACACCAGTAGTAGAATGTAACGTTCATGTGTATAAGACCCTGAGTTCAGTTCTTAGGGCCAAAAGGTAAATGAATAAAGGCAGAGGATGCTGAGAGACCAAGAATATTTAAGGTTATGGGCTTGGGTGTGGCTTGGTAGTAGAGTGCAACCCTTGTAGTCTTGCATGTATGACGTGTACAGCTCAAATCACACTCTCACTCTCTACCTTCCACCTACACCTGGTACTGCAAAAGAGCAGGTTATGTCTTAATGGAGAAGTTATTTGTACGTATGTTGTAAATATACATCTCTTTTTCCAAATGTCAGTAAATGATACTATACTCCGAAACTTAGAAGTTCATACTGCTATTGTTATTATAGATGGGCTTTATTTGTTCTTAATCGATGTGAAACAGAATCAGCAAATTTAAAATAGATCCCTAAGTAAAATATATTAATGTGAGCAAGAAATGTTCCAGAATTTTCATAAATGAAGGAATAAGTTACAAACATTCACCACAAGAGCAACGAATGTGTCAGGTGTAGTTGCAAAATTCAACCAAACCAAAATGTATACTTATTGTAGGATGTTCATAAACTATACAACAGGGAAGGAAACAAAAATGCCTAGGATGCTGCATATGGGATTATAATGAAAAGCATATCTTTTTTTATTTCCCTCACACCTAAAAGCTTTTTCTACCCCAAAAGATAGGGAAAAGTAAATGAAGTCTATAAACATCAATGTTTCCAAAATTACTTTATCTAGAAAAATAATTGGGGGGATATGAATGGATGTCAAGGGAGAAAAGGCTCAACTGTTAAGGAATATTATATTCAATCAACAAACAAAAATGGTTTTTAATTGCAGAATGTTTTATAGTATTTTGGTTTTATTTGGTAACTAAGACTTTTCAAGAAAGGGGGAAAGGATAATATTGTCCAGGTACCCAGGGCCTGTGTATTGTGATAACCCTAATATGAAGGGAAGAATAGATGGCAGGGTATCTTAAGACATGTTCTCTTCAGTTACCACTGATGTGTTTTATGACCTTTGACAAATTCCAACCCGTTGGTAAAATAAACAAGGGTTTGTTTGAGATATGGGTGAAAGGGAATGCATAGGATGTTGATAGAAGTAAATACATCACAAGTGAAGGCAATTGAACTGGCAAAGTCCAGCTCACTTTTTCTACCCAATGATAGAAAATCAACTGATGCTAATCATGATTTTGTAACAACTCTATCCTCTGTAAAAAAAATAAAAAAGGTGACAAATGTATTTATTTCTGAGAAGTGAATGTACTCCAAGTTCACCTTATTGTTCTAATGCATGAAAACAATTTCCTTGTTCTATAATTACATAGATAGACCCCATCATAAAAAAAATCATATGGAACTAAGAAACTTTACTCATCCACTCACTTTGACTGTCAAAGTTGAGACTCATGAACAACTTACAGATAAATAACTTCAAAACTAGTGCCAGACTTCTTAAGATTTATTACTTGAATGCAGGTTTAGAATTTTCATACATGGTTTTTTTTTTTGGGGGGGTGGGGTCACACCGGCAGTGCTCAGGGGTTACTCCTGGCTCCACGCTCAGAAATCGCTCCTGGCAAGCTCGGGGGACCATATAGAAAGCCGGGATTCGAACCAATGGCATTCTGCATGAAAGGCAACCACCTTACTTCCATGCTATCTCTCCAATTCTACATGGCTTATTTTTTATAATTGTATCATATATCCATGAAAATGTACTAGAATAGTCTTTGTTTTATTAAGGAAAAAGAGAATGAGCTACAATATAATTTGGTTGATAATTGTCAAATAAGTGACTCACTCTAGATTCACCTTTCTATTCAATTCCATCTACTGAACATCTCAACTTCTTGGTGCAAAGTTAGGGCAACAGAAATGAATAATATGGAATTTTTGTGATAAACTACCTGATAATCTGAGGCCAAGATAGACTATAGATACTAGCTCAAATTGCTAAAAGCTTTTTGTGTCCATAACAACAATATAGCAAAAAATATGTCCTAAAGGAAAGAAGAATGATTGTCTGACTTAGGGAGACATCAATGACTTCACAAAGGTGATATTTGAGCTGCCTCCAGAAGTTAATATTTGGTCCTAAACAATTAAGACACAAAGCTATTCTCTATTACAAGGGTTTTCTTCCCTGACTGTCACAACACAGTCTATTTCTTCTATGATCACTTTATCATCCTCTGCCCTAGGGTAACATGTACACAGGTTGTTGCATTATTTTCTTGGAACATGTTTTTATAGTAGAGATGGTGATCTGGGATCCAGGGCCTCAGACATGTACCCAGAGTCTCACACACGCAAAGCATGCGCTCTGCAAGCTGAGTCACATCCTGGGTCTTTTTCCAAAGCACAGGTAATTGATGTCTGTTTAGTTAACTTCATCAGTGTTGAATTACAAGCCTGTGAGAAGCAGAGACTCTAACTTACTTTTCCTTTCACTAAGCAGAACCGAGACTATGGCAGGAGTTTAGCAGATGAAGATGAAGACTTTGGATGAACACAACTAAAAACAGGAGATAGGGTGCTTTATTCGCTTTGCTTATTTTGTTTTTGTTTGTTGGGGTTTTGGGCGTTACCCAGGGGCCACTACTGGCTCAGTGCTTGTGGGTTGTTCTGGGGATGCTTAGAGACCCTGTCGTGCTTGAGGTCACATCTATGATTCCTGCATTCATAGTATTTACACTAGTTCCTTCAGCTCTCTACCCAACCCTAAGAGATTACACAATATTTTAGGAGAATGCGGAGTGAGTGATCTTCTATGTGACTGCAGAAGGCTACAATCTAAGTATAAAATGTATTGGCTCTTGGCTACTCATCTTGAATTGAAATTACTAAATGAAAGTGAAAACTGATCACAGAGCATTTCTAAACAGCCTATCTGACTCCATTCTGTTCCTCCCCATCAATCGAATATTTTCTCTGTCTTATTTTGCCTGTTTACATGCAGTAGGAACAATTAAAAGCTATATTTTATTATTTTTAGTTAATTCATTTTGGGATACTCTCAAGCAGTGTTTAGGCCTGAAACTGAGAACTAGCTGAAGTTTCAGCGAAAGGGCCCAAGAATAAGGAGGCCATGCTACTCAGGTCCCATGGTACAGGAGCCACCAAAAATATGTTCTGGGGTCTCTAGGGCCACATTTGGTGGGTTTTCAGGGTTGTCCACCACTATACTTAGAGTACCATGTTGTGCCACGAGTTCTCAAATCTGCTTAGCCTGCTAATTAACCACTGTACGATCTAGCTCCTTTTCGTTCAAATATGTTGCATTTTGTCTACTATTCTTCAGCGTACATAAACAAGCTCCTTTTCAACCTGTCAAGCATGGAGTCCTTAAAACTAAGAGACAGAAGGGATAGGAGAAAGTGGAGGAAGCTGAGACACAGGCAGAGAAAGTGACTGTCTCCACAGGTCCAGGAAGCAGCAAAGAGTGGGACTGAAATGCAGATGCATCCGACTCTGCCTTGTCTCCCCATCCATTGCATTTCTAATGCCACTTGTCTTTCACTCAGCAAATGTCTGTGACTCCAGTTTTCCTGCCCCAGAGGAGTTTCCTGTTTCACCTCCAAAGCCATCAGCGGTCCCGAGGCCCCTGCCAAACATCTGGCACTTGACAGGGATGTTCCCTGTTTCCCCCTCTCCATAGGGTGCAGAAGGAGGTGGGTCATGAATTATGCCCTGATCCTCTCTAGCCACAAGAAGTATAAATAAACAGGAGCAGAGAAGGCACATGTGCAAGGGAGAGCAAAGGTTCTGTATTCCTCCTGGTTTGTCTGTCTGCAGGAGAGCTTTGCACTGCATCTCCTGGGGGTCTCAGGCTGTACCTCTTTCCGTAGTGGGGGTTCCATGAGATTCAGCACCTCTAACTGCCGTCAAAGATAGAAGCACCTCCTCAGTCCATCTGATCTCCAAAAGTACAGTGTGTGTGTGTGTGTGTGGGGGGCAGTGCATCCATGTTAGTACTGCCATAATTGCCTTCCTCCTAGGTCCCTCCATTTAAAATTCTCTCCTGATATGTGGACTTTTAAGAAAGCTCAGTTTGAGAATTTTTTTTCCTCTGGAGCTTACTTGATCTCACTAACTATAAGGAGTTCTTTTCTGTTTGCATTCAGTACTTTCTACTGATTTATGCTTCCAAGATAGCATTTTTTTTTTTTGGGTTCTACTTAATCCATTTTCTTCACCAAGAATAGAATGGTAGCCTGAATCAGTATCAGTGCTACATATACAGATTGGGAGCATAAAGGACACGTGCAGAAATTAATCGATGGGGCCATGTTTGACCTTGTGAATTTGATGACCTAGTTTTGTTTTACTTAAGGCAAAGACTGAAACAAGGTATAGCAAATGTCAAAAAGCAGAGGTGAGGGAACAAATAGAGAGGCCAGGAAAGAGGATAAAGGCAAAAATGATAGTATGGGGAACATTGCTTCTGAAGGTTATAAAGTCAGGGTCTGGAAAACATACTCACTAGCCTTCCCACTTGTGTGTGAATGTGTGCTAGGGTGATCCTTAATGCTCCTTTACCCACATATACACTAAGCTTATATGAGGTGATGGGATAGAACAGAGCAGAAGAAAGGCCTGGATAAGAATGTGGAGAGATGGAAGATCGTTAAGGTGAAAAGATAACAGTACAAGGTGATTTTAATCACCAGTGAGTATCTCAAAGAATGTGGATAAGAGCAAAGAGAGTCTATCTAACTGGGGAAGGAGGGCAGACCTCTGACTCCCAACTTCAGCTTGGATTCTTCACTAATATACAAAGTCTAAGTACCTAAGGTTGTGTTTCATGCCTCTGAGGCTCAGAAAAGACTAGTCTCTTTCCAGGGAGACTAGGGGGTTGACCAGTAGAACAGAGGTATACAGTGAATATAAAAAGGTCAAAAGGGGAGTACAGTTGGAAAAAAAATTGAGAAACCTTGGGCTAGAGGGAGGCAAAGAGAGGATGGTATGAGTCATGATACCCAGGATTCTGACACGAGCAGCCAGAAAGATATCAGGAGTTAGTGTTATTCCCTGAAATAGAGATCATAGAAAGGAAGTCCAATTTGAAGAGGAGGTGATAATATTTGTTAGTCATGCTGAATTGAGAGACTATGTCAAATCTTCATGAACCTATGGGCGAGGACACAGATCTGGGTTAAAATCAGGGCCAGACAAGTGTGACACATAGAGGCAGAATTTAAAGCAGCACTCACTCTCAGGGTCCAGCAAGTGTTGAACCAGCATTAGATTGAGTGTTTTCTTAAATACTGCACAGATGACAAGGTTGTGATGATATCAGCCTATAGGCAATGGAGTGGCACTTATCATTGTTTAGTTTCCCAGCATTGATTGCCATTTCCTAAGAGCACTTAATTTTATTTTGGGGGAATTCACTTCCTCCATTGTGTGTCTTGGTGACATTGTGGGAAATAGGCACTTGCCTCCCATAATAGAAGTCCAAGAGGGCCTTCGAAAACCAAGTTCTAAATATTAAAGCTTGAACCTTATTGCCTCTGGTTGCCCTCAATATAAACACTGACATAATGGCTTTCCTAAACTTCAAAGCAAAAAATGGGTAACAAAAAACTGCCAGCCATTTCAGTTTACATGTTCATCTTTCTATGCTTTTACATCCCGTGACCAGTTTTTTCTATGTTAAGGGAGGAAAGCAACACTTGTCTAGTGTCAGAGAACATACTTGTATGCATACTTGCAGACTGTACTAGCTGCAGAAAGTTCTGATAGTTTGAGAGGAGCTTCTAAAAAATTTTAAGGCCAGGGTTGACAGTGTTGAGGAGTAGGAACCACATATAGCATCTAAGAATAAGATAGGCATCATGAAAACTACAAAAGCAATGTCAATATGTGAATTCTTGGTGCCATTGTTGGAAACCACTAGGTCAAGTCTTCCCATTATATGAATAAATTAAAGGCTGTGATGCTATTTAAAAAAAGACATCTCAGAAGAAAAGACTTTCATAAAATAGTAATGTATTTCTCTCACTTAACACAGTCCAGAAGAATGTGGTGGCAGGCTGACTGAATAACTCAGCATGCAGCTTCTATCTTTTGGACCAACAGGATGCTTCCTTCCAGTGATCGGGTCCTTTTCTCACTCAGGGGAGAGCAGAGGAAGGTAGGGATAGGAATCAGCTTCATTATAAAATAATGTAGGCTCTTCCATGTACACTCTACTATCTGGCTTCACCTACATGCAAGGAAGAATATAATTTCTGGGGTGTGTGTGTGTGTGTGTGTGTGTGTGTGTGTGTGTGTGTGTGGTATGGAATGTGGGGAGAACTTGAGGGTATACTTGCACACGTGTGGCGTGTTTTGCTTATCCATAGAGATAGGTATCTCTGCGACTCTCATGAGGGAGAGAGGTGTTGAAAGCTGGTGATTTCTGCCACACCAGCCCTCACTTTCCAGAGCTCCCCTCCCTGTGCACCACTTTTGTGATTCTCCTGTGACAAAGTGCTGGCTTGTGGACTGAGTGTTTATTCAAACAGAGCGTCTTGCAAATCCAAAGCCTGACCTGTTGCGAGGCAGGTTGAAAAATCAGCTGCATCACCAAGGAACCTGGAATGCACAGTGGAAGGTCACTGGCTGCCCATTTGGTTTCGAAGGCTGCATCCTAGCAGAGGAAGGAGTTTCAAGGGCAGGGCAGGCCTCAGGGGTCTGAAGAGGCAGGGAGGTGAGAGCCAGCTGCATTTTCAGGAAGGAAAACCCACCTCCACTCGTGGGCTGAAAGAAGGCTGCCTCAGGCTGGCTCATTCCTGGGAAGGGTTTCTAAAGAATTCTATTGTCTGCCCTTCAGGAACAAGAGGAAACTTGTTCCTGGGGGGCACAATGAGGACACAGGCAGCCAAGGACTGGGGAAGGAAGCAAGGAGTCCTTGAGGATACAGCCACTTGGCGTGAGTTCAGGGAGTGGCTGCACACTTGAACCTGGGGAGTAGCCCAGGTCCTGGGAACAGTAGGAATGTGGAGACACTGACTTGAGGATGGCTTTTCCCAGAGTTCCACTAGCTTTAGCCATACTGCTTCATGGCCTTGACTTGCTCTATTGGGACTATACACTGTTCCAAGATCAATGCCACACTTTTCTTATCCAGCTCCACTCTCATTTTTCGTTGTCTGTCTGTTTGGGAAGACTTCTTCAATTTCCCACACTGTCATTTATGTCTACTTTCTATAATCATATCTGTTTTTACCAGTGTATCTTCATACCTAGCATTCTGTATTTTTTATTTCTCATTGTTGCCCAATGAATATGTTAGAATTGAATAGCCCTGACTTATCTTAATGATCTCTCTCTCTCTCTCTCTTTCTATCTCTCTCTCCTTCTCTCTTTCTCTCTCTCTCTCACAAACACACACACACATACACATACCTATTGAGAAATTCCCTTGTGTTATTTTGGTAAAGTTTATCACTTTTGTAATTATGTGATTATATCTGGATATGTTCATGAGTGGAATTCAGATCCAGGGAGCACTTGTAATTTTGCCTTATAATTTTTAGTTCACCATATATCTGACTATTTCACAGATCCATACTTGTATTTAAATGACAAGCAGCTTGCAAGGTGAGCAGTCGAACCCTGGATTTTGAGTGCAAGCACTTTCTTGTGATGAAAGTGATGTGATGCAAGTCATCACTTCTGATTCCAGCTCTAAAAAGGGGTTTGGGAACCATTTTTTCTGAAACTTCTTGTTGAAATCTGCGATGGATCTCTCTAATCTGGCCCATCCCTTCTACTCCCTGCTTTCACTAGTAACACTGGTACTCTTCTTGTATTATCTATTTCCCTACTTTGCATGATCTAAACCAAGTCCTCAGAGAGTAGGCTAAGTGTGTAGTAGGCTAACAGCCTTCTAAGTTTAGGCCTGGAGGAAATGCCAATTTTTCCAAGGATCTTCAATTTTCCGTAACAGTTTAGAACAACTGCTTTATGTCTTCACAGGGGTTCTTCACTTCCCTTAGCAAAACAGTCATTACATTTCCTGGTAATGTATGAAGTCATGGCTTGACTTCTTAGGAAGACCACAAACTGCAGAAGGGAAGAGAAGGCTCTGTTATGTTTGCCTTTGTGATCTGTTTCTCTGGAGTCTAAAATGGGGAAAGTACTCAGGGAGTGTTTGACTAGTAAAGCACCAGTGTAAAATGAGTATGCTGAGGGGTAACTTAGATACCAGGTCAAGGGTCAGAACACAGATTAGTGTGAGTAGCAGCAATAAATTGAACACTGTTTCATTCTGTACCCCTTTAATATGTGTTTAGTAAATGAAAGAATGGTGATTTCACTGTGCTTCGAGGTTGGATATGTAGTTGTCCCTCCCACTGTTCTTTCCCCTCCCAATTTAGTGAGTAAAGTTCCTTTCCCCACAAGAATCAGTTGCCTGGGCTAATATGTTTTTGGGGAACTTTGGATCATAGATAAAAATATCTGAGTTTCCCCCATCCAAACCACTTCCTAGGGGATGCACTGAATCACTGTGAATGGTCAATTGAACTGCCAGCAGGCCCATTAGAGAGTGGCTGTCAGAGCCTCATATTACGTAGGATTAATATTAGGCATCTCTGTCTTAGCCCTGTGAAAGGCTTCAAGTGTCCTTGGAATTTCAGCGACCTTTTCCCATCAATGATGACATTGTTCTCCTGGCCGGATAGCTTAATTCATAGGAAATGCAACACACTCCTCATCACCACTGCCTACCACATCTGGGCTGGGGTTCAGAGAATCAGGAGTCCTGCATTCTAGGAAGGGTTACACATTTTAGTTGCACAGAATTTTCTTGGTCTGGGAGATTCCAATTGTTGTTTTTCAACCTCTATTATCTCCTCAGTGGTCTGACCAAGAGCTGGAGGGGCATGCTAGGTTCTACCATCCTAGCTGGTCTTAAGCTTGTCATCTGCAGTAGATCTTCTGATCCCACAGGGTGAAGCTGTTGATCAAAAAAACTATGCACCATTTAAGCAATAGCCTGAGATCACAAACTCAGACACACACATTTCACTGGGGAAAGGTATCATGGAACTAATTGGGTTATTGTGCTGGTTTCAAACTCCTGTCACCAGTCTCAAGAGTTTTCTGTTTGATGCCTTTATGTCTTACAGCTGAAAGGGCCTGCAGTGGAGAGTACATGGTATGAAATGAGCTTCTGACTTCCATGGCAGAACTGCTTGACTTCAAATATTAGGCAGGTATGATGCTGCTTCTATCTGGCACATCTTTTGTTTGTTATACATGGCATGGAGGTGTATGTGTTTGTAGTGGGTAAGTATTCCAATTATTTTTCTGAAAGCAATATTGGGGTATAGAAACTGAAGCCAAAACAGAGCTTCATATTCATTTTAGATGCACTTTTAACATTGTGATACAAAACTCTCTAAAGAATTGGCAATGAAGAAGAGAAGAAGGTAATTGATGATAGGACATGCCAGAGGGTCTCTAGCATGGTAGAGGTAGCAAGGAAAGGGATGAGAGCAGAGATGAACATGATCTAGTGACTCTCCTGTGCTTGAAGAGTGACAGGCTCTTGGGGGTGCATGTTCAGAACAGGTGGGGAACCTGCTGGCAGTTTCTGAGAAGGACAGGAATCCTTAGAACAGACTTCTTATGAATGAACTGGGGAGGAGTTGGAGATACTAAAAGGAAAAAGTGAACTCTCTAAGAGTCTCAGAAGAGTCATTTGGGGGGTGACAACAAGGGCCACAGATTTATACTTGACAGCTACAGGATATAACAATTACTGAGGCACTGAGAAACCAGAAGCTGCTGAGATCAGAGTGTGAGGTGACCTATTTCACTCATAGCCTCCTTATTTCATGTAGTTTTGTGGGGTGGCTGCCTATGGAGGCAAATCATCAGTCTCTTTGATGATTTGTACGTGAGGCATTTCCAAAAGCTCTCCTGGAAAGGGGGAGCAATGTCAAATCTATTAAAACCCACTTGGCCCTTGTAACACTGAATAGAACCAGAACATTGTTCTATCCCCCTCTCCCCAACTGTAGTTTTCTGTGTATTCTGTGAAAGGTGGAGCCAGAGCTGTCTATGAATACATTTTCTTTTTCATCCAAAAACTGCCTTTACCTAATCAGGCTTGGCTTCCTGCAGCACAGGTTTGGGCTGTAATAGAGCGGGTCTTATTTTATTTTTACTAAGTTCATGAACTTTGAAGGAAGGAACTTTGAAAAAAAAGGTCTCATTACCTCAGGAATGAAGGCTCTTGCTTCTTTTAATGCCAGACATTGGCATGGCCTTGCTTGTTATAGCCACAAATAATCTGAGTGGAAAATTGCAACAGAGTGGCAAGGAGAAAACAGCATGGTTTCTTGGGGGTGATGCAGGTGAGAAGGGGGAGTCGAGGTCAGTGAAGGGTCAACTTCAAATAAAAAGATCCTGGGTCAAGGCTTTCACACTTCATTTCTGCCTATTCAAGAGTTTTGACTCTGTGAAGATGGAATCTGCCATAGAACCTCGAAAGAAGTCAGGATAATGGGAATTCTTGGTTTTGGAACCAACTAGATTTGGTTTTAACTTCCAACTTGGTTTTTCACTCTCACATGTATGACTTCCTACAAGTTTCCCAAACCTCTTGCATTTAGTTTCTAAATATGTGCAATATAGAAGGTTATTGATGGAATTCAGTGAGAGGTTATAGGGAAAGTATTAGGCAAGTGGTCTAGAAAAAGAAATGTGGTACAAAGTTGTCATTTCACCAGTCACATTTTTAAATGAAATATACCCTTGAGTTTTGCAGGACGATGCATCACATGATTTCATTGTTGGCTGACCAGGAGCTTAGCTGCTATGCGCAAGTCAACAAAGTGCTGAGGGAGGATCGCTGGTTGCAAAGCTTGAGCTGGCTAAGCGTTTGCCAAATTTCTCGATGATGACAGTCTCCTGGGGGTACTTGTTAAATAGCACGAATTCCTGGCTTCATCCCAGACCTATTGAAACAGACACTTGGGGACCCTAGGAAGCAGCGTTTTGAATAGACTCAGACCATTCTTCTCTCCACTGCCCTCCCTTTCCCTTCCCCTTTCCTCTTTCCATTTCTTTTCCATTCCCTCCTCTCTCCTGCATTCCTATTGTTATTGTCCTAACTGGGATTACACATATTTGTATGCTTGTAACTTGCACACTCAGTCATGGTGCTTACTAGGAGTCACACTCAGTTGTGGGACCACTGCATTTACTGTGCTGTATAACTTGCTGAGTGTCACTCTGGTGCTCAACTCTTGTGTTGTTAGGGATTGTGGTTCTGGTTGCAGAGTTTTCATCTCTTTTTAAGTGCCATATTTGCTGAGGGCCTCACTTTGGTTGCAATGTTCAAACATACTTGGTTATGTACCAATGATTGCAGCTGGGTGGTGGTAATGGAGTATGGAGGAGAGTAGAGTCATAGGACTATGACAGTGTATGCTGGTGGCAAGGGGATCAAACTCATGTCTCCATACTTTACAGGATAACCAATTTTGTAATTTTTATTATTATTTATTGATTATTATTGGGGGATACTTAATTCTAGCTGTGTCATTAATGCATTAGTGCTGGAAAATTAGTTTTGGTAATACAAACAAGTATTTTAATATTTTTATTGTAATAATACAATAAAATACTTGTAATAATACCAAGATGGTCTCCTAGAACACAATTTAGCAAACACAACCTTGAAATGATTGGAATTTGGGGAAAGTTCACCATCTGCTTTTAGGTGGAAGAAATATGCTTTAGTTTCTCCTGAACTTTGCTTTTTTCTCTACTTGAAATTTTCTACTTGCTTTTTCTCCTTGCAAAAGGCTGTTCCTTCTTCAAGAGGTGGTTGGATGATGTTTCCTCTGAACACTTTCCTGATACTCTTAGCCCAATCACTTCTCTCTGTGCTTCCTGCATACCTGTGTGTGTCTGCAGGGAGTCTGCTGAAAGATGAAATCAACACTTTGTTTTTCCATATACCTACATAGAGCTCAAGAGGGTGTATTCTGGAATCTAAGTGGCTAGATTTGATGACCTTTCTGAGGAGGTGTGAGAAGACAAGGCCCATCACCTTGAACAGAAAGCTGGAGAATGAACAAGCCTTGATCAGATGGAGAAGGGAGACTGTTAGGGAACAGCAGGTCCAGAGTATGGATGTTTAAGTCAAGCACACTTCACCCATCTCCACTTATTTTTTAATGAGAAAAACATTTCTACAATGATATTCTTGGAGGCTTCAATAGTTTTTCAAATGGGCCATGTTTAGTGACTTCATTTGGCTTTATTTATATAATCAGATTAATGACTATTGTGATTCTGAAAATAATGATTTTATTATTAAACTGGAAGAGTTCAAATTAGTCCTCAGAGACCTCAGACTCTACATGATAAATCAAAACCTGTAGGATCCTGAGTGTGAAAGGATTTGGATTTCAAAGCATGCCTCTTTTAGTTAGCACTGGGTGGCTTTGAGTGGAGTAATTTAGCATCTTTGAGCTTCAATTTCCTGTGTGTAAAATTGAAAATTTCTTCTATTTTTTTTTAAAGTCAAAGGAGGTGATCAAAAGTTGTAGACAGGGCCAGAGTGATAGCACAGTGGTAGGGTGTTTGCTTTGCATGTGGCCAACTCAGGACGAACCCAGGCTCTATTCCTGGCATCCATATGGTTCCCCAAGCTTGCCAGGAGCAATTTCTGAGTGCAGTCAGGAGTAATCCCTAAGCATGGCCGGTGTGTCCCCATCTAAAATGTCATAGACAGGGCTAGAGATATGGTATCTGTAGAGATAGATAAATAGATAGATGGATGGATAATGGATGGATTGATAATAGATAGATCTCTATAGATACCATATCTATATCTATAAAGATATAGATAGCTATAGCTCCACTGACCAATAGAATTACACTTGGTTTTAGGTAAGTTCTAGATCTTGGTTTGCTCAACTTCCTTTTAACTCACTATAAAATATGGTACAGGATAAGACTCTTGCTGTACATGTAGCTGACTCTGGTTCAAAACACCTATACTGTCAGGAGTGACCCTCAAGTACAGAGCATGGTGCTGACTATATATAGATGTGCTTTCTTTCCACCCCTATACAAATAGGAGTGGAAATAGACAAAAGAATAACCATTTAAAGCAATTAAAATATTAGGGCCAGAGAGAAATAATACAGTGGTTAAGGTGCTTAGCTTGCCTGCATTTGGCCATGGTTCTTTTCTTGGCACCACAGGATAACACTGCCAAGAGTTACTAAAAATCCTACTCTCCTCCAAAACTTTAAAAATTAAGTTAACTTGAAAAAAAAATTAAGTTAACTTGAAACATAATTTGGAAAAGTCAGGAAGCTAGGCTAATTCAATTTCGATGAAGTTTAAAAAGATAGGCATCAAATCTGAAATGTGTAATCATATATAAAATGGAAAGACATGTATGAGAAGAATTAATTTGGCAATGGCTCATGTCAGAAACAAGATGTATTGTTAAAAATCAATTTAAATCACTTACAACAGGGTAGTGACACACTAAAACTTAACCTTTTCTTTGGTATTAGAATTAAGCTTGCACAGGGCTGGAGCAGTGGTGCAGAGTGGTAAGGTGTCTCTACCTTGCCGGCGTTAGCCGAGGACAGTAGTGGGCAACCTTTTTTTTCAACTGAGCCAAATCTCGCCAGAACCATGATTGAAATTTATTTTGAGAGCCACACAGGGCATGCACTGACAAAGGCTATGAGCAGAGTCCTGACTCCTGGAGTGGCCTCCTGGCACACAAAAGAGCCACATTAAAAAGTGTAAAGAGCCGCATGTGGCTTGAGAGCTGCGGCTTGCCGACCACTAAGCCCCAGGACAGACCGTGGTTCAATCCCCTGGTGTCCCATATGGTCCCCCAAGCCTGGAGCTACTTCTGAGCACATAGCCAGGAGTAAACCCTGAGTATCACCGGGTATGGCCCCCCCCAAAAAAAACAAAGTGAACAATAAAGAATTAAGCTTGCACTTAAAATTAAAAATTTTTTCATTTATGTGACATCAGCTGTCTTGAGAGAAGAGGGGAGTTATGCCCTTTGTTTTGTGGCCAGAGTGTAGACTTATGCAGTCGTTATGAGAACAATTAACACTGCTCACATAGAGGCAGTTGTAGTTACCCATTGCCCAATAGGATCACCCTTGGTTTTTGGTAAAATTCTATAGAATGACTTGCTCAACTTCCTTTTAACTCACCATAGAATATGATTTGCTGTTCATTCAAAGATAAAAAAAAGTAAAACCAATATTTTTCTAGATATCCTCAGTGCTTAGGATCCATGAATACCCTTGCTTCTCCCAAGAAAAAGTCATGTCAGTGATATCTGCAAGGCAAAAATGATTATGAGGTAGATATCTCTCTTCAGTTCTTCTTGCTAGCACACATCATTATTGGGACTTTTCATTACTGCAACTAATTTTTTAGAAGATGTAGTGAGGTCCAATACTTGTTCCTAAATGAGGAATATAGATAAACAGGTAATAGGTATCTATTCTGAAAATCTTGGTTTTATAGAAGTGTGTTCTTACAGGTTCTCTATCTTTCACAGCGTAAAGACAATAATAGCTCCTTGGGGCTACTGCCATGAAAGGTCATTGTTGGAAACTTCATCTTGATGCTACTTTCTTTTAACCAATTACAAGCAATATATTTTTTTTCCTTTTTGGGTCAAAATTAGAGAAGATTCTAAGAGTTATTATTGGTCAAAGAGGGGGGTTTAAATGACATCCATCATGATGTTAATGTAGTAACTGGGACTAATCTGTCATCTGTTTATCTTCACTGAGGAGATGGTTTATAAAAAGTAGTATCAAATACTCAGGTATTAGAATCAAAGAAGTAATGTTCAGGTGGTAACATGGACAGTCTCTAAAAACCTCCTTAATGGGTTGAAGGGATAGTACATAAGAAAGGCATTTTCTTTGCAGATGGCAGACCCTAGTTTGATACCCAGGCTTTGTATATATCATCTGACCAATGAATGCCAAGAATGACCTCTGAACTCAGTGCTTGGCATAAGTCCTAGGAACTGCTGCATATGACCTAAACACAAAACAAACAACAAAACCAGGAAAAAAATGTAAAACAAAGCAAAACAAATAGAACAAAAGAAAACAAAAAAAATGAAACTTGGCATAATACTATTTACACAAATTGAAAGATAAGTATATAATCAGCAAGGACATAAACCCTCATTTAATCTTTTCCACATTGGAACTAGAGTTTCATTGGGAAAAAGAATGAAAGAAGGAAATGCTAACAACAGGGAATAAATAAAGTAGGAGGGTTTGGAAAGAACAACCCATAAACTTAGAATAATTTCCAAAATCTTTGTACATTAGATGGGACTAGAGACCCAGTATCCTTATCCAAGGCTAGTTCCTCTCCTGCTTTTCACTCCTGTACTAGGCATAAATTGTGTTGTAACACAGAGGGGAGCAGAGATGCCTGTGGATAGGCAGGAAAAAATGGAAGTGGGTCACTGCATCACAAGGGCCTTGTTTGACAACCAAGGGATGTTCAAGCCTGAGAAGGAGAGGTACCTCAAGAACTAGTTCTAGGGAGTTTGCTCTCAATTCTTTGGCACAGTCTTGTTCACTGCATAAATAATTGCCAGAGGCACTTTTATTGTAAAAGATTAAATAACCATGGGGCCAGAGCGGTGGTGCAGCAATAGGGTGTTTGCTTTGCACAGGGCTGACCTAGGATGGACTGTGGTTTGATTCCCTGGCATCCCATATGGTCCCCCAAGCCAGGAGCGATTTTTGAGTGGATAGCCAGGAGTAACTCCTGAGCATCACCGAGTATAGTCCAAAAACCATAAAAAATATCAAATAACCATTTGTAACTTAACAGTTTATTTTCAATGAATGCTGTACTTCCACAATTTTAATTATAAAAATACAATGATTAAAAAAAAAAAAGCAACACTCCAGAGACACAAACATGTTAAGACAGAACTGTGGCCGCTATCTTTTTTCTTTTTCACATTCTTTGTATATTCCTTTGCACAATCCTTGATCCTTCCGATCAAACAAAAGCAATTTTTTCAAGTGATGGCAAATGTTTGAATTCACTTCCTCCAGGGCATCGACCATTTTTTCTTTGTTTTGGTTTCTTTACCATTTAAATAGAGTAACTGGGTTTTCAGTACTGTTAATTATATTTTTCATACCTTATTCTTGGATCCATCATTACAACACCACCCCTTTCAACTATGGCTGCCTTCTCTCTACCACCATTCATTCTCTTGGAGAAGATGTGTGATTTATTTCATTCATTGAATTTGGTTGACTTCTACATATTTTCCTCACTGTGTTTGCTGTGTTCTAGCAGTGTTGAAAGTAATTTTTTGTTAAAAATAATACTGGGAGTCTGGTGGGTTAGGATGAATATTGTTCTTTCCTTCCCTGTCTGCATCACTGATAAGTTTATGCAGTGTGATGTGTATTGACTCGAGCTGTGGTGGTTCAAGAGAAGTGGAAGTGGGTTTGCTGAGAACGTGAAGGGTGGAGTCCATACTAATTTTTTTATTATTTGCAATAACTATGGAAAATTTTCTCATTGTCTGGCACAGAGGGACGATTAATAAAGTTTAGTCTTATCTCCCTCCCCTCTTAAACCCCAAACATTAAATTATGCAATCTAAAATAAACTATCATGATAGGTTGGTTTTGTTTTTATCTCATTCAGCATTATTTTTTAAGTCAATTTACTTACAATATTCGTTTCAGTCTTTACCTAAGACACTAACCTTGTGGCAAAAATAATAACTAAACAAATTCTCCCCAAAAGAAATTTGACACGTTTTTCATATGAGGATGTTTCTTGTAAATGATGTTTCTCTATACCAGTCATGTGGCTGTTGAGTTATGGGAGTAAAAGTGTAGATAGAATTTGATATTTGGCAGAGGGAGCAGTTTCGAATGGTTCGTGACATATAAGGACTGGACATGCTCTGGCACAGTAACTGTGGGCAGAGTATAAACCAGTTACATCTTTACCAGAATGAGAGTGCAGCTTCCTGGTCAATAAACCTCTCAAAACCTTCTCCTTATCTAGTGTCAATTAAGAGCTCCAGCTAGGACAGGATGGAATCTGCTGCTAGACTTCTTAGGAGAATCAAGTGTTTTCAAAATCAAGTCATGATTAAGTCCTTGGTGAAACCAGATTTTATATATGACCTCACTTTCAATGTCCAAGCATTTCTGGTCTGTAACATAGAAACCAGCACAATTTTAACATCATGGGGTGTATGAACTTGTAAAATTATCTCTAAAGGTATAAATTTAAAGCTTGATCTTTTGGAGTAAAAAAGCTCTAAATTTAAACCTCTAATTATCTGACCAAGGGAGAGATTGAGCTGAGTTCTTTTGTTTCCTCCTAAATTTTACACACTCGCAAGGGAAAAATTAACAAGATTTCATACCTGGCAGAGCTCCCTGATCTGTCTGAGGCTGGAGCATCATGGAAAATGAGCTGTCCTCGGGCTTGCAAAAGGTTGTTGGAAAGTCCTCCTAAACTGTGGCCAAATTTTCCTCTCTCAGATCTGTCCTTTCCAGCAGATGAAGATCTGTGTTCTGATGGAGCAGAGTCAATGGATGTGCTCTGATGGACCAGGTCTTCCAGGGGTGAGACTTAGGAGGTTCTGGGAATGTCAGACTATCAATGCAAACCTAGGAACATTGTGGTAGGATTATTTTGTGAATTGTTACCAACTAATTGGTTAAAGAGTAAAGGCAAAGAAGTTGTCACAAAACTCTCCCATCAGCTTAAGCTTGAGTCATTCATTAACATTATCTGCATATAAGTTTACCCAATTACAGATTTGTCTATGTGTACTATCGCTCTCTTTTTTTCCACATGAACATTATGTAAGGTCTTCAAATGTGTAAATGGGAGAGTTTGGCAGGATTTGTGATTTGAAAAATTATGTATATTCCAAGGAACACCTATGTTTTAATGTTTCTAAATTTTGTTAGACATTATTTACTACAAGTTAATCTGTCCAAGTTTTGAAAAAAAACTATATTTACAAAAATTTTGAATATGTGTATCTATCTCCTTTATTATGATATTCTCTAATTATCTAGTACTTAAAAATTGCAGAACATATTTCTAATATATTTTACTTGAGATCATTGAGTATCATAGATCTGTTACTTTGGTGCTCATTTGTTCTTTGTTCCTTCTTCTTCTTCTTCTTTTTTTTTTTTTTTTTTTGTGGTTTTTGGGTCACACCCGGCAGTGCTCAGGGGTTATTCCTGGCTCCAGGCTCAGAAATTGCTCCTGGCAGGCACGGGGGACCACATGGGGGTCTGGGATTCAAACCGATGACCTCCTGCATGAAAGGCAAACACCTTACCTCCATGCTATCTCTCCGGCCCTCTTTGTTCCTTCTTTTTAAACAGCTCTGTTGAGTACTTACAATGCATCAAATTTTTTTGCCATATAATTGGGATATGTGAGATAAGAGGATTCTTTGAGTCGAGGCAGTGAGAACACAATTTAGTAATGGTGATTCAGCTCTAATTGCTTATGAGAGCATAGAGAGGCTTTGTACATTAACCAGGTATCGAAGCAAGTTTCAGAAAACAGCTAGTTGATCTGGGGGCTATGGCTTAGTGTAGGTATGGCACTTACTTGGTTGGTGGAAAGACAGTCATTCACCTTCAAGTGGATGAATATTCAGGTACAATATTAGATACACTCCCAGCTAGAGAGCAAAGAGGCAACTGAAAAGCAGAACAGACCCACTGTAGAATCTTGTAGGTAGTATAAGAAATTATCACCTTTCTCTTCCAACTTGAACTCCACTGGTGGGCAAGTCTAGGTTGATGAGGCAGTTAATAGCTATTTTGACATTGCATGGAAACACTATTACTATAATCAATGGTCTGGCAGTTGCAAACATATTCCTAGGAGGCTGATGGGAGAGAATGAGAAATTTTACAAATTAGATTCTGAGGAATCCATATTCATTTGTCTTATTATAAGCACATGGCTTGTTTAATCACACCAGTGAGTGCTGGGCACTTCTCATTTCACTCACAAAGCTGTCTGGAAAGCTCGGGTTATATTTATCCATGGCTGTGCTGTCTGTAATCAAGAAGCCTTGCCTTTGACTCCACAGAAGTTTCCATTTAAATAAAAATAAAATTGAAATCAAATGCTGCATTTGAGGCTGCCCTGCTCCCTTTGCCATTTACTAATCAGCTCCTTCTCATTATTTAACCTCAGAAATCAGACCTCTGAAATAGAGGAGCAGCACTGCTCACATGGCATCTATCCATCCATTTGTTTATTGACTTGACTTTTCCCCAAGCTCCCCTACAAAATTCTCCGGCATGACTGGGTAATATTGTCCAGATAAATGTTTCTCAAGGTGTGCACACTAAACTATATGCATAAGCCCTGGAAAATGAACTGAAATGGAAGATTTCTCAGACCCCACACAGTTTCTGCATCAGAAATTCTGGAATTGATGTCCTGGTACTAACATTTTAAACAGCCATTGGTTGGTTGGTTGTGAATATTCACCTCTAATGCTGCCTTACTCTGAAAACTATCTAACAGTTCTGGGGATTTATTTTTTGTTTATTTGTTACTGTTATCATTTTGGGGCCAGACCCAGCCAGGTTCAGTGGTTAACTCCCAAACACTCAAGAATTACTTTGGGCAATGCTCAGGGACTACATGGGATGCTGGAGAGCTAACCAGACTGCCAAGTGCAAGGCAAGCACCCTATGTATTATACTATTGCTTTAGTCCCATGATTAATTTTTAATAAGACATGATCCCTGGACCTCAGTTCTCAGTCTGATAGATGACAAAGAAACATCAAATGAGTATTTAACTACATGCATGATGCATATACCACATGAGTGATAAGCAGAGGAGAGGCATTGACATGGCAGTGGCTAATTTTTCCTATTAGTAAAATAATATTTGCAAATGTTTTTAAATAAAAGTTACCTTAAGTCTGATTTCATAATTTAAAAAAATTTTAAATTTAATTAAATTTAAATTTAATTAACACTTTTTAATTTAAATTTAATTTAAAAATTTCAATTACATTATTTTTTTAGAACAAACATGATCCAAGACAAAGTGTTGAGATTCTGAGAGTATAGTAATGATAGTATAGATAGCACAAAACAGGAAAGTAATATCAACTTCACATGCTCGGTTTCTATATCAGGCCTTCACCTCTTTTTCTATCATTTTCATTCTCCTCTTCAGCCCCTGTCCATTGCAACTTAGTCTTTGGCTTTTAAATACCAAGTCTTTGTAATTTCATTGATGAAAAGTACAGACACATCATTCAGAAATATGGGCATTTTTCTAGCCAACTAACATCATCCCAAAAGAAATTCACCACATTGCCTTGGTGTCCAAATTTCTTCAGTTGTCTCAAGAATATATAGGGGCCGGAGTGATAGCACAATGGTAGGACATTTGCCATACACGCTGTCAACCTGGGACAGACCCGGGTTTGATCCCTGGCATCTCATTTGGTCACCCGACTCTGCCAGGAGCGATTTCTGAGTGCAGAGCCAGGAGTGGCTCCTGAGCGCTGCTGGGTATGGTCCAAAAACAAACAAACAAACAAACAAACAAACAAACCAATAAACAAAAAATCAAGAATATGTAATTATTGTTTTGCTCAAATAAATTTCCAAATAACAATCATAATACGGGGTATTTGGGAGTTGTGTTTCTAAAGTCTTAAAATAAAGAACAGTCTCTTTTGCCTGACCCCTGGCATCCCTCACCCCTGGTCTGTTTGTTATGCTATTTTCTTATTGAAAAGACCAGACCTTATAGGAAACCCCACGTTCTGGTTCTGAATTTGTCTATTTGCTTCATTGTGGTTTTTATTTAACTATACATTTCCTATCCTTTTGATTTTCAGAATACTAAGATTGAGCGCTTAATAAAGCCTTGATTAGCTTAAAATCAAGGGTTTCCTATGGCTGTCTGAAATTTTTTACCCAAGGCTGTCTGAATTGGCTTCTGCAGACTTCACACTTTACATACTTCAGAAACAAACACCTGATTATATTATTTCTATGATGCTAATTTGATCATTAGGATTTCAGATAGAGACAGTCTGATCTCTTCATTCTAAAACTTTAAACTTGCCTTTAATAATCTCACCTACCGATAATTGAATCAGTCATTTTAGTAGGGGTTGAAAATGGCTGTTTCTAATTCTGTTATCCTTTTACACTCATTGGCTGGACTTCTCCTGTAAGGACTCATTATGCTCACAAACTCTGAGTATCTGATCAGTCTGAAAAATAGATTTCATTGAGAAAAAGTAGAATTCAGAGCTAATTTTCAATTAGGACTTGGTGATGAGCTATGAAAATGGGAAGCAATTATGCTCAAATTGAGTATCATTTGTTAAGAGCATATGAGGTTTTCTGTTATGTTCCTCTACATTGTTTTCATTATGATTTTTGCCATAATTCTTTCATTGCATCTTTTGTAATATTTTTTATATTTCTTGCCTTTCAATACAAGAAGTCTCTGACAGGGTTTTATATTTTTTAACCATCCAAAAGCTGTGCAGAGACCCGGCAATAGTCAGTTTACCTAGATAAACAGTTCCGAGTTTAGGCCAAGTGGTGGTTGGTGCTGGGGATTATGATAGCAATTCTGAAGGTGCTTGGAGACTGCTGGAGGCATAACAAGTGTTGTGGGGAACATATGGATGGCTAGGATCACACTGAGTTCTCTGCATATGCAAGACACATGCTCCTGACCACTGAGCTCTCACCAGCATTATGCAACAAATTAGACCCAGATCTTCATCATCCATTTATTTGAGCAAGCCCTGTTTTGTTTTTGTTTTTGTTTTATTTTTAAATATTATTACATCACCAGTGTAACCTTCCCTTCATCAATTTTCCCCAGTTCTCATCCACCACCCTACCCTGCCCCGTTGTAGGCACAAGTACAATTTATTTTATATCATTTGTTACAACACAAAGGCAAATGGAATGATCAAAACTTAGAACAAGGGTCAATTTGAAATAATTGTTATAACTCACATGATGTTACTAAAGTCAGTGTCTAAGGACTTACTGGACTGTGATTGGTGCTAGTTGAGTCTTCTATGTTACTGTTTATTTTCACTGAACTTGGCAGATGTAACTTTCCCATCAGATTTCCTGTGATATTTCAGGGCTGAAACTGTGATACAATTTTGAGGTGAAACGAAGCTGCTTTGAGCATCAATTAGGGCAGGCACCAGATACTAATTGAAAATCAGTACTTAAGGGAAATAAACACCTGTTAGATTTCACCTTATTTTCCCCCTAACCAAGATCATCCCTGATTTCTTTGTATCTGTTTGGTTACAATTTGGTTTCACCCAAAGTAAAGATCTTCCCTGGTTCCTTTGTATCTATTTGTTTACAACTTGGTTTTACCTCCAAACAGATATTGTCTTACATGTAAACTGGGGTTGGACTGGTTCAGGATAGCCTGAGTTATCTGTCCGTTCTCTGTCCTTACTCCCTCATCTGGAAGTGGTCTCTGTACTCAATAAAAACGACTATTCTGGCTGTCAACTCACTTTCCATATGAGATTGAAGATTGCCACACCTCACTTGTTTCACCCTCAGCCAGGTCTGGATGATTTTGTGCAGGGATTCTGCTTTAGACTTATTCACCTGGGGTTGGAGATAGGACATATGAGGTGATTTTACAAAACACCTTCCCTGTTTTCAATGAAATCTATTTCAGGGTAATCGGATATTCAGAGTTTATGAGCATAATTACAGGACAATTCCAGACAATGAGTGTGAAAGGATAACAGAATAAGAAACATAGTCATTTCAATTCCTAATGAAACGACTGATTCAAACAAAGGATATCTGTAGGTGAAATAATTAAAGGCAAGTTTTAGAATGAAGAGACCAGACTGTCTCTATCTGAAACCCTAATGATCAAATGAGCATCATGGAGACAATACTTTTGATGTGTGTGTTTCTAAAGAGAAGAAATGTGAGCAAATTCAGACAGCCATCGGAAAACCTGTGTAGGGTGTGGTGCTGGGCTGCTGTGACTTTATGCAGAAAGGGCAATCTGCCTCTACCCCTTCTGAGAATACCCCAGAAATATCAGCCTAGATCATACTATCTGGCATTATTTTCTTTTGGAGCTTGGTAGAGTCACTGGGTCATTTTTTCTGCTGTGAAAATGGCCAGTACTGGACTCCCCTTTTTTTTTTGGAAAGATGTCAGTCATAATTTGGGTACTAGGAATCCTCATTGTGTCTTTTCTGTAGACAGAGCTAGTAAACATCTAGTTAAAGAAGGGGCCGGATCGATGGCACAGTGATAGGGCAATTGCCTTGCATGTGGCTGACCCAGGATGGACAGAGGTTAAATCCCCTGGCATCCCATATAGTCACCTAAGCCATGAGCAATTTCTGAGCACATAGCCAGGAATAACCCCTGAATGTCATGGGGTGTGGCCCAAAAATTAAAAAAAATCTAGTTAAAGAAATCCTAAATTCAAGCAAGTCATTTCCATTCATTCAAACAAAATCTTATGGAGTTTAATTTAACTTTCTTGAATTTGTACTTGACACAAGAGATCTTTTCTTATACACTGAAAATCATGGAACCTGATAAAGCTAGCATAAATACATATTTTATAGATCTGTAATATATTTCTTTGTGGTCAGAAAAATGTTTGGTATAATTACCAACTTCTTAATTTATTAAGGCTTGTTTTCACTCTCACTTACTTGGATTCCAGTATAATTTATTGAGTGGGTGTCAAGAAGTGGAGTTTCAGCTGGTAAATACTGGTCAGTATTTTTGGGGTGCTTATTATGTGGTGGGAAAAATTTAAATGGCTTATATTTAAATAATTAACTCATTGAATCCTTATTACAGTTCTACTGTGATTATTCCCATGCTACAATTGGGAAAACCAAGAAATTAAGAGGCTTAATAATTTCACACACAGGGCCAGGATGTGGCTCAGAAGCAAAGCCCATGAGCTTTACATGCATGTGCCTAGATTCAAAACTGGTTCCACAAAATAAATACACAGAAATAAAATGCATAAAATAATTTCACACCGAATAAATGGTTGAGCTAAACTTTGAATAGATGCAGTTGAACCACAGAGCACCAACTCTTTCTTACCCATAAAGTTAAACTCCTCAAGGGAAAAAAGATGGAAAACCAAGGTTCAGTTTTCTCCATTGCAAATCCAACATATCTTTGTCCTTCTGACTCAGTTTCTCCTTCATGAGCTTAATTCCTTTTTACTTTTTATGCAAGACCATTGAAGAGCAGAATCATTTACGCCTAGAGCTGCTCTGGCTTTTCATTCAGCAAGCCAGTAACCCTGAAGCCATTAGCTGATTCATAGGTAAACAGGAAGGACAGTCTGTTCCAGTTAAGATTTTTTAGGAAACCAAAGCACTCTTACTTGAATATAAGCTTTCTTTCGTGTTTTTCTTTTTTTAAACAAGCACATAGTCCAGCACCAAAGTGTTCTCTTTCTTGCCAATTCCCTTCAACCTTGTCAAATCCTAAAATTAAGAAAGACTAGGTGGCATCATGGAAAGTGCAGGAATGAAGTGGGATCTCTCAGTTAAGTTTTAGTGTAAGAGGAGATAGCTAATTTGTCAAGCTCAATAGACTCAATCAGAATAAACTCAATATATTCTTGAAGGAGATATAAATCAAATATGAAAATTATGGATACACTGACCATAAAGCAAAAAGCTGGCAATTTTAGGAGGTGGTTACATCTCCACTCTGCCAAAGTCATGCCAGTTTCACCCACTACTCACAATTTCTGCTTTGCCAATAACCTTGTTTCACCACTCATCTACAACTCTCTGCAGAGATACCAATATGATCAAAACTTTAGGTATGCTGATATTTGGGCTGACATGACCAAGACTTTTTTTGACATGAATGTGGGAACCCTCCTCCTGTTTTCTTGTACTTCCAGAAGGCCTGAAAGCCAGAAAAAATGCCCCATAAAAGTCACAGTAACAGAAATAGTGCTCATACTTCCTTGAGCACACATCTGCATATGTGGCTGCACAATAACTCCATTTTTTATTCCCATCTGAACACACAAATTTAGACCCAATGTCTATGTGAAGTCACCTAATGTTCAGAAACAAAATAAGTAACAGAATGATCATGTATGCAACATGAGCTTACTTAACTTTTTGACAATGACTTAATGACCTCATGGTGAGATACAATAGTTTTCACAAAATTTTTAATTACTGTACTTTTTTCCCTTCTTTTTTTTTTAAATAATTTAACTCCCATTTACCTGGAAACTAATATATTATGATCAACTATTCAATTAAGTGATGGCTGTGGTATTTGAATGAAATAATTTATATAATAAAAAAGAGGACATATTTATGATGATTCTAGTACTGAATGGATTTTGGAACCACTCTCACCATTCTGATGAGATCCAAGTAGAAAGGCCAACAATGAGAAAATGGTTGACAGGCAGTAGATATTGAGTAACAGGATGGAGAATGGTGCAAGGGGACCGACAGAGAGAATAATTTGGTATGTGGGTGGTGGATGGAGGAAGAGAATGTGCCTAGGTATTACTTATTTGATGTTTACTGTATGTTTAAAGTAGCTGTGGCAGTCTTACGCCTTGCTGCACCAAATGTATTCATAGAGTTTGTCTCTATCTCAGCTCACATACCTACTTAAAAAGGATGGGAACTTTCTTTCTTTATTTATTTATTTTAGAAGAGTGAGAAACCCCTTAAACTTGGAGTAGGACAGGTCTAAGGAGCTTTGCCAATGGCCTCCTATTCTTTATTTGTGTGTGTATTTAGTTTTGTCTCTGTTTTTTTTGTTTGTTTGTTTGTTTTGCAAACCTAGCAGTGCTCAGAAGTTACTCCTGGATCTGAACTCAAGGGTCATTTCTGACAGAGTGTGGGGCTTAGGGAACCATATGGAATGCCAGAGATCAAAACTGTGTCAGCCATCTGTAAAGCAAATGGCCTATCTCCTGTGCTATCACTCCAGCCCCTATTCTTCATTTTTGAAAGAGACAGATCACATTTTAGCTTTAGTCCTTCAGGATAAAATCTTGTCAGTTATGGATGCCACTGAAGTCTAGTGCTCTGAAGCCACTGGGATGACCTTTGCCTGTGCTGTTTGGGGTTACACAGTATAGAACTGCTGGACCCACATCTCCTGAAAGCCAAGTAACAGTGTAAGGATATTTTTCCACTGAAGTTGAGCAGTGCTTCCTGGGCCTGATTGATGAAGTAAGTGGCATAGACTATAAGTATGAGGAGTTAGTACACAATTTGGATCATTAAGAGAGGGCAAGCAGGAGAAGCAGGCAACTGATTTCTCTCTTATTTCTGTGGAATGAAGGATCTATATAAGAGCTACTGTAAAGTCCTCTTTGCCCAATGAAGGAATAAGATACAAGACGCATATTTCTTCTCAGTGCAGGATCAAGATGGCAGCAGCAATGGATACATCCCATCTGTTTTTGTCTTACACCCTTCCTCTTGCCTCCCCTTCACACTGGCCTGGCTTGTACCTCTTAACTGAGGCCCTAGTTCCAATCTTTCACCTTGTGCTTTCCAGAGGAAAAAGGATGAATAAAGTGTCACATAGATCATACTCTTGCATCTGGGAAATCTTGTCATTCCATTTGAAGACATGCAGATGAATGATGTGATGGGCATGATTTGTCTGAGACCACATCATTAGGAAGTGCCAGAGCTGGCTCTCTGTCCTGTTGTTTGGCACTCAAACCCTGGCTTTCTTGACTCTAGTAGAGACTTGAGCCTGATTGAGCATCAGTTACTGGGGCAGTTTTCCCACACAGTGCTCACGGTCCTTCTGGGTGGTCGGAATTACTGCTCTCTGTTTACTAGTGAGGAAAGCCCAGCTGTGAGAGGGCTGATTTTGCTTGGGATCACACAACCCATAACTGGCAGAGCTTGGACTCGGGCTGAGTTCTGCAGAGAAATTGGCATAGAATTCTTGCTATCTCAAAGCTGTGGAGGGCTCTGCCTCTATGCTACTATGACTCACTCACTGAAGACTGATTAAATCATCAAAGTCACCATGACAGGCATGATCCTGTACACACATCTCCAAGAAAAGGCTCAAAGTAGTTTTTAAACAAACTTCTCTAGTGGCCGTCACTCATTTCACCAAAATGTTTCCTATAATGTTCAATATGCTAATAAATACTCAATTTCTGTGTCCTTTAATGTGCCTCTCTCTCCTCCATTTATGCCCATAATTCCCAAGAGCTTTCTCTTATCCTTGGTTTCAGTAATCCACGGGTAGATATGATTTAATATGAGGTTAAGAAAGGATATTTTGAGAGAGAGAAAGACACCACATTCTCATAACTTTTATTGATGCCAGTGATAGATGTTTAGTTTTTTTTTTAGATGTTTAGTTTTATTATTGGTTGTTGTCAATCTCTGGATTTGCCTAACTGATAAAATTGCCTTCTGTTATAGACATGCATAAAAATATAAATGGGAGGCTGTACACATAATATTTGGTACACTTTATTATTTCAGTTATCTATTTGGTGTGTTGGAATTTTTTGCATTGGGTGAAGGTAGATGATTCTATGTAAAAATATAAGTGTTGGGCTTTCTCAGAATGCAATAGTTTAGACCTGTGAAATTTTTATGGTGTGTGTGGGGTAGATGAGTGGATAGGGCTACATCCTGCTTCTCTGGACTGACTCCTGCCTCTGTGCTTAAAGATCATTTTGGCAGAGCTCAAGGCACCATATGTGGTGCCCGGGACCAAATCCAGGTGTTGAGAAAATGCCTCAGTCCCACTTCCTTCGAGTTTCATCATGCTCTTCCCTTCCACTATAATCTTCACTTCACTCATCATGGAAGGTACAGAATTATCCAAGCTGATTTTATTTTTATATTAATTTTTTTTTGGTGGCTTCATTTATTGGTGAGGTAAAGAAAATACAGGAGGGAAAAATCTCTACCTCAGCTGGAGTGCTTTGAAGGTCTGGAGGTTTTGAAGTCTGGCCTGGGATGGAAGAAAAACAAGAGGAAAATGACCTTGAAATGTGAAAGTGACCTTGAAATGAATTCAACATACTTCAGCAGGGCACAGCCTTCTACCCTGATGGAGCTGTGGAATATTTGCTCACAGCCAAGTGGCCAACTGCCACAGGATGAAACCAAAGCCTGCAGATTGCTTTAGGCCCTGCTGATAGTCCCTCCCAGGCTGGGCCACAACACTCCCTTTTACAGAGACTCCAACAAACTGCTCCTTGTGCAGGGCTGTGGGGAACCATGAGTCAGCCTCTCTGTGTGAGCTTGCCCCTGGTCCCCGTACCAGGAGTCACTGCCTGGATGATTGTCACACAAGCCCTTGTTGACTTTCCTTGCTTTCAGCTTCACTCCTCGAATCTAAACCTTGTCAAAGAACTCATTAGTGCCTCTTCAAGATGAATCCAATTCCAGGGGCTGGAAAGTAGTTAAGGCACTTGCCTTGCATGTGACCAACTATTTATGATCTGCAATGCTGCCTATAGTTTCCTAAGCCCTGCCCAAGGTGATCCCTGAATTCGGAGCCAGGAATAAGCCCTGACCATTGCTGGGTATGGTCCTAAAGTAAACAGAAAAATCCAAATACCTGAGTATTCCTAATAGGCCCTTTGTGAACTGTCTTCTGCTTCACTTTCTAGCCCCTCCATTTTGATGTCTGAGCACCAGGAACTGTATGCCAGGTAGTCCACAATAAGAAACCATTTGTGTGTGTGTGTGTGTGTGTGTGTGTGTGTGTGTGTGTGTGTGTGTGTGTGTGTGGCTTAGGACCATAGTGGCTTCAGTTTGAGTTCTGTCTTATGTTCATTGAGTCTGGCCTGGATCCCTGCTCAGACTCTGACTCCCTGACCTGGGTTCATGGAACCTATACCATAGTTCCATCCAGCAAGACAGCCTTCAACCACCTGTAGACCAGGAACACTTGAGGCACTTGAAACAGGACAAGTTCACTGCACATTCACAGTGTCAGTGCCTCTCAAAGACTACTATGTCTATTCAGAATGTTCACATTTTAAATATATCAGGTTAATATATTCACCAAACTATTAAAAAGAAAGCTATTTTCTTCTGACCTATTTTTAAAAATGTGGCTATAAGAAACTTGAAAATGATACATGTGACTTACAGAAGCAACAGCAGCCACTTCTAGACCTATGTCATTGGTCAAAGTGGTTACTCCCAGGAGCTTACTCTTGACACTCTGGGAAGGGAGACTGAGAATACTGACCAAACTTCAAGATACACATTTGCTCTTTGTGTATGTGTGTGTGTGTGGGGGGGGGGGGATGCAAAACCCAGTGGTACTTAGAGTCTACTCCTTGCCCTGAATTCAGGCATCACTTCTGGCAATACTCAGGGGGCTATATGGAATGCCAGGGATTGAACCAGGTTGGCTTCATGCAAGGCAAATGTCCTGCCCTATCCGCTGTACTATCACTCTGGCCCTTCCAGCCCCTCTTGTGACTTTCTTTTTTTTTTTTTGGTTTTTGGGCCACACCCGGTGATGCTCAGGGGTTACTCCTGGCTATGTGCTCAGAAGTTGCTCCTGGCTTGGGGGACCATATGGGACACCGGGGGATCGAAACGCGGTCCGTCCAAGGCTAGTGCAGGTAAGGCAGGCACCTTACCTCTAGCGCCACTGCCCGGCCCCTCTTGTGACTTTCTGAACAAGATAGAAGTGGGTCTTTCTAGATTCTATTTTTATTGAAATTCCCCCTCCCCATTTATGTTCAGGAACCCTTTCTTCTGGAGGGAACTCTAGCAACCCAGCCCTGGGAAGCCTTGCTTACCAGGTCCCACCCCAGCACCCACACAACCCTCTAAGATAAACATCTTCCTCTTATGACAGCTGGATGAGCTTTATGAATTCTTTAGTGACTTGTTACTTTAACTTCTGCCTGCATGAGCCTGGGGGCCTTTATATCAGGGTCCTTGTTTTGCTTGCTACTCTCCTACTTACATCTAAGACATACCCCACTGCAAGAGCAACACTCCTACAGATATGGACTTTAAAGACCTCAATCAACCAGTCCAGGGCCACAAAGTATGGAGGGAAGTAGCCTCTCTACCATCCCCACCCACACCTCCCAATTGGCCACTTGGCTGCAAGAAATATTCTACAGCTCCATCAGAATAGAAGACTGTGCCCTGTCTAAGGGAAGAGATAGTTCACTCACCTCTCTGTATATCATGTGTTCTATCCTGGAATCAAGTTGAGCATCAACTAAGTAGGTGGGCTGCTTTGTCATGGAGCCTCACAGTATCATGTTGGGTTATGTCTTCACTAACTTTGTTTCAGGGACTTGGTCAGCAGGTCCTCCAAAGGGCCTCTGTTAAAGTCCTACTCCCCAGTGGTAGAATATGGGGGGCTGTTTCTAAAGGGAGGACTTTTCAGACATAGTTAAGGGAAGATGGGGCTGGGAATCAGTGTATTGTGACTTTTACTCTGAGGAGAAGGAAACAAAACTCAAGGCAAAGGCCATGTGATGAACGAAGCATAATTTGTAAGCCAAGAAGAGAGGTCTCAACAGAAGAGCCCTTCTGACATTCTGATCGCTGGTTCAGGCCTCCTGAACTCTAGGAAACAATTGTCTATGGTCTAAGTACCCTCAACCTCTTCAGTGGTACTTTCTTAGGGTGTTATTGAACATCTTCATAGGGTGCTCAAGACACCTTATTGAGATGCCAATGGAGATCTTTCTACTGTACTTATTTTCTTTTAAATCTGAAATTGACATTGAATTTGCCAGAAAATGACATCAATCCTAAAATTCATTTATTTTTTATTTTTTTAATTTTAATTATGAGAACAAAGATGCAAAAAAAGAGGACAAGGTAAAGTTGCAGTGGAAGGACAATCACCCATAACATAATTCTCAGAAGAAGTCCCCTTGCTGATATCTTAACTTTGAACTTTCAGCCAAAGAACATTAAGATAAATAAAACAGAATCCATGTACAATTACTTTGTCCCTCAAGTCCCCAGATTGTTATGTCAATGTTCAGGGTGTAAGGTCCCTTTGCACTACAAGATTTGTGTATTCCAATCTCTGTTAGATAGGATCTTATTTGTATGTAAAGTATTTTCCCAGTTTAATGTGCCTATGCAAAAAAGGAGCAATGCCACGTGGCATTATTGGTGCATATGGGGGCCATAAGAATAAGTCCAACAATCCCCATGACATGATTAAATCATAAACATTAAACTGGGGGACTCTTTCACCAAAATTCCTTGTTGAACAGCTCATAAAGAGAAGATAAAAAAGTGGTTAGAATCGTCACTGTATAAAAGAATATTTAGTAAGACTTATAGTTGTCAGAGAAAAAACACAAAATATTCGAAAGAAATACGTGTCCATTTTATGTCTTTTGAAACAGTTTGGGGTTATTACACATAATGCACGGCTTTGGTCTGTGATTAGGTCAATCCTGAAATTCTAACCTAGTAGCCATAGAGACCTTATGATCTTTCATATTAATCAGGAGTCAATTGATTCTGTGCATATTTTTCCTTATCTCCACTTGTTTTTAATGTTTCCCAGCTATTGAAAATAAATGGAATTAAAAATACAATTGAATGTGAACACCACAAAGTTAAAATACTGAATCCTCCCTGCACAGCTGGAGGTCCTGAGTAACTTATAGAGGCTCTTCAGCATATTTGAATCCTGAGCTATAGATCTAGTCGATTGACATCTGCAATTGCAGTTTGTTGTCTGAGAGTGCAGAGTCCAACGGCTGAAAAAAACAATCCCATACATGAGTGGATCAGTATACTTCAAACTCATTGGCTTTAAGGGTCAACTGCAAAATGACTAGTAGTATTGATACTTCAGATAATGTATCATAACGTTTCAAAGTTACACTTACTGGATAATTACTATGTGTGAGGCATTTTTCTAAGTGCCTATTGTGTTTCATTTAATTTTCCTCTCCTCATAAGACTCTTTTGTGGTAGGTTCTGTTCGTTGTCAAGGAGGCATGAGAGGACACATGTTATGCCCACGTGAAGCAAGTAAATGGCTCCACCAGACTTTGAAGATGAGCCTAAGGTTTTCAGCTAAGGGAGAAAAGTTTCCCCACTTTAAACTTCGGGTATCTTATCTTTCTGTCTAAGGGAAATCAGATAGGAGATTGTTGAAGAGGTTACTGAGTTGGAGACTGGTTTACTCAGAGGAGCAATCAGAGAAGCAGAAGGCGCTAGAAAGATTCCCGGATGTCTCACTGGCTCTGGAGTAGGGATGTTTATGAGCAGAGTCAGGAAGTTCCTCTAGCTTAGAATGCTTTGTTATCTATAATCCATTTTCTTCTGCAGCTTTAAATTTTAGTCAGGCCAGTTATTTGCAACACTACAACACTGCCAGTTCATACACTCTCTCATGTCTGCTGTCAGAATCCTGCTTCTCTTTCACTCCCTTATGCTGGCAAACAAAAATGTTTGTTTTTCCACACCTGGTGGTGTTAGGGATATACTCTTGACCCTATGTTCAGGAATCACTCTTAAAAGTGCTCAGGGGACTACAGGGGGTGCCAGGATTGAAACCAACTTGGCTACATGAAGGCAAACACCCTACCCACTGTACTAGCTGGGACTGCATGTTGTTCATCACTGACATATTGCACTTAACATCTGAATCCATGCAAAGGGTTGGGTAGGGATATTAAGTAAATGATGTTACGTTTGTTGCAAGCAAAATCTTCCCCCAGAAAGATATGACAAGCGAGTCAGGAGATGCCCCTTGTGTAATCTGCTTGGAGAATACAGATTACCAGATAGTGGCTTTTGATTCTGAAGTCTAATGAAGAGCTCCTTAAAGAATGAACTGGAATGTTAGCAAACAAGCAAAATCTCAAATACTTGAACTCAATGTACATGATAACATGATAACAGAATAATCAAGGCTAAAAAGATAGAGCATTTACCTTGCACATGGTCAACCTAGATTTAATCGCTGGGATCCCATATGTTTTCCCAACCACTATTAGGATAATTTTTGAATAAAAAGCCAGGAGTAACCCCTGAGCACCACTGAAAGTGGTACAAACATCCCCTCCAAAAAAATAAAAACCCGGGACCCGGAGAGATAGCACAGCGGTGTTTGCCTTGCAAGCAGGATCCAGGACCAAAGGTGGTTGGTTCGAATCTTGGTGTCCCATATGGCCCCCGTGCCTGCCAGGAGCTATTTCTGAGCAGACAGCCAGGAGTAACCCCTGAGCATTGCTGGGTGTGGCCCAAAAACCAAAAATTAAAAAAAATAAAAATAAAAATAAAAAATAAAAACCCAACATAGTCTCAAACTAAAACAGAATAATTATTTTACAAAGTTGATATCAGTGTCATCTAATATAAGAGCAGAGGGACGGTAACTTGTTCAGGTCTGAGTTGGTTATGGGGCCTAACACCTAGTGGGCTTTTTGGATCATATGGGTTCTGGACATAAAGCTTCCTTTGATCACTTGTAAACCACTTTGAATTTTAGCATTCCCATTTCTACAATAGAAGAAGTATAGAAGCACTGGAATTATAGTGCATAGCATGAGCATTGTGTTCAGACTAGTCTCCTTAAATGCCTGCTGAATAAATTAATATACAATTTAACTCTGTAAATCATTTTGCAACAAACACCAGGTTGTACAACAACACTGGAATTCCTGGTATGTTCTTGACCACCCTCATTGTCCTTGTACCATCACCCCCCAATCTTTTTGTTCATTTGCTTACTTATGAATCTTACTGGCTGTAAAAATCCCAAGTTCTTGCCACGTAGACTTTATTTCGTGATTCTTGGCCTTGCTTTGGACTCCACCTCTCCCTAGCTTGCTTTCCAAGACTTGTTCTTTTGCTGAGTTGGAAAATGTCTTCCTTCTCTTGCACAACTTCTCTGATTCCACAGTGGTGATGTTTTACCTGGCTAGGAGTTCTGCTTTGGAGACAGCTGACTTGGAGACCCCAGCCAGGAACACAGAGACCTTATTGCCACAGCCTGGACAGAACACCTTCCTCTGACTCTAGGCAAAGCACAAGAGAGAACCTGTAGCACTCTGAGGCCAACATTTTTCAGACATTGGACAATGTGATCGTGAAGTTCATTACCCCCTCCCATCTGGTCTGACTCCTTGTGAGTTGTCAAGTGGCCCGAGAGCAGGAAGGATTGCCAGATTGAGTAATTTTCTCAGAAAAGAGCTATAAAGATGAAGGTTTCAGATGTGCGTGCAGTATGAATCATAACTTGTAAGCACCAGAGCCAATGTCAAGTACATGTTTGCAAATGGGGGTAGAATTTAGCATGATATCCTGGGACTGCCACATTTTAGAGGAAGGACGGTGAGAGTCTAGTGTTTGTTTCAAGCATTTCCATTATCTTCTTTGTAGTTTGCTTTGGTTGTTGGGTTACACCTCATGGTGCTTAGAGGCTCTTCTTAGCTTGGTGTGTGGAGGTGATAATTAAGTGCTGAGGAGTGAACCCAGGTCTACTATAAGCAAGTGTGTGTGCCATCCAGCAGGTAGAACTATTTTTATGCCCTTTTGATGAACTCTTTAGACTGACTTATGACCAAGATCTCAAAACAGATAGATCTAATCTTGCTGGTAATCTACTTCAGAAGATAGATTATGTCAAATGACAATTGCTGTAAGGGTTATGATGAGGTGATAACAGGGGCTAGGAAAGTATGTGGAGGTAGAATGATGGATGCTACACTTGCCATATCTCCCAGGAGGTGAGTGATCATGCTTTGTTTGAAGAACATTGTTTCTCAATGGGTTTGGGGTACTGTGTGAACATAAGTGAGAGATGAGGGTTCTCACACCTTATTTTCCCTCTCCTCCAAAGATCCCAAATCAAGTCCAGAGAAAATCACAGAATAATTTCATGTCAACTGGAAAAAATGTTTTGTCTATTGTAGATTCAGAAATTCTTAAAGTTAGAATGTGACTTTAAAGCCACCATTTAAACCCCTATGGTTTGGTCTATTAACAATTTAATCATGTTTTTTTGGCGGGGGCACTCCTGGAAGGCACAGGGGACCATATGAGATGCCAGGATTCAAACCACCAACCTTCCCAAATGGCTGCATGCAAGGCAAACACTGCCATTGTGCTATCTATCTGGCTCCTAATAATTTTATCTTGATAGATATGTCTACCCTAGTGCTCTGATGCCATTTACTCTCTCATTCCCCTTTATTTTCTACTCTTAAAGAGTAGTATCATTTTGACAACTAAAGAAGTATAAACTTTAATCTGAAGTCTAAAGGACACATCAGAAGATTTAAATGAGGTAGAGTCAGTTGAGAATAGATTGGCAAAGAAGAAAGAAAGCGAACTAGAAAAGGTGAGTCTGAGACAAAGAATCTGTGTGGAGAGCAATGTCTAATCAATTGTCTAGGGTAGAGAAAGTGATTCTGAGGACCAGAACATGACCATGTGATTGGGCAGGGAGACAGATTCTTGGGAAACTAACTGCTCAAGAGAGCCATGAAATAACCTCCTCGAAGCTGACCTGCTTGCTTACTCACTATTTAGGGCTCTACTACTCATCCCTAATGCACATTAGAATATATGGGAGGAGATACAGATGAAGGCCATACGGCAGATCAATTTATTAAAAAAAATTAGTGAGAGTAAGGCCATGGGATTCTATGATGTATCCATGCTTGAAAATAATCTATAGTTTTTTTTTATATCTTCATCAACTTCATATTGTATCCTTATTTCCTACAATGGAAGAATTCACATCCCTTTTCTGGTACTGTATTCATTACATTGAAAAAATATCTCAAATATGATGGATTCAGTGAATTCTTGATAAGTCAGTTATTGATTAGAATTTGAAGGTAAACTGCAGTTTTGGGTGGAGGGACAGCTTCAAACTTTCTTTATGGCTGACTGCAAGAAGCTAGGCATGACAGAAGAGGATTTCCTGCCTGATTGTGTTCAGACACTTGGACCAGCAAAACTTGGTTAAGAATGTATCTAATATCAGAAAGTTTATTGAGTTGATTAAGATGTCAAAGCTTTGTAAGCTCCTAACAGAAATTGTTTACAGACAGTATATTGACTGTAAATTTAGATGTTGAATAGAATGATTTTTGTGCTTCCAAAGAAGATTCCTCATATGGGTGGAAGCCTAAAGGAAGGATGTATTCATTCATTCATTCATTCATTCATTCAGAGGGAGGAATGGTTCATAGGGAAGCTTCAACAGAGAAGGTGGCCTTGGAGTTCTCTTTTCACTGGATGACGGGAGCTCCAGCAGAAGTAGAATGGAAGAAAGGGAATATACAATCTGGAAATGGGTGATAACAAAGTATATCTGGTCATGAAGGAGAAACCTATTTTGACTGATTTGTAAAGTACCAGGGCTTATAAGTATGTAGTGGTACACACTACAGATATTTTTTGATTTACTATTAAGCTATCTCTTGATAAATGTACTTTATACATTTAACATACTGAACATCAGAGTTTAGCCTAGCTTCCAAGATCATTTGCATTGCTAATATACTATTGGGCAAAAGCATCTGACAAAAATGCCAATTTTGTAACAAGATGTTACTATCTCATACAATTCATGGGGCATTGCTCTGAAAATAAAGAAAACACAGTTTGGTGTCGTTTTGGTTGTTTACTCTTGAGATCACATGATTGATTGCCATTGTCCAGCATAGTTAAATAACATGATAGTAGATAACAATGACCCAGGAAAGAATAAAAATACAAAACTAGAACTATAGTTTCTACAGACTATGCACTCACATAGATGAAAACTTTAGCTTGAGATCTTTATGAATCAGAGAGTTTTGTATGGATAATGAATGGGGGAGGATCTGAAACCTTGTTGGAGAATTGAACTATTTACACAAGTGAATGTATCTATAATGAAATTAATTTTGTAGCATAATGACTCATCCTGTGTAAACGAAGGAAACTAAAAGTTTGAAAACAGCTAGGAGACTAATTCCGAGTTAAGAGATCATGGATCAGGCTCTCTGCTTGTTCATTTCCTTCATCCTTCCTTTACGTAATCCTCACCTTAACACTTTTCCAGGAAACCTTCCCAAACTACCCCATTCCATAAATTTATAAACTCCTTATCTGTTCATTGTTTATGGACTTAGTCTGCATGTTAAGCATCTGTTCTTTTCTGTAACCCTGCCAATGTGTTGAGAATACAATGATTAAACAAAAAACATTGTATGGGTTATGATATGGATCAGGAAATAAGAGAATAGAGGGGTATAAATAAAGAGTAGACAAATATAATTCATTTCACAATGCAACTTCTTTTTGCAGAAGGGATATTTAGTTTCTTTGAAAGAAGAACAGGAGTTGATCTAATGAAGAATAAAAGACTATTTCAGGTGGAAGGGACACATTGAGAACAGCCCTGTGGTGGAAAGAATTTTATAAGTTTCCCTAGGTATATATTTAATACTAAATAGGATACCTAGGGCATTATATGTACTGTAAATAGTAATGGTTGAATCTTGTGATTCCAAATGTGGTTTCATTTCAGTGTGTTTCATTTTTAACTGGATGATTGACAGAGGTGGTTAGTGTGGGCACCCGTATTCTCAGATGCAATCAAGGAATAAAGGGAAGGACTACATGTATGTTTACAGAGGTTTGTAGTGGTCCCTGGTTGATGACAACATTATTCTTATTCATGTTCTTCTATTGCTGAATCAATCTTCCTTTAAACTTAGAGAACAGAAAGGGTCTCAGAGCTGAAACAGGCCTTTGCAATCAAGTTCTCTTAACTCAGAGTTGTGAGCTGCAACCAACCTGAAAAGACTCAGTCTCCCTTCTGTGGTTACCCTGCTGATTATGTAAAAATAGTGGATCAGAGCTATTGGAGGTAAGAGAAAGTTTTCAAAGCCTGAGAGTAGTTTCCTAATTCTCAAAAGGTAGAGGAAGAACTCTAATGGGAAGAGAGGGAGTGGAGAAACATTTACTTTGTTTTGTCAATGGGAGAAAATAATACTGTATTTGGGCCTAAAAAGGATCTTAAAAAGGAACTGTTATTTCAGATATGACCTTTCAGCCTTTGAGAAGTAACAGAAAACCCACATGAATCTGTTTTCTTCAGAGAGCTGTAAAGATTTTATGCTGGAATGTTTATTAAAGTATCTGCCTTTTCTCCAGGGCAGAAGGGACCAGCTAGTCACTTCTTCAGGAGAGCGATGCCTGCTGTCTGCAGTAGATTTTGTTCTCTTATAGAAGGTGCCACCCCATTCAAGGATTCTTCCCTGGATTCATGTTCATGCAGTTTCTTCTCCATTTTATACAAATATTATTATTTGGCATTTACCTTGTGGTGTAGACAGTGCATTTAGAAAATAGTACGAAGTGTTAATTGGTGGGGAGTTAGATGCATTTCCGTTTTAATTCTATTTGTTTAAAAATACCGTGTGTGTGTGTGTGTGTGTGTGTGTGTGTGTGTGTGTGTGTGTGTGTGTGTGTGTGTGTGTGTGAAGTAGCATAGTTTTTATTGAACAAAAGTTATTTAGAAAGGTGTGAAGGATGTGTGAAGGAAGCTGGGAAGTCAATGTTCAAGAGCAGGGGTGGTGAACACGCGGCTCTCGAGCCGCATGCCGCTCCAGGCCAAAATGAATGCGGCTCTTTGCCTCTTATCATGATTTTGTATACGGTGGCTCTTTGCCAAGTTTGGATTTTGTTCTGCTGCTTCTGAGGAGGGACCTCTGAGGAGAGATCTCCGAGCGCGTAGTCCCTCCTGCCCCCAGGCTGCATCCTCCCGTCTCCCATCCCTCGGACACAACTGCAAGGGCCAGAGAGTGGGGGACCCTTGTGGCACATGTTGCAGCACATCTTGCCTTGAGTTCTTAGTGTGGAGGACGCAGTACACTCTCACCATCACTGCAGGATTTTGATCCTCACTCAAAATGGCAAAATGCAATATGTGTTTAATAGATTGTTGTTAAAATTATGTTTTTGTGTGAGTGTCTGTTTTGGCGGGTCACTGCGTGGTGTGGCTCTCTGACTCTCACAGTTTAAAATTTTGACTCTTTGTGTCGAACTTGTTCACCACCCCTGTTCAAGAGATACCATGATTTTCTCCAGAGTGAAAATCCAAGCAAACAAATATACAGAATCATAGGAAGTGAGGTATATGTTCAAAGGAGAACAAAGGCTTGGAGAATAAACTAAGTTGCACTGATTGGCCATTGCATTTTTGTACATAATTATCTATATCTATAGCTCTATATATCTCTTGATTCTATTTTCTCTTTATGTTGGCAGTGTTAGAAATTGAACCCAGTGCCTCATACATAAATAACTGTCACTTTAATGTTGAACCACATTCCTGGCCTCTGAATTCTGTGCTGTAACAGTGATGTATGTGTCTATCTTTGTGTGAATACCATTGTCTAATTAACGTAACTTTATTTTTTTTTTTCTGTTTGTCTATTGAGGTCATACCAGGCAGTAATACAGAGCTTACTCCTGGCTTGAATGCTGAGGGTTCATTCTGGGTGGTGCTCATGGAATCATATATAATGCCAGGAAATGAACCCTAGTCAGCTGCAGGCAAGGCAAAACCTTGCTGTACTCTTCTTCCTGGCCCATGATTAATGTCAATTTAAAATGACTCTTGACGTCATAGACAAAGGTTCATATTCTTTTCTTTTTTTCTGGTTGTTTTGTATTTTCTTTGTATTTTCATATGAATTTTACAATCAGTTTATTTTACTTAAAAATACTTCTGGGGGCTGGTTCGATGGCAGTGGTTTATCAGAACTTATTAATGTTAGTATCACAAAAGTTGGTATATAACCTTCCACTGCTCAATTTGACTGGCTTAAAAAATACTTCTGGGATTTTGATTATAATATCAAAGAATATAATAATAAATTAGAAGGAAAGTTAACATCTTAATATTGAGTTGTCCAATATATGCTTACAGTAGTTTCTTTTTTGAAATTTTTTTTGAGGGTGGGCCACACCAGGTGACTTTCAGGGAATTACTCCTGGCTATGCACTCAGAAATCGCTCTTGGCTTAAGGGACCATATAAGATGCAGGGGATAGAACCGAGGTTTCTCCTGGGTCAGCCGTGTGCAAGGCAAATGCCTTACCACTGTGCTATCACTCTGACTTTTTAATATATCCTAGCAATGGTTTCTCATTGTAAACTTTTGTGTATACTTTTGGCATATATTCATTCCTAAAAGTCTGGTTTTTGATGCATTATAAATGTCATATTTTTAAAGTTAAAAATATGTATGATCAGGGCTGGAGAGGTGGTGGTCCTAGAGGTAAGGCATCTGCCTTGCAAGTGCTAGCCTAGGTCCCCCCAACACAGGGGCGATTTCTAAGCGCATGCAAGGAGTAACCCCTGAGCATCAACGGATATGCCCCCCCCCCCAAATAACAAAAAATAAAGCATGGTCATCTGTGACCATATTAATATACATATATAATTTTGGGGATTGGGATTATGGCTAACGTACATTGACATATGTATAAACTTAAACAAATGTAAGGTTCTAAGTTAGTCCTTGGAACTTGGCCCTCTGTGTACCACCAAGTGTCACTGTAGTGTGCTGCATCTCTAGCACCTCATAGTATGGTTCTGGGCCCTCGAGCACTGCTGGGGGTGGCCCCTATTTAAAAGGCTTAAAAATTGCAGTTCATCTTTTAAATGAGTGCTGCTAGACTCTACAGTTTTGCAAAACTCACTCAATTGAAATGATCTGTTTTTGTAGAGTGTGTTGAATTTTCTTTTTTTTTTTTTTTTTTTTTTTTTGGTTTTTGGGCCACACCCTGTGACGCTCAGGGGTTACTCCTGGCTATGCGCTCAGAAGTCGATCCTGGCTTCTTGGGGGACTATATGGGACGCCGGGGGATCGAACCGCGGTCCGTCCTAGGCTAGCGCAGGCAAGGCAGGCACCTTACCTCCAGCGCCACCGCCCGGCCCCTGAGTGTGTTGAATTTTCTACATAAATGATTATGTCCTTGTAAAGAAATCCATTTTGTTTTATTTCCTTTTCTAATCTGAATGTATTTTTTATGAACTGTTTTTGTCTGAAAATTCCCTCAAGGCATTTGTGGTCTCAACTTGTTGCCCACATCTGAGTGACCATTATCATTTTTGTCTGAAACTCATTTCCTCGACCACTGTTGTTTCACGTCTATTTGTCTGTGTATATATAAAGTTAAAAGACCAAATATGATTTTGTTCTGAGTAGAATGAGCAGAATCATATTTTATCTTTTTTCCAGTTGCATCAGAGGACAAATCCAGTTCCCGTTACTCCATATCGACCAGGAGCACAAGTTCTTATCACTTTGATTACAATAAAGGCAAACAAAGAAATTATGATTTTTAAAAATAGAAAAAATTTCTTCTGACCCTCTGTCAAACTTATTACCACTTACACCCATTGTCATGGGGACAGACAAGTGTGAACAGATACTGTTAGAAAGCAGGCTACTATTACAGGGGCCAATGATCTAGTGTTCTTTTTCAAGATTGCTAGTGATAATGACAAAAGCAGTTTTTTGTTTGCTGGCCTTTCTGGTTTTCAGAAGGCTTTTACATTTATTAAATTTTTTGTCCCCACAGCATAAGAAAATAATTAGGAAGAATATCTATGCTGTGTTGATGAGGAAATGAGCATATAGAAAGATAATAAACTTCTGAATAATGATCACTTATGGATCACAATCACAACTAGCATCTTCTTGCACTCTATTTGTCCAACTGTCAATATTTGGGGAACTTTTATTTTTTAATTAATTATTTATTTATTTATTTATTTATTTTACCTTTTTGATCAAAAATATTTTATTATGAACTAGATACATTTATTATTTTTTATTTAAACAACTTTATTACATACATGATTGTGTTTGGGTTTCAGTCATGTAAAGAACACCACCCATCACCAGTGCAACATTCCCATCACCAATGTCCCAAATCTCCCTCCTCCCCACCCACCCCCCGCCTGTATTCTAGACAAGCTTTCTATTTCCCTCATACATTCTCATTATTAGGATAGTTCAAAACGTAGTTATTTCTCTAACTAAACTCATCCCCCTGTTTGTGGTGAGCTTCATGAGGTGAGCTGTAACTTCCAGCTCTTTTCTCTTCTGTGTCTAAAAGTTATTATTGCAAGAATGTCTTTCATTTTTCTTAAAACCCATAGATGAGTGAGACCATTCTGCATCTTTCTCTCTCTCTCTCTGACTTATTTCACTCAGCATAATAAATTCCATGTACATTCATGTATAGGAAAATTTCATGACTTCATCTCTCCTGACAGCTGCATAATATTCCATTGTGTATTATTTTTATTTATTTATTTATTTATTTATTTATATATTTTGGGGCGGATTTTAAACATATACTCAAGTGTTTAAGATTATGTAAAAAAAAACAACCCACACATTTATTAGGTACTTTAGCAGAGGTGCTGTTTCTTTCTTCAACAAGACAGGCCCCCGTGTCTTCTGTAACACATCTACTTATTCCCACTTTGTATTAATAATTATCAGCAATAAAAGATCACCTAACAGGTGAAAATTTAAGGTAAATACTTAAGGTGAATATTATATAAATACATACTCTTAATGCCATTTTATATCTAAATAATTAGCTTAACTATTCTTTATTTCATGTATTATTCAGTGTAGAAATTTCTAGTTCTCTCATGTCATACTTTTAAAAAATAGTTTGTGAGAGAATAAGTTTTGTATATAATTAATTATCTCTTTAAATATTTATACATCTTTGCTACCTTTTTCCCCTTAGAATTATTTACTGAGAAATAAAACACCAGGATATTTCCTGTAGTGGTTCTCAATCAGGGTTTTATTGATTACTCTCCATGGTATAGCTTAACATGTTTTTCTTTCTTCTACATTTCCTGACAACTGATAGTTGTGACTATAGATTTGATCAGACTTAGGTTCAGAGTTTATTTTGGCAATAAAATTTGATAGGTGACACTCTACTTCATTTTTGTTTTTTGTTGCTGTTGTTGTGACTATAGATTTGATCATACTTTGGCTCAGTGTTTATTTTGGCAATAGAATTTGATAGGTGACACTCTACTTCTTTTTTTTTTTTGTTGCTGTTGTTTTATGGGCCACATCCAGTGACATTCAGGGTTTACTTCTGGCTATGTGCCCAGAAATCACTCCTGGCTTGGGAGACCTTATGGGACGCCGGGGATCAAACCAGGTCTATCCTGGGGCAGCCACATGCAAGGCAAAAGCATCAGCACTGTTGCTCTGGCCCAATGTTGTACTTCTTAATATTCACAAAATATCTAGGAGTTTTTTTTTTATAATATTAGCAGTTATTAATGTGTAAAGCCTGTATCACTAATTATGGCTTGGTAAAATTATAATAATTTTTTATCTTTTTTTAATATATTCACATATGTTTCTACAGATTTCCCTGTGCTTTATTTTGCTTTAATTTTTTAAAAATCTAATCATCATTAATGACAAAGTTATTCATGATTGGGCTTATGTGTACAATGTTCCAACACCAATTTTTTCACCAGTGTTCCCTTCCCTTCACCAGTATCATCAGTTTCTCTCTGCTTCCAGCCTCAACCTCTCAACCTGTTTCTATGTCTGGCACATTATTTTCTTTTATCATTTACATTTCTATTATCATTTACAATACTGTTACCTAAAGGGTATCATGCATACCACTTTTTCTCTTTTAAATCCTAGTCCTTGCCAGAGTGACCACTACCCTTGATCACTATTGTAGTGGCCCCTTCTCTGACTTAGTCCCCTTTCCCCAAAAGTGGTAAAATTCCTACTGAGGACAATTTTTCTGCTCTTTATATTGCCTTTGGACATTGTTATTATTCTACTATATCTCTCTATATACTACCTCTGAGTGAGTTCATTCTATGTCTGTCCCTCTCTCTCTGACTTAGTTTACTGAGGATGTTGCTCTCCAGATCCTTCCATGGATCAGCAAATTGATTGACTGAATCTTTTCATAATGCTGAATAGTATTCCATTGTGTAAATATAGCATAGCTTCTTTATCTGTCATCTGTTCTTGGGTACTTGTGTTATTTTCATATTTTGGTTATTGTAAATAGTGCTACAATGAGCATATGAATGCAGATGTCTTTTCTGAATTGTAAATTTGGACCCAGGAATGGAATTTCTGGCAACAGAAAAGCTCAGTTCTGAGCATTATCTTCCAAAATGAGGGTCAGAATCTAATATCCAAGGAAAAATAGAATAGAAAATAGCATCTTCAACGAATACTGGTTAAATAAACGTATAAAAATTAACTCTGTGGGCAAGTTCTGGTGTCTGAGTTATTCCCAGGGCCCAGCATATTTTCAGAGCCTTGAAGACAAGGGGCAACACCCCAAAATATGGACTAATTTTCCACTCTACTTTCATTGGTCGAGCAGCTGCCACGAACAAAGGCCGCATCCCCCGATACCTGGCAAACAAATGCAGTATTGCCTCCGGAATCGATTGCTTCTCTGAGGTGCCCACAAGTGTGTTTGGCGAGAAACTTCGAGAGCAAGTTGAGGAGCGGCTATCCTTCTATGAGACGGGAGTGACTCCACGGAAGAGTCTGGTTGTCATGAAGGAGGCAATAGTTGAGGCAGAGGAAGCGGCTGCTGAGATTGCCAGAAAACTGCAGAAGGAAGAGAAGAAACGCTTGAAGAAGGAAAAGAAACGCTTGGCCGCAGCTGCCCTTGCCTCTTCAGAAAACAGCACCCCCGAGAGCAATACCCCTGAGGAGTGTGAGGAGCCAAGTGAAAGGCCCAAAAAGAAGAAAAAGAAGAAAAACCGGGAGGCGCCTCAAGAGAACGGGATGGATGAAGAGCCCTCTGTCTCCAAACCCAAGAAGAAAAAGGCATTTTCCATGGAAGAGCAAATTAATAATGATGATCTTGAAGAGACCACTGTCACTGTAAGTCTTCCTCAGAGGAAGAGGTCACCAGCTAGTGATCAGGAAGAAGCTGAAAACAAGGTTTCCAAGAAAAAGAAGCGGAAATTCTCCCTTAAGGAGGAGCCACTCAGCAGCCCTGAAGAAACTGGGTGCAGCACTAAGAGTAATGGCAGTGCCAAGAAAAAGAAAAAGTTGCAAAAACAATCTCAGGAAGACTAAAAAGACACTTGGGTGACACCCTGTACCCCCAATAAAGACATTCAAATTCCAAAAAAAAAAAATTAACTCTGGATCCTTATCTCATACCTTATACAAAAGTCCATGTCACTGTTACAGTTGTCTGTATGCTAAATTCTGTTGCAGTGGCTTGTTTTTGTATTTTATAATTCCTTAAATTCCATTTGTATAAACTCTGATACCCTGGATCAGTTCATCCTTGAGCTGGTTGAATTTTTTTCCAATGATTGCTTTATTTCCATGGTCATTACATGGAATGTTGATTTGAGATCATCCTTGATGAGGCTTTATTTGAGCTTAATGACTTTCTGGGACTTCCATCTCTGCGAAAGGAAAAAAAAAAATTTTTTTTTTATTTTTTCATTGTTCTTAAAATGTTGTGGGTGCTGCTCAACTTCAGCATTCAGCTTCAGATTCCCAAGAGATCTGATTTTTCTCATTATTTTTCAGTAAGGAGTTACTACGTACAATCTATTATCCTAATAATTTATGTGCCTTTAAGATGCTATTTCAGTGGTTTGCTGGTGAATATTTACTTATTCCCATTTACGTTTATATGGTTATTATGGACATACTGGAAGAAAGATATCAAAACCAACAAGTTAAGTTCTTAGAGTTAGTAGGGTTGAAGGGGTGGAATTGTATGCATGGTTCTGGGTTTTTGAACTAGGTAATGAGAGCTTTCCTGGTCTATAGGACCTGGGAAGATGTCATGGCCAGGGGAAGATGGAATGGAAGTTCATAGTCATTGCTGCATCTTCTGACTAAATACTTCAAGGTTGCAGTTTTATTAGTCAGTTCAGGACCAACACTTGTATTTGTGATGTCCTGAGTTCAATCACTGGCACTGGGAGAGTGGAGCAGCAAGCAGAGGTTTAGGAGCAGTGATGTCAACTTGTTAGTATTTTTGTTCTCATTCTTTTGGAACACCATGGCCATCTGAAAAGGATTCTTCCATGTCAATTGGATCCAGGTCAAAGGTGACCCACCAATGGAGGACTGTTCCCTGAATGACACAGACATGATCCACACAACTGTGCAAGCAACCTGTGAAAAGTGAGAAATAGATTCTTAACAAATTGAATCCTGATTTTTATGGTAATTTATTATATTGCTAACAAAATAGGGAGGGACTCTCCCACATTCTACCAAAAGTAAACAAAATAACAATGACAACAACAACAGCAACAACAGCAACAAAACAAACAAAAATCCCTCTAGGCACAGATAGGAAGGAAAATGTCCAAACCAGATTAGAATTTAGGATTTTGAGTTTCAAGTTCAATAAGTTTCAAGTTGCCATTGCTAAGTTTCCTTGTCTTTTAATTTAGAAATCTGCTGGTCATTTATAGACTCTCTTGGATCCAAAAGTAATCTCTAAGGTTGCCTTGGAATCCCTTTGCACTGAGTTGCTTTTTCCCCAAGTAATCTCTAAGGTTGAATTTCCTGATTCCTCTGAAACCACTGAGCTGTTAGCTCAGGCTCTAGAAACTCCCTGAAGGGAAATAGAAACTGAAAATCCTCAGTAAGGTTTCAACCTGGGCTATAATTTTAATTCCTATTGTTACCGAGTCTTTGGGAAAATAAACTTGAAAAATCTGAAGTGGTGGGTAAATATGGAGAGAAGACTTGCAATCTGCCAAGGGTTAAAGGCTTAAAAAAAATCCCCAAGCATAACAACTGCTTTTTGTGTAAGTCAAGTAGGTGTTGACTGATTCTATCAATTTGTAAGTCCAAACAACTTCCAGATGGTTCTAATAATAGTAAATGTATCTTATATTTGATTAGTGACTTTCTGTGTACAAAGCAGCTCCACATCTGTGTCTTGATTGCAATTCTTTGATGGGGCTTGTGAGGACATAAGCCAGGAAATGTCCCATTTTCTAGAAGAAAACACTGAGTCCTAAGAAGGAGAAGTGACTTTCCAAAGCCAACAGAGGCAAAAGTCATAGAGACAAGCATTCAACTAAATATGTTTTCATGGTTGGTAACCGTTCTATCAACTGCGTTTATTCTGGTCCGTGGAGTTCCCTTAAGAACACCCTCTATCAGATTCCATCTGAGGAACAGCAGTAAAGGAATGGTAATGAGTCACATGAAGGAGATAGGGATACAAAAAAGAGCACACAGTGGTGTAAACAAAGACAAACAGGAATTTTCTTAGTACCAACCTAAGAACATGGATCCAGCCAATAATCTGTGTCTTATTGTATTCTAAAAATCTCTTAACATTTTTGTGTGTTTGTTTTGTTTTGAGTCACACCTGGAGTGCTCAGGACTTATCTTTGGTTGGCTATGGACTCAAGATTTATTTATGATGGGACTTGGAGGAACATAAGTGTTGCTGTCGATTGAACCTGGGTTGGTAGTATGCAAAGAAAACACCTGCTGTACTATATCTTCAGCCCCAACTTTTTCTTTTTAATTCTCAATACTATACGGTAGGTCTTTGCTGCTATTGTCATAATTTAGTATCTTTCTGCAGGGGCTGGTGACTGGTTCAAAGGAAAAAGATCCCTATTCTTCCCTAAATAGTTTACATGGACTAGAACTTGGATTTGTCAGAAGACATGACTGTTTGAGAGTTTTAGGAATGACACAGTCATGGAACCAAGAATTGTTCAATATGATGTAGTTTTACATCAAAGGATGCTCATGTGTGCATACACTCACACATACAAGTGATTGCAACTCAAATATTTATGTAACATAATAGGTGGACTTCATGTTAATCCCTCTCTTTCTGTTCACATCGTCGACTCCACAGCTCTCAGCCAGGAGAGCAGGGTTAAGTTGCATATCTTGGTCATTAGTCTGGTTCTGGGTCCTTTTGCCAACTCTCATTCATGATGTTTACTCTCCAGTTTCAATCTAGCTCTCCTCTGAGGGCCACTACTTGGTATCAGGGCTAATTATCATCATTATTTAGAATTTTAATTAGCATAATTACTATCAACATACATTTTGATGAATAGTCATTAAGAGTAATTTCTCAGATTCATTATTGTAGCTGAAATTTAATTATTTAATTAATACAACAATTAATAATAACTTATATTTATATGGGGCATGATAATTTGCTAAGTGGTTTCAAATATAAAATCCCATTTGATCCTCCCCGAAACTCCAGGGGATAGGCAGCATGTGGGTGATTAACCCTGTTTTATAGACAGCTGAGGAGGCTGAGCTGAAAGAGGCACAGGGCACACCTCCAGTCTCCTGACCGCTGGGCTGGTTCTCTTTCTTCTTCATTGCTCCCAAAGCAATTACTTTCAGTTTCACCTCAAGGTGAATGTTGATCCAAATCCTAGGGGGCACCAAGTCAAGGGGAGAATTCTTGCAAAGATGATGACAGGGTATGTTGAGCACTGGGAGAGCAGCCAGTATTTCAGAATGGACTCAAGCCAGAGTGAAGAGAGGTGGGGAATTGATGGACCTGGGCTTGGTTCTCAGCTCCATCACTAGTAAGCTAAACTGTGTGACCCCCAGCAGGGTACTTAACTTCTTGAATCTCTGTTCATAAAGGGATGAAATTACTCTAAAGAAGTTCTGGAAATGTCTCAAAGTGGGATGGAGGTTAGACAGGCACACTGAAAGTGGCCTTGGCAACTGTGGCCACTAAGTGGAGTAGGGAGTCTGCATGTGGGCATGTCCCTATGGCCCTGCAATGAAGCTAGAAGGAGATGCAGAAACCAGATTATGGGGAAACCAAGTGAGTGAGCTAGCTAATTTGGGGCAACAGGAAGGTATTTAGGGGGTGATTATAGTTACTATAAAATATGATCTTGATATTTCCCTTTGCAACTATGCAATCCCTCCTCCTGATATTTTTCAGTATGCCACAGATAAGTGAAGCTATCTGGGGTTTGTTGTTCCTCTAGTTTACTTCACTCAACATGATGATTTCCAGTTCCATTGATAATTTACAATCCAGCAAATTGTATGATTTTATTCTTCAGTCTATGTGGGTACATAGACTGAGGTTGGGTAGGAACCTGAGGACACTGGTAGAAGGAAATCAACACTGATGATGAGTTTGGTGCTGGAATATTATACCAAGAAACTCAACTATGAATTACTATGTAACTCGTGTCTTAATATTTAGTTAAGACAAACAAAAAAATACTGAATCTGGCAAGAAGTTCATGGCTTAAGAGGGCTGGAGCTCTTTCTTTAATGCTGGGTAAAGGGTTTCTCAAGATGCTACCCCCTGTTAGAGCAGGGGATTTGTTATAAATGGACACTGCATAAAGAGCACTGGCAAGGGAACCTTGGGAAGAACCACTCAATTATGTGGTCTGAAGGCTTTAGTTTTTTGTTTTTGTTTTTGTTTTTGTTTTTTTTTTTTTGGGGGGGGGTCCTCACCCAGCTAAGGGTTACTCCCGACTCTGTACTCAGATCTTACAGGCTCAGAGGACCATGTAGGGTACAGGAGATTGAGCCTTGTTCTGTCGCATGCAAGGCAAACTCCCTACCCACTCTGCTGGGGAAAGAGGCCAGGGCTGGATTGTTTTGGTCAGTGCTGGGTTTTCTCCTGAGATTACTCTGGAGCCAGGGTGAGTGACTATGTGGCAAGGAGGTTGCTTAAACAAGAGAGGAAAACACAGGGGGAGCCTTTTGAGGGGAGGCTCCTCACTTGGCCTGTGTGCACATATGAGTGTGTGTGTATGTTGGGTGTGGGGAGCAGGGAGAGAGCAGAGAGGACACCCCATTTCTTAGCACAAGCAGAATGTGGGTTGACAAAGACTTCCAGTTAGAGTCCTGTTTTCGTTTCTAAGAATGGAGACTCGTTCACGGAGCCCTAATTCCTGAAAGGACTGCCAAATCCATGCAGCAGCGCAGAACTTGTTGACCGAATGAGAGCAAAATTACATTCTTTGTTAATCAGTACTTCACAGCATGAGAAAGTTCAGCAGAAACCAATTATGATTCAATATCACTGAACCGGGTGAAATGAAAAAATAAGCAGAAACCAGGTGGTGTCAGCTCAGAATGAGCCCAGAGGAACAATGTTTATGTCGGTTTTCTTTTCTTTCTTTCTTTCTTTTTTTCTTCCTGAATATATAAAAAAACCAACAACAAAAGGAACGCCCCATTTGGATACAGGGTAAATGAACTCCAGTTCTGTCTCTTCCATTTAATTCTGTCATCTGTAGCTCTCAAAAAAGAGAGCTTCACACATTTGAGTTGGACTACAGGCTCTTTAGAGGTTTTCTTTTGTCTCTTTACAGTCTCAGTTCAAAGGACAGTGCTTTGTTCTAAATACAGAATGCTTCACAGACGTGGCATGTTAGAATATTGAGAAATAAATTGATACTGATCACATATTAATAATGCAACGGTAAACCTTGTCTTGGTTAGTAAGGAGTTCCTATCTAGGCACTATGTATGCACTTTCCCTTTCAGTTTTAGTCTTAGGACCGTAAAATCAGAGAAGCGATTCTCATTTGGCATATAATAAAATTTAGGTCTGGAGACATTAGGCCTTTTGTTTAAGGCTGCATACGCTGACAGTGGCGGAAAGAGATTCCAAGGATCTTCTTGTGTTATAACCACCCCTGCTCCACTTTTCCAAAAGCGCAAATAAAAGGTACACATTTTGGCTCCAGTTAGTTAAATATTAGTATCAAGTGCGTGGTTTTGGAGTCAGAGAATCCAGGTATCAATATTCCCCCATTTGACCTATTAGCTGTGGGTCTTAGGCAGATTTGTAGGCTGCTCCGTGTTCCAGTTTCCTCATATATAATTGAAGAGCATATTTCTTATAGCAGTTGTATCAAGTGAGGAAAATAGAAGGATGTATTTTCTCAGTGCAGAAGCTATAATATATTGAACTGACAATGTGATAAGTAAATATTGGTATTGGCTTAGCAGACTTAAAAATGCTATTATAATTTATGTAACAGGGTTACAATATTGATGCTTTGATGTAATACAACACAAATGCCAGGATCTTCCATCATTGTCCTTATGTTATCTCATGATCTGCCTTGTTATTCCCCTCTAAACCCCTTTGTTTAGTATTTTTCTTCTGTAATTCAAGGCCAAGGATTTAGTAGATGTTCTTTAGAGTACCTTCTTTTTTTTGTTTTTGTTTTTGTTTTTGGGTAACCCCGGCAGCGCTCAGGGGTTACTTCTGACTCTATGCTCAGAAATTGCTCCTGGCAGGCTCGGGGGACCATATGAAATGCTGGGATTCAAACCAATGACCTTCTGCATGCAAGGCAAACACCTTACCTCCATGCTATCTCTCCGGCCCCTAGAGTACCTTCATAAAAACTTTAGAGAATCCCCAAAACACAATACTAGACCCTAGTACTCATGCTTCTGCCTGTTCAAGCTGATTGGTTCATGGATCAGTATATGACCTATACTGGGTCAAAGAGATATCTTTGCTTGAATTTATTCTAACAGCCAAAAGTTATTTAATTTTGTTCTAATTGCAGGAAACTTGTATTTTTTGGATATTCTTTTGGATGTCCCTTTGTATCTTTCCTTGAATTTTAAAACTAAGGATCAATTTTAAATATTTCCTCAATTCTGACAAATCCACCATCTAAGTTAGTGGAATTTAGATGTTTATGATTTACATGGTGCTTATTACAGTGTGAGTCTTATGAACATCTGACTTCTTGCTGACCTCTTTAGCATCAGCACCTCTCAGCTTGTTGTATGTAAACATTTTCACTGATTGACTAACTGATCTGTAGACTGAAACATTATCTAAATTCTCTTGAAAAACACTTCAGGAACAGAGAAAGAAATGGGTATTTTGTTTTTCGTTTTTGTTGGGCCACATCTGATTGTGCTTGAGAATTACTCCTGGTTCTGTGCTCAGGGTATTTTGGGGACAATATGTGGTACTGGGAATTGAACTGGTGTTGTCAGCCTGCAAGGCAAGTGCCCTATCAGATGTACTATCTTTACAGTCCATGAATGTATTTTTAAAGTAAAAAGGGTTCTGTGGAACCAGGAAAATAATAATGGCAAATATTATCATTATTCCAGTTGACCATTAGGTTAGTGATTGAGTGTTGTGGGAAAAGTGTATGTTTGGGAGTTAAAAATTTCTGGATAGTGGGGCCAGAGTAGTAGCACAATGGTAGGGCATTTGTTTGCATGCTGCTGACCCAGGATGAACACGGGTTTGATCCCTGGCATCACATATGGTCCCCCAAGCCAGGAGCAATTTCTGAGCGCAGAGTCAGGAGTAACCCCTGAGTGCCACTGGGTGTGGCCCAAAAAAGCAAAGAAACCAAAAATTTTCTGGATAGGAATCTTGGTTGGCCATATATTTTTTATTTGATTTTAGGTAAGAAAACCAATTTTCTTCCTGAGAGATCCAATTTTTTTTATTTATATGTATATACTTTATACATAATATATTAATATTAAAGAAGAATTTTTGGGGAGATAGGCATATCTGGTAGTAGTTAAGAAATCCTCCTGGTGGTACTTGGGAGGACTGAACTCTGGCCTCCAAACCTCCCATATCCAAAGCATGTGGTCCACTCATTCAGCCCTCTCTCTGGCCTGCAGAGAACTATTTATTTTTAATTTTAATATATTTTTTTAAAAAATTGGGCCACACCTGGTAGTGCTCATGATTCTGCTCATGAATCATTCCTGGTGGTATTCAAAGAACCATATGTGGTACTGGGGATTGAACCCATGTTAGATGTAGGCAAGGTAATTGTTTTAAGCTCTATATTAACTCACCAGCCCACAAAGAAGAATTTTTTTGTTTGTTTGTTTTGGGGCCACACTCAGCAGTGCTCAGTGATCACTTTTGGCTCTGTGCTCAGGTATCATTCCTGGCAGGTATCAGGGAACCATAAGTGGTGTTGGGGACTGAATCTGGTTTGGCTGCATGCACGGCAATCGCCTTACCTGCTACAATATTACTCCAGACTTATAAGAAAAATGTGTAAGGGATAAGGCTTGCTATGTATAAAGTGGTGTCTACAGAGCAGTCTCTCAGTTGCAGATAGTTTGGATAGTTCTTATTCAAACACCATCACTTTGGCCTTGACATCTGGATAACCTTCATTTTTTCCATTCTGTTTGCATGAACTGGTGTAGCCTCTTCACAGGCAAGATTTTTTTCTGTCATCCTCAATCATGGACTTAGCAGGAAAGAGTTTTCACTGAACTGGAACCACTTTGGCTCTAGGCACCAAGGGTCCACATGTCCTGATGGACAAAAGGCTGAGATGAAAATTCTTCATACTAACAGTACCCAAATAAAAGAAGATCCAAATGATTAGAGCTTCCAGAAAACCACAGGCTAAAAAAATGAGTCAACAGAAGGAGATTGGCTCATGATAAATTTTCTTCCTCCTTCCATGGAGGATGTAGTGGCTACAGCCAGACCACCAACCATGTGTGGTTTCTATGATTGGGTCATTCTCAGCTTGTTTCAGTGCCAGGGACTGGTTATTAGGATTCATAGGCAATGCTGGTGACTTCAAATTTCTAGATAAATATGTGGGAGATGGTTGTACTACTCAAACTTGAGTCTAGCAGGTGGTGTCACACATATTTTTTTTCTGTATCTATGCCTGTGTTATTTTTCTTTTCCTGCCCAGAACTCTGTCCTCAGTTCACCCACTTCCAGTTATTTCTGGAAGGCAGTATAGTTAATGTATGTCAGAGTTAGACTGATGTGGGTCTGAATTCTGAATCTTAACTAGTGGCTATTTGGGAAAGCATATAACCTAAGATTTTTTTTTTAACCTGTAAAAATGAATGACTGCTCTTTGTGTGTAAAAGTATAATGTAATCTATTATTAGAAGGTCATTAAAATTTAGGGCCTGGGGCCAGATGAATAGTAGAGTGGTTCAGGTACTTTTCTTGCATGCATTCAGTCAACCTAAGCTTAGTCTTTAGCCTCTCATGTGATACCTCGATCACTGCCAGTAGTGATTTTTAAAAACAGAGCCAGAAATAAGTTTTATTTGAAAAAATCTTTTATTGAAACCATTGTGATTTACAAGGCTCTTCATAGTTGGGTTTCAGATATGCGGTGTTTCAGAGCCAATCCCACCAACAGTGTCAACCTCCTTCCACCAATGTTCTCAAAGTGCATCCCATGCCCCCAACCCTTACCTGTCAGCACAACAGACTCATTTTAAGTTTTGATTGTTAAAGTTTGGGTCTCATTATTTTATTGTTGTTTTCTCTGGCCTGGATATTTAATTCTGTCCTTTCTTAACATCATCAATGCACCTGAGACTTCTTGATCCCTGTCCCTCATCTTTCATATTTATGTTTCTCCTCCTTCACTCATTTTTTTTCCCTTCTCACTATACTTTGGGACCAATAGTGTTCTCAACAACTCCTATTTAAACCATTGCATTTCTTTAGAAATTCTTCATGTCACATATATTAAAAATAAGTTGTTTTTTTTTTTGGTTTTTGGGCCACACCTGGCGTTGCTCAGGGGTTACTCCTGGCTGTCTGCTCAGAAATAGCTCCTGGCAGGCACGGGGGACCATATGGGACACCGGGATTTGAACCAACCACCTTTGGTCCTGGATCGGCTGCTTGCAAGGCAAATGCCGCTGTGCTATCTCTCCGGGCCCCCCAAAATAAGTATTTTTTAACCTTTGTATTAGAAATAAGTTTTAAACACAGCCTGTGCAACTCCAAAATAAAAGAAACAATTCAGAATATAAATGTCATTTGAGCAGAATACCATTTTAGAAAAAAAATAATTTTGCCACATTTGATGATACTCTTGCCCTTTAACTCCATTGGTACTTAGAAATTATCACTCAAGTTTAAAAAAAAAACTGAGTGAGCATCTATGTTACATTTAGGAACACCAAATTTAATCCCTTGCACCTTATGGTCCCTCAAGGCTCACCTCTAAACAACAACAACAAAAAAAGGTCATTTACCCAAGTAAATATTTATCCATTAGTAAATATCTGCTGTGTGTATTCTATTCCTTTCATAGCTGTACTAGACATTGGGAAAGACATTGGCCGAATTCATGATGAACTACGTCTACAGGACATGATGAAGTAAATAAAGCTCAGTGTTTGAGTACTCTGAAGTCTAGTCCAAAATAAAGAGTGACTGATAGTGCTAGTGAAATACATCTGTGGTCTAAAGTATGTACTTGATAGGTTAGGCAAACCGAAGTTCAATCCCTGGTACCATAGAAGCTATCTGGGGCAATGATCTGGGAGTAGCTCATGAATACCACTGGGCATGATTTCCCACCCTAGCCCCTAGATAATGGTTCTTACCTAGGAGAATATAGTAAAGACTGAATGAAACAATGCATGGAGAAAATGTAAGCATACTACCCTGCTGCATCCATGAAAGCAACATTTACTCATCACTTGAGTCATACCCCCAAATTCTGTCTCTTATTTTGCCTGGTGAATGTAGACTCTTCATGTCTCACTGCCTCTTATCCAGTTCTCCATCTGAGTACTGAGCACAAGATGCCTTGAAAGTGACACTCCGCCACCCACATCTTGTTCATCAGAACCTCAGGCCATGCTCTAATACCAGCCACCTCTCAGACTCTGAGAAATCTCCCTCTTCTGCTTGTTCTTGAGCTGTTTCCCAATTTATAAAGCAAGACCATTGAACTCTTTCTTCTCTCTATTCTCTTACTGTTTTGAACCTTTTAAAGATGCGGACTAAAGTACTCTTAGATGGGCAACAGCCTCCCCACTCCCCTTTTCCCAAATCACAAAACTATCCTTAGTGCTGCCTCATTTTTATTTACACATTGCTGTGGCTAGATGGGCCATTTCTCAACGGAGCTGCACAAAGTGAATTCTCCGTCATCGTTGTGGGGAACAAACAGCCGATTGAAATGGATTTCACGCCTGAATGCTTTCATTCTGCTTGCCTCTGGACAGCATGGCCGCTACCTTTCTGTACATTATCAAGGGGACTGGGATTTGTCACTGCCCAGTCCCTGGCCTCTCCCCGAGAACCTCCAGAGAAGGTCTGGGTGGTTACCCTAGAAACGTCTTGCTTCCTGGATGCAGTCTTGAAGGCTCAGGCAGCCTCGACCCAAGAGGGGCCTTGTTTAAACAGGAAAGAGCAGACAGTTTAATGGGTAGCTTTGCAGCTCAGATTCCCGGGCCGTTTACAGTAGTCAGAGGAATAAAATTCATAATGAATGTTGCTTTATTTTACTTTCGGTGTTTTTCTTCCTTTTTTCCCCCCTTTTGTTTGTTTTTATTTTTTCCCCCCTTGAATGCTATGTCACTGATGGTAGGCAGAGAGAGTTTTTCTTTTGTCTCATTTGGGAAATAACATTGGGCAAAGTTGCATTCTAGGCACCTTCATCTCATTTAGTCTGTGCGAAATTTCTATGACACATTTCATTATCATGTTGGGAAAATTGAAGGTGAAGGAACTCAGGTGGCCAGTTGGGACCCATGGCTGTTTGTATGAGGTCAAAATTTCCAGTGGGTAACCAGGAAAAAAAGGTCCTTTCTGGTTATTTATTTCTAGGCTAGGCTCTGAATTGAATTTTGAGTTGCCCATAGATAAATAGCATTTGTGATTTGATCTTCAAGTAAGTGTAATATCTAGCTTGCTGATTCATTAATGAGTTACTACCCAAGGAAATAGATAACCAAGTCAATTATTACATTCTCTTCCAGGAAATTTTGTCCAACTTTATCTTTGGAGACTTAAAATCTCACAGGCTGTCAAGAAATATATACTGCCTGTGGGAAATCAGATATTTAGACGATTTACTGAGTTTGTATTTTTATTTTTGTTTATTTTATTTATATTATTTAATACTATTATTATTTATTTTGTTTTGTTTTGTTTTGTTTTTGTTTTTTTTTTTTTTGGTTTTTGGGCCACACCCTGTGATGCTCAGGGGTTACTCCTGGCTATGCGCTCAGAAGTTGCTCCTGGCTTCTTGGGGGACCATATGGGACGCCGGGGGATCGAACCGTGGTCCGTCCTAGGCTAGCGCAGGCACCTTACCTCCAGCGCCACCGCCCGGCCCCTATTATTATTTATTTTTATTTTTATTTACTTGCTGTTTATAGGATATTTTATGCATGGTATTTCATGTAATGCTTATAATGATAGACCTTTCTATTTCTATTTTTGCTGGCACAATAATAAAATATTAGAAAGATAGGGGAATTTGTTAAAAAGTCAAATACAATTGTCTTTTACTACCAAGCTCATGGCTTTGCTGGCTCCTTATAACCACGTTCCCTTATTTGAATAAAAATAAAAATCTACCATCTCAAAGTAAATGCTTCCTTTTAGTCTCAGAGGCAGACAATCCCAGAAGAAATTGGGGTGGCTTCGGCTAAAGAAGTATCTCCAGCAGAACTGAAGAGAAACTGAATACTATAGGATCCAGGACCCTGTGGATGGAGGAAGACTGAGCTCTCACATTTGAGCAGTCGGGAAACTGCACTGAGCTTAAAGGAACTGATCATTCTGAAATATTCCTGGGCAAAAGCAGACCATGAGGGCTAAGTTGTGAATTGTAAAGACTACCAGGAAGTAGGTGTGTAGAAAAATTTAAAAGCCATCAGAGAGCATGATGGGACCATGGGAAGTTTTCACTCATAGATTTTTTTTTCTTTTGGGTGATAGCTACTATCTACTACTGTGATTAAATCTGAGAGAACATGAGTGAGAGAGAGAGAGAGAGAGAGAGAGAGAGAGAGAGAGAGAGAGAGAGAGAGAGAGAGAGAGAGAGAGAGAAAGAGAGAGAGAAGGAGAATTAGAGAAGAGAGAGGGGTGTGTAGGGTGTATTAGTGAGAAGAAGTGATTGTGAATGAATGGGGGGAAAGAGGAAAGACATGAAGGACTCAAAGTTTGGGGCAGAGTTTCTGGAAAAGATCTCAATACATATATGAAGTTTGAAAATCACCTACAATCATGATCAATTTTAGAGTATGCTTTTTTTGTTTGTTTTGTTTTTGTTTTTGGGCCACATCCGGTGATGCTCAGGGGTTACTCCTGACTATGTGCTCAGAAATCGCCCCTGGCTTGGGGGACCATATGGGAAGCTGAAAGGGCCAGTGTGAGCAAGGCAGACGCCATACCGCTTGCTCCACTGCTCGGGCCCCAGGGTATGATTTTTTTATTCCCAAACTTTGCTGTTCCAAACTCTCAGTATCTTTGCAAAAGTCTCTTTCTCTGGCTAGGATGTTTCTTCCAAATTTCCTTTCTAGACTTTAGTTACAAGAGCGATGCCTTTACTCCTTCCAGAATTTTTCTCTTTTGAGGATGTTTTTAAAACCTATTTTTAAAATAGTTACTTTATTTAAGCACCATGGTTGCAAAATTGTTGATGGTTGAGTTTTAGTCATACAATGTATACCACCCATCACCAGTACACATTTCCTGCCACCAATGTCTCCAGTGGTCCTCCCTCCCCTGCTGCCTTTGGGGGCAACCATTTTACTTCTTTCTCTCTCTTTTCCTTTTTATTCCTTTTAGACAAAATCATTTGCACTATTGTTAATGAAGGGGTAACATACATATAAGATTATGCCCTTTTACCCAGTTCTTGTCCAGAGTGATCAGTTCCAAATATCATTGTCATAGCGGGCCTTTCTCTTCCCTAACTGCACCACTGCTCTTTTTTTTTTTTTTTTTTGGTTTTTGGGCCACACCCGGCTGTGCTCAGGGGTTATTCCTGGCTGTCTGCTCAGAAATAGCTCCTGGCAGGCACGGGGGACCATATGGGACACCGGGATTCGAACCAACCACCTTTGGTCCTGGAAAGGCCGCTTGCAAGGCAAACGCCGCTGTGCTATCTCTCCGGGCCCACCACTGCCCTTTGTGACAGGCTTTCGACCATGAACTGATCCTTCTGGTTCTCATATTTTAAAGCTATTTCTTACTGATTTATATTGATTTATATTGATCTCTGAGAGCAGAACTTAATGATCTTTTTCTGTTCATTTGGGTAGGTTTTACTTTTCTTATTCTTAATTATTTTTATATAAACCATCTGCATATGTGCATTTTTTATTAATTACAATGATTTATAGGAATCAGAACTAGCCAAGAATATTCATCTAAAAACAGCTTTTAAGATTTTTGTTGTGAATTTTATTTTAGTCCCCTTGATTTACAATAATATTAATGTTAAAGGTTTTATGCATACACTATTCCAACACTATACCTCCACAAATGTTTATTTTCTCATATCATTGTCTTAATGTTCCTTTAGCTGCTACCACCTTCTATCTCCTCAACTTTTTGTTACCTTTGGCCATTTTATTTACTTATTGTGATTTTTTATATGTCCCTTATGAGAGTTATTCTATATCTGTTCCTCTCCTGACAGACTTCACTCAGCATGATACTGTCCAGATACATCAACATTGCATTAAATTACATGATTTTACCTTTCCTTATAGCTGAATAGTATTTTATTGTGTATATATACTAAGGTTTCTTTAGTCTTTCATCTGATCTTCGACAGTTAAGTTATATCCAGATTTGAGCTACTGTGACCAAGTGCTGTGATAAACATAGGAGCTCAAATGTCTTTTAAGAGGCTTTTGGGCCCATGGTTAGATGCCAAAAAGTAGAATTGCTGGGTTGTTATGGAAGCTCAAATCTTACGTTTTTGAGAAGTTTCCATTTTAAGTTCAATTTTGGTTTCATTTTTATTAACAATGACATATCACATATTAGATGATAACTTTATATTTGTCTATATTGTGAAACAACACCTACAGTCAGTTTAATTGACATCTACTACCACACATGATCATAGACTAAAAAGTTTACGTATCTTAATTCAGACCAGAGTATGAACTTCTGGAATAAAGATATCAAATCTTTTATTTTCTTTAACTTTTTTTCCAAGACAGTATGATTTACAGTACTAATAATGGTAGAGTTTTCATGTCTATAATGTCCTAACATTACAACCTCTTCTGGAGTATCCATTTTCCTTCCGTTACTGTCTCAAAGTCTTTTCACAACCAACCCCCTGAGATGAGAATGTTCCTACCTTTTATACTCAATGTATTTTCTTTCACATAGGAGAATTTATAAATATATATTAATAAGTGAATGGATGCTTAAGGAAAACCTTTTTCCTTCATTCTGTGACAAGAAAAATCTTGTGTTTGTGGAGAGACTATTTGAATAAGATTCAAGAAGTTGGATTGAGCTTTCACAATCACCACTGTTTTTTTGTTGACTTTGAGAATGTCACTTTCCATCTGTTAGTCTTTTATGTCTCATAAATTATATGAACTATTGGACCAGATAATGGTCTCTTATCTCAGGCTCTAGAGTTCTTACAGTTTTAGCAAAAGTCTTCGTAAATTAGGAGCCTTCTCCATAATTGAAGATAATAATAATTATTATTATTGAGGGTATAGCTTTAACACTGTTTTCTAGAGCTCACCTGTCAGGAATTCTGGTCAGGTCTATAAAATGGTGAGGAAAACAAAGTTAAGGATATGACTGTACTGCAAGGTTTATTTGCTCACTCAATATAAAAATAAGCATTAGTATACTGAAAGAATGAGTATTCTAACTGGTATTATAAAGTTAATACTCTGTGGGATAAATGATTTGTGAAACTGATTTGAAAGTTCTGTTAAGAATATATAAAATGTTCCTTCCATTAACAGGCTTTAGATCAAATTGGCATCTCATTCTAAAGAACACAATTATTAATGAGGGAAATTAGGATTGCTGCATGGTATCAGGGGTCTTAGGTAGAAAGAATTAGGACTCTGGGATGGTTAGAATGGGAATCAACTCTGAGCTGTTTTATCATGGGGTGATCCAGTCACAGAGTGCATCAGGATTTAATATTATGGTCCCAGAAATGATAGGTAGAGAAGACATTAGACTATGTTGAGGAAGTATAAAAAGAAAGGCCAAAAATTATTTAACTGTGACTTAATCTTTTACCTTATTTAACTATTATTGCTAAGAGATAGTTACTACTTTACTTGCAACTTTATAACTGAGGTGACCAGGAGCAGAACTTTGATATATGATAAGATTACAGAAACAGTAGATGTCAGGCCTACTATGTGAATTTAGGTCTTCTGAAGTCCAAAGCTTCATTTCGTCCCATATAATCTGATTTAATTCTTGTTTTCCATTTTTTTATTTTAAAAATGTAAACTTAAAATGGACCTGACTGGGGCCGGAGAGGTGGCGCTAGAGGTAAGGTGTCTGCCTTGCAAGTGCTAGCGTAGGACGGACCTTGGCTCGATCCCCCAGCGTCCCATATGGTCCCCCCAAGCCAGGAGCAATTTTTGAGTGCATAGCTAGGAGATACCCCTGAGCATCAAACAGGTGTGGCCCCAAAACAAAACAAAACAAAAACACAACCTAAAATGGACCTGATTGACAAGCAGGTTTTGGGACAGAAGAGATGGTATGGGATGAACTCAGAGAATATTGGTGGAGGGAGGGCGGTGGACATTGGTGGTGGGATTGGCCCTGGAACTCAATTAAGAAAGACTTCGTAAATCACAATTGTTTCAACAAAATAAAATAAAATTTAAAAAATGTAGTCATATTTTTTTTTGACCATTGCTTATCCATCCTTCTCTCTTGCCTGTGTGTCCCTTTATTTCTTATGTGCAAAGTGGGAATAATACATTCTCTATTCCATGGAAGTTGCTGGGAGGATAAAATGAGCACATTTTTTTCTGGCTCATACTTTTCTTTCCCACATAGTTCTTTATACAGAGGCTCACTCATTTAAAAAAATACTTGAATATGTCATTTGTTTTTATGTAACAGTGTCCATCTGAAGCAAGTTAATGTTTAATGTCATTTACAGTTCCCATGACTTCCCATGAATAGTAGGCAAATACTCACACATTGCTGGTTTTATTAAAACACATAAGTCAAGTAGATGGTAATCCAATGGAAACATCAGCCTGCTCTATCTTTGAAAGGTTATAAGCACAATTAATAAGTTTGTTGTTCAATTTGTGTTATAAATAAAATTTATGAGAAGAAAATAGCCTAGAGGTACTTATGCCATATACATCCATTTTTAGGCTGTCTTTACTGTTAGAGCTTGTGAAGGGGAGAAATTCCTCAGTGTGCTACTCAGGATGCACATAACCTTATAGTTAGCTCAAGTGAAATAACTTTTGTATTTCCTGAATAAGAGGAATAAGAGTCTTAAAAAATCCAGTTGACTTAACACTTTCTTGCTTTCTTCTAGTGGGTCAAAAATTGTACTGAAGTGTAATTGTTGGGGTTTTATTTTATTTCTTTTTTTTTGTTTTTAGGTCATACCCGGCAGCTCTCAGGGGTTACTTCTGGCTCTACACTCAGAAATCGCTCCTAGCAGGCTCAGGGGACCATATGGGATGGCGGGATTCGAATCACCGTCCTTCTGCATGAAAGGCAAACGTTTAACCTCCACGCTATTTCTCTGGTCCCTTTTTGGGGTTTTAAAGGGTTTCCTTTTACCCGAAGAAGCTGACAGAGAATAGAAATGAAAATTGTTCATTGTTGAGATACTTGGTGCCTTGTTATTGTCTACCCTAGTTTAGGGCAATGTTGAAAAAGGGTGAATAGCATGGATTAACCCAAATCTCATTTCAGACTTCTGTTCCTGGTTCAGATAAAACAAGTGTTTCCTTTATAGAATAATCCCTGTCTAGTTTTCCCTATTTCTTTTTAGATTTGAGGGACTTTTATTTTCTGATGGTGGCTTTTTCCACAAAACGTAATCCTCCCTGCAACTACAGAATAGCTTTCTCACTTAGACACATCTACCAAAGTACTTAAAAGAATTCCTCAGGGGTGAGGACCACGCCTGATCTTTCTCTGTGTTCCCAGGGTGTGGCACAGTGCCTAGCATATGTAATGTTGGAAATAATAACTGGCATTTCCTGATTGCTTCAAAATGCCAGGAAATCTTCTGAGCACTTACCATAGATGAACTCATTCATTTAATCTTCCCAACACCTCTGTGAGGTAGGTGGTAATATGATTTCCATTTTGTAGATGTAGAAACCAAACAGCATCCCATTAAGTAATTTGCTCAAGAGAGTCCAGATAGTGGAATTCAGAATTCATACTTAAGAAAGGCAGATTATGAGTCCTTGTTCCTAGTGACTGTAACATTGTCAAAGGTGGGATTATTTGCAGGAAAGGCATCAAGGTAGACTTTGAGGTGTTTGTTACAAGTTTATGAAGAAGCAGATTGGGGCAGATGGAGAATTAGGTAGAGCTATGTAGAGTGTGGAATTAATATTGTTCATGAGAGATCAATCCACCTTGGCTTAGAGATTTTCTGTTCTTTTTAAGACTTTTACATATCAAATTTCTTGAAGCCCCTGATGTGGGCTTCACTGGAAAGAAGTGACTAGGCAGAAGCTGTCTGCTTACCACTTCCTTCTCAGCTAATCAGAAAGTCCTTCCTTTGCAGGGACTCTGAAGGAGAGCTTCTACTACACCAACTATTTACAATTATCATGTTTTTGAGGAACTCTAATAAATATTCACTCAACACAATTATTATTAATTATAATAACTAAAATCATGGCTCTAACTTGTTAAATAGCTATTAGGTAGCATGTCAAGATGGTTATGATTTATTGAATCATTAATCATCATCAGAAGAACATGAGGTTAGTGCTCTATTATAAAACTCTATTTTACAAATAATAAAATAGAGATCTAACGCTAAATAACTAACCTAGAATATTTAATTAGTCAGTAGGAGAGCCTGTCCAGATCCTGCCAAAGTTTGGTGTTTCCTAATCTCTGTTAATATATTCATCTTCCCAAGTAGATTATTGTCTGTTTATTTTTTCCCAATGATTCTGCAACTTTAGTTGGTGGTGCTCAGCACCTAGCAATACTTGACATGTGGGATCCATTGAGTATCAGCTTGTTGAATGAATCATAAGTTGGCCTTTCATTTTAATTAATAATGCTATTTGAAATAAACTAGTAAAAGAGAAATGTAATTTTGGAAGCAACTGAGAATACGCAAAACCCTCAAATTCTAGTCTATTTAACAAGGCTTTTTACAACTAAGAAATACCAAGAAGAACACACTAGAAGTGGGTGCCCTTGACTATCATATTGAGGATCTTCATCAGGATGAATGATAAAACATTATGCTGTTGTGGCAGGAGCAGTAGCTTAGAACTAAGGATCTTGCCATTGTAAGCTTTTTAGTACCAAGTTGATTTAATACTCCATTTCTGGGAACAGGGTTGTGTTTCAATTGGTAAAGCATATGGCCCACACTTTTGAACATTACCATTGTCACAGGAACAAAACACCACTTCTGAAATGAGGGATTCACTGAACATAGAAGATGATTTTGGTTTCATGAATGCTACAAATTTTTCAGTATGTCTAAATGATAGGGAAGCGAGGTCTGATCTGTATAAAAGAGAAGAAAACAGAAGCAGAAGTGGTAGGTGGCAGAATCAACAGACTTTTAATTTTTTTTTTTTTTAGCAGAAAGTGATCAAGATCTATCAAAGAATATCCTTGTGAAAAAGTGCTTATTCTTTCATTGGTACTATGAAGTTGACTCAGGATAGAAGTGCTGTGTGTTGCCTCTCTATGTAAGACCAAAAGCTGGATGAAGATGCCAGACCTCAGAGTCATATAGAAGACAATAAATAATTTCATTGCAAAGTATATAAATATGTCAGAGAGTAGAGTCATAAACATTTTCTGACAATTCCAAGGGCATAATAGGTGTTGAACTAATATTTTTGAAGGAATGAATGAATATATAAATTCATTTAACAATGACCTAGAACTAAAAATGGAGTTGAAGTCTACTGCTATCCACACCCCTGGATAGTTCTAACTTACCATAAAGTAACTAACACAAAAAAGTTTCTTGCAGTTTTAATATTACAATTGTTTATAGTGCCTGAGACAAGGATTCAGATGAAGAAAATATAATCACATTCTTGGCTAATTAGAAAGTAGTGAATAAAATTGCTTAAAAATCTGAATAGATCATAAGTAGGCAGTAGCCATAGCAACGATTCCTACAAAAAATGAGGACTTTCTGAGGATAAGGGGCTTCAAGGAAGAGACAGGAATTTTTTAAAAGAACTAATGTGACAGCTGGAGAATTAGAATTTTATTTGCAGGCTGAGAACGGGGAATTGAGTGAGGCCAGAGAGCAGTTGAGCACTGGTCATGCAGACCTGGTGAACCAAAGCTAAGGTGTTTGGACATAATTTATGATGTCAAATGAGAACAGAGCATCCTAAACCTAAGGATAAAAAAACAGTCAAATGTAAAAACCAAAGTTCAAGTCAATAAAAGTCCAAGAGAATACAAATTAAATCCAAATGAGAATGCCCATGACAAGCAGAAATTCAGGCATGAAGAATATTCAAACTGCTGACCTATTTTTCACACAAAATAGAAGAAAAGCTAATCTGGAAACAAGTGTGCTTTATCTTTTTTTTAAATTAATTTCTTTATTTAAGCACTATGGTTACAAAATTGTTCATTGTTGGATTTCAGACATGCAATGTACAACATCCTTCACCAGTGCCCTCTTCCCACCATCAATGTCTCCATTTTTCCTTCCAACCCCCCCCCACCACCTCTCTGTAGGTCAGACAGTTTGCTTCTCACATTCACCCTCTCTTTTTTGACACTGTGGTTTGTGCTATTGTTAATGGAGGGGTGCCTTGCATGTCACTTTCTTTTTCATTTCATTCTCATTTCTTTCACTTCATTCTTTCGTTTCCTCCTGGTCTCTTTCTTGTCTGTCTTTTTATTTCAGCAGCACCAGCTGTGTTTGAAAAAGTACATGACATATAAAATCTCATCTGACCCTTATTGTTAAGAATTCTCTGATGAACACTAGCAACTTAGAGACAGAAACGATTGTAGTACAATTGTAATGTTCAAAGGCAGAATTACTATATAGGCCTACCATGCTAAAATAAAGGTCATGGAAAGGGTTTCAGATGATTTTTAAGAATTATCATTTTTCAAAAACAATTGTCAATGGAAATTTATAAAAACAAATCCCAATTCTGATTTCCTGAAGACACATTATAAAGGTGTGGATATTTCTTGAGAAATTGTTCAAAATTATTGTTCAAAGCACATTATTATGCTCCCTTCCGTGTCCACATGTCCAGATGCAGAAGCTTTAGATATTGTCTGGAACTTTAATTATGAATATGGCAGAACCCTGTGAAAACACATATTCTGGGTTAGCAGATTTGCTAAAAATAAGATTTTCCGGGGCCAGAGAGATAGCATGGAGGTAAGGTGTTTGCCTTGTGTGCAGAAGGTCGGTGATTCGAATCCTGTCATCCCATATGGTCCCCCGAGCCTGCCAGGAGTGATTTCTGAGCATAGAGCCAGGAGTAACCCCTAAGCACTGCCGGGTGTGACCCAAAAAAAACAAAAAACAAAAAAAATTTTTTTTTCATTTTTATCACCACCAGATTTTGCTGTTATTGTCTATGGATCATACTTGGAGTTATAAAGAACCCTACAAATCATCACTTTGTCTTCTTTTGGGGGGGCTGTTAAGAGGGGTTATTCACAATCAATGCTCAGGTCTAGGGGCACTTCTTCAAAGTCAGTGTTAATACTGGCGATGATACTCAGTGATATTTAGAAGATTATACAGTGCTGAGGATTGAACCTAGAGGCTTTCACATGCAAGACAGCTGATCTAATCCCTGTCCTCAAGCATCTTTGTAAATTTTAAATATAAGACAAAGGAAATTTTTTTTTTGCCCTTGTTTGCTATGGCTGAGTATAAGCCAGCACAGAAAAACTTTAGTAAACTGATGAATGAATAGATATACAGTATCTCCTTAGTTCAATAATAAATGAAATCACTAGTGTTTCTACTAGTCTTTCTTTTGAGGAGGAAGGGAAGACTCAGGCTAACTAATGAGTTCAGCTGTTCCCAGTTATGAGCGATGGAACCTGAACTCAATGAAATTCTGCTACCCCCAGGTCTTCTCTGTTTTCATTCCATTTGCCTTCCAAAACCCAAATTGCTTTGCAAGTTAGATCTAAGAAGTAAAGAGAGTTAAAGAAAAGATAATAAAACAACTCTTCTGAAGGCTGTGTTTAAGAGATTGGAACCATAGAATCTTAGCCATAGAACAGAGACAATATAGGATTGCAGGAAATCCTTAGTCTTGAGAGATTTGGACCACACTCCAAACTTTGAACATTCTGTACACCTCTCACAGCTGAACAAATATGACATATATATTGTCAAGTCCACCACTGATTTTATGAATTAATTCTTGGAATTTATGGTGTTTTGAGTTCTCTTTTCAAAGCACCTTACAACTGTTAATTATTTAAGTCACCTTCCATCCCTCAGAGGAAGGACAGGGATATTATTCTGCCCTGAGCCTGTGGGGAGGTGGAGGCCCACAGAGATAGAATAGCAGTGGCAGGAGAAAGATTGGCCCTGAGTAACCTCTGCAATTTTAATGTGGAGGAAATTAAAATTTCCTTTAATTTTAGGGCAGAAGGGACTGCATGATTCTCTTGTGGGTTTTTAATCATGGTGTGAGAGTATGGAGACAAAGGTAGTAGCTAGCACCAGCTATGCAGCAAGTACTATACTATCCAGGTTACACATTTTGATTTAATTTCATGAAAGAAATATGATTGGATGAAGATGACAAGCTTGGAATCTCCAATCGTTGAGAACTCATCTGTACAGTACTTAATGTGTCTTGACTCTTTATACTCATAGAGACCTTATAAAGCACAGGTAATTATTACTACTTTGCAGAGTGAACTAAATAATTCCAAGTCTCTTCCTTGATAAGTAATACTACTGACATCTAATATGGACATTACTCCTTTTAGAGTCTGGACTCTCTTCCTTTAGGGAAATAATTAGTGCAACTAAGGGTAAATAATGGATTCTCTGATTCTCTGTCTGTAATGGGGTGACAATCTCCTTCACAAGATGGTGGCATTCTTGGTAGTCTTTAATATGCATTAGAAAGAATATGGCTTTTAAGGTGAGATTTAAGTTTGAATTTTTCTTTCATCTTTAATAATTGTAATGAGTTACATTATTTAGTTTTTGATTCCTATTTTTATTTATGTAAAGTTATGATAATCATGTATCTTACAGATGTTCAAGAATACTAAGAACATACAAAACAGTTTTACATTGCTTTGATGCTTATTTAGCATAGGCATGTTGCGTTGTCAGTGAGTGTTCAAGTGTATTATTTCATTTCATCATCATGAGAATCTACTGGAGTAGACAAAGGATAGATATTATTTGAGGTTGCAGGAGCCAAGAACAGGAATTCTGGATTTAGAATGCTAACACTTTCAGATTTGACTCTGAAATTATGAGCCTGTTTTTTTCACCAATAAAACAGGAATTATAGTAGTATTCCATAAGATTTTTATGATTTTAAAAAATAATTTAAACAAAGCACTTCACATTGAACTGAATAAAACAGTGGTTAGTTGATTCTTTCTCCTTCATTCTTTGCATAAATATTGGTTTTGTATTTGCATGTGTTCTATGTAAGTTTCTTTTTATTTTTAACACATCTGGGCAAAGGTAAAAAAAGTTATATTTGAACATAATTTGAAATGCTCAATAATACAGTTTAACAAATAGTTATTGAAATATATTCTATGAGTTGGATATTCTATGAGTTGGATACAAAAATGAATAAATAAAATCCCTGTCTTTAAGTATACATATTACTTGGAGAATGGGAAAGAAAGAACATAGTGCACAGAACTATGACTAACAAACAAAGTTTATATATAATCTAACTTGTCAACTTGATAAGTCAGGGGAGGCAGGGAGAAAGAAAGATAGATAGATGGATAGATAGATGATAGATAGATAGAGATAGAATGTAAGAATGCAAGAAAAGAATATTTTCGAGATAATAGAATTATTTTTGTTCTAAATATGGTAGTTAAATATGTTCCTTTGACAAGTAAACATAGCTAGTGTAACTGGAAATTAAATATTTTAGCTTATATTTAATCTTGATTACTTAAATTTTGAATTAAGTATCTATGTTAGTGATGTCTTGAACTATGCATCTCTATGAAATAGCACAACTAGTAAGTGGGTTCTTTCCATTTGGCTCCTGGTCTACATATCTGAAAGGCTAGGTCTTTTTAAATTTTTTGGCATGGATCAGACTTTCTGTTTCTTTGATAGTCTATTCTATTAGTGATAAGGGACTAATGTTAGTAGAAGGTAGATGGCCCTGGTCTACATTTGCACACATACTTCCTCCTTCCATTGGACTAGATCCATCTTCCTTCAATACAAAACTATGCTTAAATGTCAGGAGACTCTTGGCCAGGTGAAGTATAATCACTTAAATTATAATTCTTGCAAAATTGTAGTGTTGCTGGTACAATAGAAAAATAAAGGCCAAGTAAGAAGGACTCTCCATATCCTTTAATGATGCAACTAGGAAAAGCATTGATCATTATTTGGGCATGGACTTTTACAATAATACCATGGCCCCAAAATTTCATATTATCTTGTCATGCTTAGAATTTTTCAAAAGCTACCATACTAACAATATGTTTGTTATCAGTTTGAGTAAAAGTAACCAAATGGCGCAATTCCTCTCATGACTAAGATTCCAAATAACCCTGGTGGTTTTTTTTGGGGGGGGGGTGGGGGCTTTTATTATTGCTGTTGCTATTGTTAATAGACCTTTAGTTTGTAATGAACACATTGTGAGGGGGGCAGATGGTTAGAGGCAGGGAGACGAATGATCATGCATAGAGAATGTGTGTGAAGCAATTTCCAGTATTTTTGAACGAATAAAAAAATACCTTTTATTCAGAGAAGAATCTATTTATTAGCCCAGAATACATAGTATAGTGGGGTAAGCTCAAGAGGAGAGGAGATTATGTTATAGACAGAAGGCTGGTAGATGCAAAGTCTTCAAAGGTTTTGAAGGAGCTTGTGCTTTGTAGGAGTAATATGAGTACTGCCAGATCAGTGTGAATGGAGCTAAGAAATTAGGGTCTTGTAAGAGGGGTAAAAAATGTGGAAAAGGTAGATTTGGCAAGGTAATTTAGATCTAATTAAGATTTTGGGCTTTACCTTGAGCAATGGAAAGAATTTGAAGGGATTTGAGTAAAGAAGTAACACTCATATTTTTAAGAGGTGATGGTTAGTGGGTGAAAACAGATTGAGGGGTCAGGGGGTAATACAGGGAAAATTATTATTTGTAGCTAACAAATTGACCATGGAGTAAGGATATTAGGTGGAAAGAAGTGCTTGGATTTGAGAAATAAGAAAATAAATAGGACTCCGCTGGTGTGATGATGGGGTTTGCTGTGGAGGAAAGAATCACAGAGCAGGCAGGACCAGGTTCATGGCATTCCTTCCATCCTTAATTTCTTAGTTAAAAAATGGAAAGTGTATGTCAGAGTGCTATTGCTATTATATGTGGATAAAATGTTCCATTACCTATGATGTTTTTATTGCACCGAAGAGTGATCTATATGCTAATGTATCATTAGATACCTCATTTTCTGAAATAGATAAAAGGTTCATGAGGACAGAAATTTATCTGTTGCAATGTCTCTAGTTTTTAGGTTACTGAACCCATGATATACTAAGTCTTTTTGCTGTTTATGTTGATCCTTCATTTTCTGCTCCAAGCTCCTGGAGCTGATTGCCTTTTTGGTTTTTGAGCCATTTCCAGCGATGCTCAGGGTTTACTTCTAGCTCTGCTTAGGGGACCATATGGGGTCTAGAGATCAAATCTGGGTTGGCTACATGCAAGGCCAACCAAAATTCCTACCTGTTGTACTATCACTTCAGCCTCTGGAGCTGATTTCTGAAGTTCTAGCTTTTTCTCTCAACTTGTTTGTTTTTTCTAGGTTTCCTCATGACATATGTTGGAAAGACATAGGGAATGAGAAAAAAAGTCAGTATTTCTTTTTCCTTTGTGTCTAAGCTTGTAGGCTGAGAGCTCTTGTTTGTTTGAGTTCTCAGGCTAAAACTTTGCCTCCTCCATGACTTCTGACTCTGTTTCATCTTAGCTTCAACTCCATGACCATGACTCTCGGTGCCCCTCTTTGTCAAGTCTTGGGTTGGAAGCAGTTTTATTCCCTTTTGAACCTCTGTGTCCTATGATCTGCTGTGTATCTTTACTCTCCTGTGTAGCTTCATCACTGGTACCTGTTTATATTTATACCTCTAATGCTTAGACACTTGGAATAGTTTTTAACTGATTACATACTGGGTGACCTTTGTACAAGCAGAGGCCAAATTATTTTAATAATCAAATATTATTTTTTAAGAATGCAATACTTTTATTATAAAAAGCCTGAAATTTTATTATTAGTATACACTTTACTTTCCCCCTAATATTTTATTTAGGCACAGTGATTTCTAATACTGTTAAATTTAGGCATATAATATTCCAGTAACAAATCTATTACCCAAGTATCAGCATCCCTATACTAATAATGTCTTAAGGTCCTCTTAGATTCTACTACCTGAATTCCTTGGAGAACCACAGTTCTTCTAGGAATACAACCTTTGGGCTCAAAAACAGTGCAGAAAAACCCTCTGCATTTCCTATGTTCATTGTACCACAATTCACAAAAACCAGAATATGGAAATAGCTCATGTGCCCAAGAACAGATGAGTTGATAAAGACACCGTGGTATATTTAGACAGTGGAATACTATGCAGCTGTTAGGGGAAAATGAAGTTATAAAATTTGATTATACATGGATGAATATGGTGAATATGATGATAAGTAAAATGAGTCAGATGGATAGATATAGAATGATCATACTCATTTGTGGGATTTCAAAAAGATAGTATGGTAATAATATTATTAGTTTTTATTTGAAGGCGAATGTTTAGATGACATTTGGCAGTGTTGAGGCATTAATCCATAGTAGTTACTTCTGGTGATGCGTTGGGGACCATGAACTGCTGGGGAATGAACCATAGTTGATTGCATGCAAGCCAAATACTTTAGCTCCTGTACTATCTCTCTAGTCACTAAACTCCAAAACTTTAAACACACAATATGAACAATATGTATTGCAAATAGAAACAAACTCAAAAATTATAAGTACTCTTAAGATGGTCATTATGAGGACTGAGCAGTAGCTGAATTGTTTCTACAACTTAAAAGAAATCTTTTTTAGCTGACAACATCATCATTGAATTAAAGAGTGCTTAGAATTCTTTAAATAGATGCTAGATAGTTTTAAAGTGAAAAAAGAACATTTTTCAGTAGAGATATGAGCAAGAATTACAAAATAATAAAATAAACAAGTAGTATACTTAGGAAAACTTGCCATTATGTCGCAGTATTGCAAGCTGTCTTGGCAAAGTCATAGATGATATTTAATAATTTTTAGTTTCACTTGGAAATGGTTGGGTATAAAACAGTGATATCATTGGCAATGCTTCTGTTATGCTGCCTCAAAATTTATTTGGCAACTTTTATGTGTTCCTTAGGATAAACTGTTTTGTTTTGTTTTGTTTTGTTTTGTTTTTTGGGCCACACCCGGCTGTCCAGCGGTGCTCAGGGGTTACTACTGACTGTCTGCTCAGAAATAGCTCCTGGCAGGCACGGGGGACCATATGGGACACCAGGATTCGAACCAACCACCTTAGGTCCTCTGTTGGCTGCTTGCAAGGCAAACACCGCTGTGCTATCTCTCTGGGCCCGGATAAACTTTTTCTAAGATCATATTATTAATTGATTTATTGATTGTGTAGTTTTGTTATTTATGGGCTATTATATCTTTCTTTCTCCCTTCTTCCGTTCTCTGTCTTTTTCTCTCTTTCTTTCTTTCTCTTCCTTCCTGCTTCCTTCCTTCCTTCCTTCCTTCCTTCCTTTCTTTCTCTCTTTCTTTCTTTCTTTCTTTCTTTCTTTCTTTCTTTCTTTCTTTCTTTCTTTCTTTCTTTCTTTCTTTCTTTCTTTCTTTCTTTCTTTCTTTCTTTCTTCTTTCTTTCTTCTTTCTTTCTTCTTTCTTTCTTCTTTCTTTCTTCTTTATTTTCTTTCCCTTTCCCTTCCCTTTCCCTTCCCTTTCCCTTCCCTTCCCTTCCCTTCCCCTTCCCTTCCCTTCCTTCCCTTCCCTTCCCTTCCCTTTCCCTTTCCCTTTCCCTTTCCCTTCCCTTCCCTTCCCTTCCCTTCCCTTTCCCTTTCCCTTCCCTTCCCTTCCCTTTCCCTTCCCTTCCCTTTCCCTTTCCCTTCCCTTCCCTTCCCTTCCCTTCCCTTCCCTTCCCTTTCCCTTTCCCTTCCCTTCCCTTCCCTTCCCTTCCCTTCCCTTCCCTTCCCTTCCCTTCCCTTCCCTTCCCTTCCCTTCCCTTCCCTTCCCTTTCCCTTTCCCTTTCCCTTCCCTTCCCTTCCCTTCCCTTCCCTTCCCTTCCCTTCCCCTTCCCTTCCCTTCCCTTCCCTTTCCCTTTCCCTTCCCTTCCGTTCCCTTCCCTTCCCTTAACTTTCCTTCCCTTCCCTTCCCTTCCCTTCCCTTCCCTTCCCTTTCCCTTTCCCTTCCCTTTCCTTCCCTTTCCCTTTCCCTTCCCTTCCCTTCCCTTCCCTACCCTTTCCCTTTCCCTTCCCTACCCTTTCCCTTTCCCTTTCCCTTCCCTTCCCTTCCCTTCCCTTCCCTTCCCTACCCTTTCCCTTTCCCTTCCCTACCCTTTCCCTTTCCCTTCCCTACCCTTTCCCTTTCCCTTTCCCTTTCCCTTCCCTTCCCTTCCCTTCCCTTCCCTTCCCTTCCCTTCCCTTCCCTTCCCTTTCCCTTCCCTTCCCCTTCCCTTCCCTTTTCCTTCCCTTCCCTTTCCCTTCCCTTTTCCTTCCCTTCCCTTTCCCTTCCCTTTTATTTTTTTTTTAGTTTTTAGGTCACACTCGGCCGCATTCAGGGGTTACTCCTGGCTCTATGCTCAGAAATTGCTCCTGGCAGGCTAGGGGGACCATATGGGATGCCGGCATTCGAACCAATGAATGACCTTCTGCATGAAAGGCAAACGCCTTACCTTTATGCTATCTCTCCAATGCCCCCTTTTTTAACTATTATATTTTTCTTTGAAAACTAAAAGATTTAGATACAAATGACTCCTTAATTAACTTTAAATTTTTGTTAAATTTTTATTCATTCATTCATTCATTCATTCATTCATTTATTTATTTATTTAGCTTATTTGTTTCAATTTTGGAGGAACTACTTCAAGTGATACTCATCCAACCAGTCTGGAGGCACAATATTAGGGCTGAAGAATGTGGTACTTCTTTGACCCTATAGTGCTCAGGGTACTAGGTCCACGCAATGATGCTCAGGAGCCTTCTGGGACACATCTGGTTTTACTGTGGGGCCTCAGGGCTGCCAGAAGGTGATCCTCTGAGACCACGTAGTGCCAGAGACCAAATCAGGGCCAGACACATGTAAGGCATAAATATTAATTATGAATAATGAATACTTTCTCTGGCCCTTCATACTTTCCTGGTAGAGCCCGTTTTATTATTTTATTATAATGTTTATTAACATTAGTCTAATATTGTTTTAGATGTGCTATGCTGCTTTCTTTATTCATTTATCATTATGCCCACCACCAGAAAGCCTAGATTCCTCTTTTCTCTCATGTCCACCCACTCTAGATCACAATTCTATTGACCTCATCTTGGTAATGGCCCAGTCCCTTGATTTGTTTCTTTATATTCCAAAAATGAATGAGATCACCTGATATTTATCTTTGTCATCCTGGCTCATTTAATTTAGTATGACTCTGTCCAATTCCAATAGAGTGACAGCAAACTGCATGATTTTATCTTTACTTATAGCTTTATATAGTATTTCATTGTGAATATATACTACAATATTTTTATCTATTTGGTAGGCTGTTTCAGATCTTGGCTATTATAACTAATGCTGTGGTGAACAGAAGTGTCAGTGTGCCCTTTTGGATTAAGGATAAAGTTCCTTTAATGATATTTAAGTATTGATCTATTTCGAAAGTGTTTATTCAGATAAAATTTGTGTAACCCTTGGGAAATTTCTAATACTGCTCTAGTACTTACTTGTGCCAAATTTTATATGACATCCTGACGATGAGGAAATGACAACTTGATCTAAGAGCAGGTTGTCTTATCTCATTATGTAACAGTAAGATGAAATCAGAAGACATGTCATCCTTTGATCTGTGCAAAAACCAAGATCACTAACTACAGAAGACTGACTTTGACAAACATGACTGGGCAGAGCTATCCTGACACCAATAAGAAAGAACCTAGCCTAGGTTTAGGCCTATGATCTGTACAATAACCAAGATCTCTAATGCCAGATGTCTGACTTTGACAACTGTGACTGAGCAGAACTTCTGGAACCATAATGAAAGACTTTATCCTAAGCTTTGTCCTAGGATTTGTGCAAAAACCAAGACCACTAATTACAGAAGACTGATTACAACAACAGTTATGGACCAGAACTTCTAGAACCATAAAGAAAAACTCTATCTTAGTCTTCACACTATGACTTGTGCAAATACCAAGATCTCTAGTGACAGAGGCCTGATTTTATCAATCACAACTGAGTAGAAAGTTTCCTGGCACTATAAAAAGACGTTGGGGTGTGAAAATGAGTGTGTAAGGAACCTGTAGTTGTTCCCATGACAGTATGCTTTAAGGATAGAGAAACCCTATATATCTTAGGCCATGGGAATTCCATTTCTAATTTTCCCAATACTTACTGTGCATATGCAAAAAAAGACAAGAAAAAAGAAAAGATAAGAATAGAAAAGAAAAGAAGAAAGAAAAAAGGAAGCACAAAACCTTGCCACACCAGTCCTCCTTCATTTTTTTCTTCATTCTCATGGTTATTATTTGGTTGTTGGTTTTTTGTTGCTGTTGTGCTTTTTTGGCATTGGGTATTTTGTTGCTGTTTTGTTTTATTTTATTTTTTGTCTTGTTTTATTATGTTTTCCTTTTATTTCTTTCTTCTTTTGAACTGATATTTATAACGTCTAGTCAAATTCCTCCCAGGTTCTTCTTCTTATTATTTTGGTTTCTTTTTTTTTCAAACAGAACCACATTACTTGAATCATCTTGTTCTGTCCCATAAATAGAGGGGGAAAAAATAGATGGCACCTGGACCAAACAGTTGTATGAACATTGAGTAGAAAGAAATGATTAGACTTAGACACCAAACCCAAAGTCAATGACAACAGAATCGATACCCAATCTACAATAAGCTATACACATAGGGGATCAGTTACACTAGCAGTTCGGGGAGCAAAGGAGGAAGATTTAAGATGTATGCTAGAAACAGGGGTGGTGGAAGGACAACACTGGTGGTGGGAATGCCTCTGATTGATTGCCACTAAGTACATTAAAAATTACTGTGAAAAATTTGTAATTAATTTTGTTCAAAATTAAAGATTAAAAAAAAAAACAGTCACATAAAGCAAGTCATGTGAGGGCTGGAGCAATAGTACAATGGATGGATAGGACACTTTTTTTTTGCATGTGGCTGATGCAAGTTTAATTTCTGGCAGCACAAATGGTTCCCTGAATACTACGAAGAATACTCACTGAGAGCAGAGCCAGGAGTAAGCCTTGAGCTTCCTCCAGGTGTGGCCCACCACCCCACTAAAATAAAAAGTGAACTATTTAGTGATATTTAATACATCAAAAATGATGAGAAGCATTAAGTGCTGTTTACCTTAAGACATTTCCATCACTTCAAAGTAACAGCTTTCACTCCATCCTGATTTCTCTTAACCTGTGACCTCTGGCAACAGTAGTCTTTATCTCTCCCCCCCCCCCTCTCTTTCTGGTTATTTTTACTCTGGATATTTCTTTTTTGTTATTTTTTTGATTTTTTGATTTTTTTTTTTTTTTTGGCTTTTGGGTCACACTTGGCAGCACTCAGGGGTTACTCCTGGCTCCATGCTCATAAATCGTTCCTGACAGGCTCAGGGACCATGTGGGATGCCGGGATTCAAACCAATGAACTTCTGCATGCAAGGCAAATGCCTTACCTCCATACTATCTCTCCGGCCCCTACTCTGGATATTTCATGTGAATGGACTATTATGTCTGATTCGTTTTAGTTTTCTCAAATGGCACAGTTTTTCAAGACTCTCTCTAGTTGTAGCAAGTTTGGTAGTACTTCATTCCTTTATACAGCTGAATAATATCTCATATGTGTGAATATGCCACAATGAATATGCTATAGTTTTATTCTTTAATCTGCTGATGAACAATAACCTGTCTCAATCTTTTGGTTATTGGAGTAGTGCTGCCATGAATAAGCTTGAACATTAACTCATATAACTGCTTTAATTCCTTTGGTTATAAACAATAAAAGGGTCTTATGGTAATTTTAACTTTTTGAGAGGTGTTACAGGGTTTTAAACAACATTCAAACCATTTTCCATTCTTAACTTCATGTAGCATGGTTCTAGTTTTTAATGCATCCTTATCAAAGGTTGACATTGTTTTATAACCATCCTGGTAAGTGTGATATGGTATACCTTATTGTGGTTTTAATTTGCATTACCGTATTTTTTGGCATATAAGATGACTTTTGAAACACAAAAAAAGTCAACTGAAAATTGGGGGTCCTCTTATATGCCGAGTATATCCTGAAAAATGTTTCAATATGGCGCTAAACAAAAATTGTCTGAGTATTGCCACAAAACGAATTTTTCAACTTGATCCTGCACCAATCACTGCAAGGTTGCTTGGACCGCCTCTCTAACTCAGCCAATCCAAGCAGGTTTTTTATGCATGCAAATTAGACAATGTTCTGGACCCGAATCTACACTGTCAAAAGCCTGCTCAGATTGGCCAGAGTCAGAGAGGAAGTCTATTACAGTATAACCTTTTAACTTTTGCTTGTTGTGATTGGCTCACTGTGGTACATACAGTTGCAGCACAGGAACATTCTGTCTGATACAGCGAATATAGACCTAAACCTATGTTTTAACTGCAAAATTAGGGGGTCGTCTTATATGCCGGCAAATACGGTCATCTAAATTATGTTGAGCATTTGTGTATGTACTTCTAGGCTATTTGTATATTCATGTACAAAGTGTTTATTCAAGTCTTTTCCCCACATTTAAATAGCAATACTTGTCTTTTTCTTGTTAAGTTGTGAAATCTCACAAAGTAGCCTAGATCCTAGATGTAGATCAGGCATATATGATTTTCAAATAGTTTCTCCATTCCATGTGTAGTCTATTCCCTTAATCAGTAGTATTTTTGAATATACAAATGGCCTTAATTATAATAACATCAATTTTTTTAGTTTTTATTTTGCTTTTGTCTTTGGTGATTGATATACATATTTAATGCTTGTAAATTTTTAGTTTGTATTTTATAGCATGTACAATTTGTTATATATGCACATATAAATATATGCTATTTATTTATATGTTTTTATTTTCAAAGCATTTAAATTTTATAGATTCACTTGATCCTTTTAACAGTGCTATGAAGTATAGAGGGCAGTGATGATTGTGCTCATTTTAAAGACTTAAAAAAAATCCATGTACTTTAAGGAGGAAATCTTTCCAAGTCTAATGGATGGAGAATAGCAGATGTGAGATACACATTCCAGCTGCCTGATCCCCATTAACTATCAATCCCACCATTTTGCTTCATAAAATATCTCAGTATGTGTGTGAAATAGAGAAGGGAGGGAAAGAAAACTGATGTTTGCTGTCTTCATCTGGTGCTTATGACTGGATGGAGGCTCTTCCTCATGTGCTATTACATGATTCTCACATAATACCAACTTGGATGCTAATGTTCTGATTTGAGAATGAGGAAAGTGAGATGGAAGAACTTTCTAATTCACTATGTAGCATGCAGGCAACTAGTGGTAAGTCCTTTGTTCAGTTCCCAGTATATTGGATTCTGTGATATTCGACTTCTATCTGGCCATATTAAACAATTCACTGCAGGTATGTGAAACTTTTATTTTGTTTTGTTTTGTTTTTCTCACAGCATTAGCTTTCTGGTTCAGCTGGCCAGGCCCTGCAGTAGATTCACCATGGACCTTCATCTGATGGTTAACAAATCATACTCCCTCCTCCTATGCCCTTGGCACTCACACAGGAAATTGAGGACTAAGGGAAGTTCACCTCTGACCTTTAATTCACTTTTTAATAAAAGCCTTCAGAGTTCCTTGCGTGCTTCATACCAGACACCAGGGAGAGCCCACTTAGTGGTCCCTTGGAAGAAAACCCATCTGTTCTCCTGTTCTTGTATATTTTCAGCATGTCAGATCTCAGAATCAATTGCTAGCACAAAGCTTGTCCATGTTTGGACCCTGCCCAGTATCAAACACAAAAGCATATGTTCATAAATGCTGCCTGTGCTCAGTGAACATTAGCTGGTCTTGAGGGTGAGTGATGATACATGGATCTTTCAGAGAAATATAAATTAATGAATTGGATTATCTAGCTTGATATCTTTCTGCTATCATTTTTTTCCTCAAAGGTGATGACCAATAAGGTAGGGGATGTTTGACACAGAACTTAAGGTGAAGATTCTGTGACAAAGGATCTGAGTGATGTCATCAGGGGGTAGGCTTGCCAACAGAACCCAGAAGCTTCACCTTGACTACAAACATTTGGACCCCACCACTGAGAGAATAAATTTCCATCCTTTTCACCAGTAAGTTTTTGATATTTTGTTATAGCAGCTGGCAGAAGCCAGTAAATCCTTGCATTTTCCCAGCCATCTGCTGTCATGACTGTGAACTTTACAGTTTGTCTTAAATGAGTGATCTTATAAAATAAACCTATTCATAGTCCAGAATATAATGAGATATATAAGGTCAGGTTCTCAGAGACCACACAAATATCTCACTATTAAGATGAGGAAGCTAAGACACATGAAGAGAGTGTTTGCCCAAGACCACTGAGTAGTAGGATTATCAGAACTTAACCAAGTTACCTGCTTTGCTCAAGAGTTTTGCTTACTATAGATAAAGGGCCATGAACTTTGAGGGTTTATGGCTCAGCAAAATAGATAGGTAAGCATATGACTTTAGTAATAAATTGTGGGCTTGTTGCTTCACTCCAGTTCACTAAGTTTACAAGAAACATTTGGGGAAATAGAAGAAGACAATAGCCTTTTTTTCCCTAGAAACAGGTGTGACTTGATAGGTCAAATTTGGAAAGTTAGCCCTTATACAGTTTCAATTAGGTATGTGGACTCTGGAATTGTGGGGCCTGCCCAGAATGTCTGCACCTCTCCCCACTCATCAACATCACTAGTGGACCAGTTACTCTCTGGACCCTCAGTTTCCTGTCTACAGAATAGTGGTAATAACAGCTCTTGCCTGAGATAGTTAGGAGGCTAAATAAGCAGCTTTATTCTATGATCACACAAAGAAATAAATTGTAGCAGAGTAGAGTTTTACATTTATAAAGCTCTATATTTTGGTACCTTATAATGAACATAGAATCTCGTTAGGAATCAGAAAAAAAAAATGAGAAAGATGAAAACCAGAGCTGACTTATGGGGAAAAACATTGTGTGACTCTCATTGGGGTCTATGGCACAATGACTGCTGAGGCTGTTTTTTTGAGAGTTGATGCTGATAGGAGGTTTTGAAACTCACTTCTGGGAACTGCATGCCTTCCAACATGCATCTATCCAAACATGAATTCATAAGCAAGATGAAAGTTTGCTTGATCCTGCAGGAATGAGGTGAGTCCATTTCTGTAACCCAAACTTCAGGTTACACAATAGCCTGAGCCTGATGTTATCTGGCAAGCTTGGAGATGGTGATCAGAAGACCTGGACTCTAGCCCCAACCCAGCCCCTCTGAGCTGTGGGACTGGGGCAGGTCACCTCTTCAGCCTGTTTCCTTATCTATCTAACATGACGATTTCTTTGGAAATGAGGTAAAGTGTATTCAAGTACTTAGTAAACAGATACTATTACATAGCCTAACAATTACCAAGCTCAGAAAAACTGTAATTTTGTAGTATATTTTAACTCTGTTCATTTTATTCCATTTTTTCTTTATTTATGTTCTCATTAATCTCTTAATGGGCCCACTCAATTTTTCTATGGATACTCTCATTTTGTCCAAGCAGAATCATCATTCAAAGCTCTTTCTACCATGACTTTGTGTCAGTGTTCCCTCTATAGCTGTTCAGCAGCCACTACATAAATTGGTTGCAACTACAATCATGCTTGTAATCATGGTTTTTAATAAATATATTATAAATAAAAAGAAAAAGGATGCATATATCCATCAAGGTCCAGGGCCATCTATAGCCAAACACATCCAAAGACAGCTGTATACTTTATTTTCTTGGTTCTGTTTTGGAGATGCCATCCCTGAGAGGGGAGCTGTGCGTAATGCATCCTATTAAAGACAAAAGCTTGAGGTCCTCTCCCCTGTCTCTGGTCCTGGTCCTGGTCCTACTTCTTCTTTTTTCTTTTTTTTTTTCAGCCACATCTGGTGATGCTCAGGGGTTACTCCTGGGTATGTGCTCAGAAATCACTTCTGACTTGGGGGACCATCTGGGATGCCAGGGGATTAAAACATGGTCTGTCCTAGACTAGTGTGAGCAAGGCAGGCACCTTATCCCTTGGGCCACCGCTTTGGCCCCTTGGTCCTACTTCTTAATTCCAATTTGGGCAAGACATCAAATAACTTATGCCATTTGACCAGCTGTTGATCTTCTGGACCTGTTTTGTACAGGCTGCTGTTAAGTTTTCTTCTAAGTAATAAACTGGTCCTTCCTGTCTACTTATCTATATAAGAGGGACTGATTTGTTCTTTTATTCTTTACATATTTTGAGTACCTAAGGTGCTTGGAACCTATTCTAGCTGAATATGGTTCCTACCTTTATGAAACTTACAACTTAAAAAGAAAATAATGATCACCAAAAAACTGTAATGTGAATTCTCACTTAATCTGAAGAAAAAGATGCAATGGGAATATTACAGTGTTGAAACTCTATTTATAAAGAAGATCACCTCAAGAAAATGGCATTTAGAAGAGATTTAAAGTTGAATTGAAGTCAAAAACCAGCTGTATCTGCATAGGGGAATCAGTGGAGCCTAGAAGAAGGGATTATTTCTTTGAGTCATCTAGAGCATATTGACAATTCTGTCCAACAGTGTTTCCATTGATTTCATGAATCATGCAGGAATCTGGGCTGACTGAAGGTAGTATAATGCAGTAATGGAACACTGAACTATCATGGAGTTCTGTCTCAACTCTGTGGTCTGTAGTGTAATGGGAAAGTTACTTATCCTACTTGACCTATAGTCTGCACATCTGGGAAACATAAGTGATAACCCTTCAAGGTCATTATGAATGACTAAAAAAATATCAAACATGAAAGCACTTTGGAAACTGCCAATCATGTCAAAGAAAGAGAGCTGATGATAGGATATTTGACCCAACACTGAGACAGACCATGGAATATAAAGCACTAAATATATTAGAAGCCAGTCATTTTATAGTTAGTATTTTGCTTCAAAACTTGAAGAGTTGTAAATTGTTTTTATATATGTATATATATGTGATTTTATGCATTATTTAAGCTGTAAAAGCAGTTTTTAATATTATCTATGTGACTTCGTTTATCCAAAGTAGATAGTCATTTCCCTAAATAATGTTACTTATTTTTAATTGGATGGCCTAAGGAATATAGTGTCTGTAATCTCTAGCCAGGATAGTAGCATCATACACAACTCTGTTAGTGCTTAACTACATGAGAGAGTTGTTAGTGTTAGCCTTATGTCAGAAAAAGTTTACAGTTTTCACTCAACCTGCTGGCTGGTGATAAGCTCAAGAGACTATCCAACTTGACCTTTCTTGAAAACCTTTCTAGCAATTTATGTTTTGAGACCTCAGAATGGCTTTGTGAAGGATGAACATGTTCATCAGCATGAGCAGTTGTGAAACAGTTTTGTAGTCTGATGAAATAATTGACATCTCTGGTCCTTGAATTCTAAATACCAATCTTATTGGGATTACTTATGAATGAAACATGTTAAGACTAACACAATGCCCACTGAATGGTTAATAATTGGTATTTTTATTTTGTTTTCGGTTGGTTTTTGGGTCACTCTCAGCAGCACTCAGGTGTTACTCCTGGCTCTACACTCAAAAATCACTCTTAGTAGGCTTGGGAGATCACATGGGATGCTGGAGATTAAACCTCGGTTGGCCATGTGCAAAGCAAACTTCCTACCACTGTGCTATTGTTCTGGCTCCTCATTGGTGTTTTCATACTTGAGACTCAATCCTTCTTATAACTGCTACTTAGCAAAGCTGCAGTATGGGAAACAGAGCACTGAATGGTATCCCAGATAGTGTGGAATGTAAGGGATGACTCAATTTCCTTTGAGGTGATTGCTTAATAGTTACAGGTATATAGATATGTTCTCTACACCCTAAGAGGAATGAACAGAATGGTTACTGATAAGGGGGCTGCCCTCTATAGTCCTTATATTAGTTACTTATTAGTGACTCTCACCACTAGGCACGAAAACTGGAGCTGAAGCTCCTCAAAGAACAAAAGGCTATAGAAAAAACAGCACTTCCTCTTTTTAATGTTTCCTCACAAAATTTCCTCACAGCCTCTTTGGACTCAGCACCAGAAGTAATTTTCTACCTATAAAGAGCATTGGAGACAAACCATCCTTGAAATCTACAGTGGCTTTTGTCCAAACAACCACATTATGGTGTGTATGTATGTGTTCATACATGCTTGTGTGTATGCAGATCACATTTGCAGAATAACTTTTGAAATGAGTATTTTTCAGATATTTTGATTGTGAATTTAATTGTTGCATGGCACCAGCACTATAAAAGATTGAAGAAAAAAGAAATAGACAGGGGCATGTTGAAAAATCATCAATATGTATATATATATATATGTGATTTCAACATGCCCATGTTGTCAACTTTTCTTTTTTTTATGGTTTTTGGGTCACACCCAGCAGCACTCAGGGGCTACTCCTGGGTCTATGCTCAGAAATTGCCCCCAGTAGGCTCAGGGGACCCTATGGGATGCCGGGATTCAAACCAACATCCTTATGTATGCAAGGCAAACACCTTACCTCCATGTTATCTCTCCAGCCCTCTGTTGTCAACTTTTCTGTATAACTTAACCTTCCAGGGGTTCCCGTGAGATACAAGATAGTACATCTTATTTGTGAATGCAAGCAAGGTGGAATAGTTGTCCCAGATCATCTATTAATAAATAACTCGATTGGGTGTGGGTACTGACAAGTACTGAGCAAGGGACACAGTGTCCATTGGTTTGTGGAACTGAAGAGCCCAGGGAGCAGTGTGGTTGTTTCTGAGTGGACAATAGCCAGAGGATGTAGTGAGAAGACAGAAGTAATTTTCACAGGTTCCTGTCAGACTTGCAGATCCCAGAGGAGGATTTCAGGAAATAACGTTCTTCAAAGGCCACTTATTTTGGCCTTCTGGGAAGACTAAAGGGGAAAATCAGGGAAATTAGCTCCCAGAAACAGATCATGTTAAATACTTAGTATTTAAAGCAATGAGTTAGGCCAAGAGAGGAACATTTGTGATTAAATTCCCATGGGTGTCGCTTTCCAAGGACAAGTTTTTATATCAGACATGAGTGCAATTTTTTTTTTTAATTGTTGCCCCTGAACTCTGATGGCTATCTGCAAGGGAAACAGACAGTGGAAACTATTTCGTTAGGGCTGATGGGAAAAACAAATTTTCACAGTGCCCTGAATAGCAACTCTTGGTGTTTGAAGTCATTAAAGTAATAATGGTTGAGCTTGGAGGAAGAAAGATTCTATAAACAACTTTAAAGAGAGAGAGAGGAAAAGAAGAGCAAGACAGAGAGAAAGACAGAGAGAAACAGAGAGAGTCATGAAAGGCAGACTGGGTGTTTATTGCCAGTGAGAAATTTCCATAGAACATCAAGTCCTTCCTGAAGTTTTCTTCTCAAGTAAATACATGCCATTAGATATATACTATCCTGATAATTTTAGGAGGCAATGTAATCACGGCAGTTAGGGTGGTCCGAGGGACTAAGTGACTTCCATTAAAAAATTAATTATCTATTTTGGAGGCTTACTATGAGGCACTCAGGATGTCTAGGGGTGCTGAGAATTATCTGATCTACTCTGGCAGTCTCTGGGACCTCCAGAGCTGTACTTAATAAGTGCTAAGGACCATGTGCCACATCCATAGCAGGGCATAACCCTTGCACTCTCTCTCAAGCCCCTTTTAAAATTTATTCATGAGGGGTTGGGGTGATAGAATAGTGGTGGGGATTTTGCCTTGCATGCAGCCAACTCTTGACAGACTCCAGTTCAATTCCCGCCATCCCTTTTTGATCTCTTGAGCCTGTCCAAGAGCAAATTCTGAGCTCAGATCCAGGAGTAACCCCTGAGCGCCATCAGGTGTGACTCCAAAACCCAAAGAAAAATTATTTATGAATTTATCTACAATCTTTTTCCTTTTCTTTTGCTGTTATGGCCAGGAATCACATATAATTTGTTTTTGTATTTGCACATTTTGGTTTCAACGATCACTAGGAGTGATAAACTTTTTTGTATTGTTCCAGAGTTTTCAAACTTCTGTATGGTGCCCAGAGACATCATTGTGTTATGGGAATTACATTCTACATATCTGGCAGATGTGCTGATCAAATTTGAGGCTGCTTGATCACAAGGCAAGTATTTACCACAGTCCTTCCTGGCCTCCCTCCTGTTTCTTGATTTTTATTATTTTCATTTGTCAAATCTTTTCTTCATTTGTCACATGCTCTCTCAACTATTTTACAGTGTCTTTGAGCTTGATGCTAAGATAGCAAAAACTAAGAAAATTAGCCAAAGCTGATTATGAAGAAGAAAGATAATTTACTAATCTGTGTGCTAATGCTAAAGTTAACCAATTGTAGGAGAATATAGAAGTGTGTTTCTTAAAGTGATCCCTAGAATTTTTCTGGAGAACTATAGTAGCTTCAGGTGGACAATTGGGGGTATTTTCTGTTTGTTTGATTAACAAAAGTATATTTCTAGGGGAGCAAAGTTTATTGGGTCCAATTAATTTGGGTACTTTTGATCTAGAGAATAAGATCTCTAGCTTTTATTTTACTGGACCTACTTGTGTTAGAACTGGAGAATTCTCAGTATGTGATCCTTTCCTTTTCTTGGTCTCCATGCTTATGAGAAAGCAGTATAATTTCAAAGAAATTTATCAATACTCCTTAATCCACAAAAAGTAATGTTGATATTCTGGTAGGTCCAATGAGTAAGTGACATAAGGATAGAACTAGAATTCATTTATAAATCTCAGAATGCTTTTGCTCTCTAGAGTTACGAAGAGAATTCAACAAAAATCTGAAATGAATCATGTGAACCAAACTATAGTAATTAAACTAAAAGAAAGGCATTTTTAGTGGCTGACCTTGGTGTCTCCCATTCTGCTTAATGGATGGTATTACTCTTTACTGAGATGGAGAACACTGAATGGAAACAGTTTGTGCAAGAAGAATGCCTTCATACTTTGGGAATATTTCCGTTGGGAATTCCTGTAAGATAGCCAAGTAAAGATAATAAGAAGATAGTTGCATATCATGGGGCAGTAAATCAGAAGAAAACATAGCCTGGGGATATAATTTGGGAGTTATTATGTTGAAGAAGAGGATTAAAACGAAGAACTTTAATGCAATCATTTCACATTGCTCTATGGGTGGTCAGTGAGATACTTTGTTTGCTGTGGACCCATACCTGATGCTGTTATGGGGAGAGAGTATACTTGGCTTTGTACTTGGAGGTTGCTTCAAGCAGTACTCAGGGGATTATGCAATGTGGATTGAATCAGGTTGGCTGCCTGTAAGGCAGGAAACTGGACCACTGCATTGTCTCTCCACCCCTTAGTGAGTTTTGTAGATAATTCCTCAAGATAATTGAGGGAAATGGAATTGTAAGAGTTTCAGTTGAGATGGCTGCTTAAAGAATCCTGTGGTTCATTTTATAAAATTCTAATTATTGACTCAATTCAAGGGACCACCGGCTACCAGTTCATCTATAATTTAATGCAATAATCCACTGAGGCCATCTTTTTGAAAATTAATATCTTTATTTAAACACTGTGATTACAAATATGGTTGTAGTTGGGTTTCTATCATGTAAAGAACACCCCCCTTCACCAGTGCAACATTCCCATTACCAATGTCCCAATTCTCCCTTCTTCCCACTCCACCTCCACCTGTACTGGAGACAGGCTTTCTACTTCCCTTATTCATTCACATTGTTATGATAGTTTTCAATGTAGTTATTCTCTAACACACTCATCACTGTTTGTGGTGAGCTTCATGTTGTGGCTGGACCTTTCAGCTGAGGCCATCTTGAGTTAAATTGGATACCAGTCATGAGTACTCTGAGAATCATTGCTGTGCAACATGGCTTAATACAGAGGAAGACGATTTCTAATTTCAGACCACCCTTTATTTTAGTCTTCAATTTGTTATTTAAAACCCACTCCCATCCTGTCCTTATTGCTCTTTTTTATCCATTAGACTATCCCAGAAGACCTATTCCATGTAAAGTTATTCAAATATCAGAGTTTGACCTAGTAAGAAACTAGAATATTGTTAAATAAAGAAGATGGCTAATCTAGGATTACTTGATTTTCCCAAACTCATATATATTTCTGGTTATCACATTAACTTTTTTTAAAATTATTAAATATCTAGGCTTAAGTCAAACTGTAAAAATATTTTGTGTCAGGTTTTAGAGATAACAAGGCCCTTAGTAAAAATACTGGACTTTTTTTTTTTCTTTTTTTTTTTTTTTTTGTATTAGAAAGCAAATGTAAGTCAACTTGAATGAAACTGAGTTCCTGCTCAGATGAAATCCTCATTTCTTGGGGGTAGTCTGAGCCCCTGAAATGAAAGACATGTTTAGGACTTACAGGGAATCTGTGGCAGGGCTGGAACTGCTGTCTCTGGCCTGCAGCCATTGATTGTGTTTTGTCCATCTGCCGGCCAAGCCCACTGCCCCATTTCTCAGAGTCTGTAGATACGTGAATTGGAACGTTTTGCCAGTCAGTCTGCCATTACAACACCACCCTCTGATGAGTTAAGTGCAAATGAATCAGAAACAGATGGACAATTTTTCCTCAAAACAACATGTTTAAGAAGTGGGGGAGAAGGGAAGAAGTTTGGCAACTCTTGCAAGGAATTGTGGGGATACCAGCTTCACCGCGTTCTACCCTGTGTAGTTCCTTGCACTCCAAGCACCTGAGCAGAGTGCTTGTCAGTGTTCCCAGGAAAGCTGGACAGTTATGGTTTAGGATCGTCCCCACAGTACAGCCAGGGAAGCTGTATTGGGCTTCATTTTCTCAGAGGTCATTTTTGGCAGTGAGTTTTGGAGGAATAAAACCATCATAAGGAATCAATTCTGGGGAAAAATCCAGGCTTAAACTTTTAATGTGCGTTTTTCTTGGGCTGTTACAAGATTCGCGTTTTCAGATTCAACTGAGGTCTCTTGAGTCCTTATTAAGTGCACGGTTTCATGCTAACCACTTTCATGGTTCTTTTCTCACTTTGTCAATCCAGCCAGGTTGGGAAGTGGCAAGATCATGGACAGAGGAGCAAATACAGGTTTATGGAATAAAGAGACTTGTTCAGCATTACAAAGCCACATTACAAAGCACTTGAAATACCACTGATGTAACTGAGCTCTTTGTTTTTTTAAAAAAATTTAAAAAATTTTAACTGATTCAAATTTAAATGGCCATAGATTTAGAACATGTGCTCATGTAAAAGAACCTCTCCATCTCTGCAGAAAGTTTTGTAGGAACTGGAGAGATAATACAGTAGGTAGAACACTTGCCTTACATACAATAGACCTGGATTCAATCCCTAGCACCTTGTATGGCCCTCCAAATTTGCCACAAGTGATCTCTGAATATAGAGCCAGGAGTCACTTTGAGTACTTCTGGGTGTGGTTGACTATACCCCTCAAGGCCCCCAAAGAAAGTACTATTATATAGTGCTGTAAGCCTGGGTTTCAAGTAATATGTTTTGGACAGAGTTCTGACCTCTTTTCATTACCTCTGAGTCGTTTTACACAATACAAATTCTAAGGAGAAAGAGAAATCCTCTTCAGTCCAACTGCATACCTGCTGCTCTTTGTTTGAGAGGACATACGTCTGAAACTCAGGATAAATCTTTATCAAGTCTTCTCGTTCTTTATGGGAGAATGATGAGCCATTATGCACAAAGATTGTGGGTTGTGTCCTCCTATGGCTCACTTTCTTTCCAGAACATCCTGAAATAGCAATAAGCTGTTGACAGCAATATGGTGGAAGGAGCAAAAACATGAAATGAAAAGAGTGTAGATTTAACTAAAAATCAACTACAAACAAGCTTGTAATCACGGTGCTTAAATAAAGATATGTATGAAATAAAAAGAATGTAGATTTAACTGGGAACCTTTAGGTGTGAATTCTTCAACCATGTGGGTCTGGGAAAATTAAAAAAAGAGAGGAATATCATTTCCCTCAAAAGCATATTTGGATTTTATTGTAAGAACTCAGTACAGTGTTTTTTGTATAGCGGGAGACTCATTGGCCCATTGAGTCTTCCAATTGGTCTTTTATTAGCTGCCATTGGCCCATTGAGTCTTCCTTTCTGAAGTGTTCAGAAGAAAATCCTCTTTGATGTCAACATTTTCTTATAATTCTCAAAACTAGTGATCATTGTTCTTTATTGTATTTGAATGACAGTGACTTTAGCAGAGTGGTCACTTCTTTTATGTATTTATATATTCATTTTTGGTTAAGCATGATATAATCTTGTAAAAGCAAGCAACTTGATTTTAATCCTCAGAGTCAGATAGGTTTGCATTTTGATAATCAGAGAATGACATCAGATCTATTCAACAAAATTGGTGAATTTTTATCCTGGAACATTTCCCTTTGCTCTCAAATGTGTTTGTTCATCACATTTTATCCTTCAGAGTCTTTACAGATTTACTAAAATAATAAAGGAGAAATTTAAAATACCTTATAAACTGTAATGTGGGAAAAAGAATAGGAAGAGGCCAAGATCACAAAGAATAATAGTATCCAGAAATGTAGATACTAGGGAAATAATGATTTTTTTGGTAATTTAGTTAATTAATCACTATTAAGTAGTTAATGTTATGTTTATCTCTTTTTTATGTTGTTTATTTGGCTGACATTATAGAATTATAGAACCTGCCATAAGAGACTTTGTTAGTATTTTGAATTGATGCAAGAAAAATTAATTTGTAAGAGGTGAAATAATTTGTGGAGGTCACCAGGCTACTTCATTACAGAGCATGCGTCTAGATCCTGTGACTTCTGACTGTATTTCAGAAGTCTTTTTGAAATAATGGCAATTCACATTATCCAACAAAAAAGTGAAACAAAGCTCTTTTATTTGTAAAATACTTCCATCAAACAGTTCTGGAAGGAGGAATTATCCCATACCACAGCATAACAGTGACTCATGCATGCCAGAAGGACACACAGAGCTTAGAATTTCTGGTTATTTCACTTAAGATTTGGTATTTGCCACCCCAGCAAAGATCTTTATCCTACTGCTCACAAAGGAGGAAGGCAAAAATAAAACAGGAAATACATTATTTCCAAATCCAGGGCCTTATATATCTATAAGTGATCTGTGGCATCATGGTTCCCTTTCCCTAGAATAGAAAAAGAAACCCAAGAAATGCCTTATTTCAATCTTGGAACAAATGTTCTGATATTTGCTTTAATGATAGTTCCATAGTGCTGTTAGTTTCTTTATGAGCTTTTTGGGAATTCCCCGGCTAAGCCCTTGTGTCTTGGTATGCAGAACATGGGTAAAAGGACTCAGGAAATGCTCATGGTTCCATTATTGAAGCTTTTTCCAGTATGTTATTTGCTTAAAAGTTCTGTTGATTTATGATATGCTCATGAACTCTGTATGTATATTCTTATCATGTGTGTCTGAAAAATTTTATCTCCTAAAGGTGTAAGACTACATATTTACAAAAGAAGTGTTTATTTGGTTGATACAAAGAAAGATGGGAAACAGGATAGAGAATTGTGTTGTTTCAATTGACCTTGCTTTATAGCATTTAGCTCTGTTTTCACAGAGTAGCAATGAATAGGCTCATAAAGGTAAACCATTTTTCACTATTATTGGGCCAGGAGATGAAAGTTTCATTGCTTATTCTTTTTTGGACCTCATGTGGCCATTCCAGATATTAACTTATTTTTACCTCAGGGACTCAATTTTGTTGGAATCATTTGAACATTGCTAGATTTTCAGAAATGATCCCATATGTTTGTAAAGATATTCACTTTGTGAAAGCATTGGGTCATGTTATTCCATCAGTGTTTTGATTCTCAAAATAACCTTTAACATACTCAGTGGAACTTATTTCCATTTTACTACAAGGAAAGCTGAGACCTTGAAAAATTAAATGACTTGCTAGAGTTTAGAATTGCAGGTAATACTAGGATAGAGAAGAAGAGAGAGGCACTCTTGAACTAATAATTGACTCTTTGCTTTTCACTGTGCTGAAAGGGAATCTCCAATTCTAGAAAGCAATTATCAGTGATCTGAAATTTGTGGAGTCTGCCAACCATGGATAGGGGGTTGAGGGAAGTGTGAGAGAGGGGCACTGCAGGATCAGAAGCTAGGCCCGACTATCTCTAAATTTAATGTTTCTTCTGGCATCACCAATAATCAGGGAAAGGTTTTGGGTGGAAGAAAGACTATGGCATTGATTATCCTAAATCAAGGACAAACCAACATTTATATAAAGTAGTGTCTATGAAAGACTCTTTAGAAGCACTTGTATGAGTAGGTCCTTCTTTAAACTTCATAACAATATCAGAAATGAAATATGAGTATTATTTCCATTTTAAAATCAAGAAAGTTAAGATTCAAAGAGGTGAGTAATCCATAGAGGGTCACAGAGATAGAGGGTAGCAGAACAGGAACCTAACATCTGTATGATTATGTTGCTGTTAGCATCTTTCGCTGTTAACTAATGATCCTCACAGGTTATTTCCACTTTCCCTTGGGTTATTTTGTTATCCTTCGTCTTAAATTACTAATCCCATCGTCTTAAGTGCAACATTACCAATCTAACCCTAAGGTTCAAGAGCATCAGGTTATCCAAATCATCTTCAGTTACATGTTGACACATCTCCCTTCCCAGTCTACTTTCAGACTTACACCCCATTTTCTCCCCTATCTTTTGAGAACTCTATCTTTTAAGTATCCTCTTGGATGCTTTCTATCCCAAGCCCCTCTAGTATCCTCCTAAAAGTGTGAGGGATCCAAAAAGAGATCGTCTATAGCCCTGATTACAATACTCACCTTCCTCAGTCACCTTGGATACCACTTTGAGTTCTCCAGACAGGGTCTGCTCCAATGTTTCATCCTCAGTATTAACCATTGACTAATCATATCATATATGCTAGACACAATACCAATATTCTCTTGTTTCACTCAAAAGTTGGCTTATCATCATAATACATAGATGGCTTCTTATTCATTTTAGAGTAGTGGAACAAACCAGAGTTTTGGAATCAGATAAATCTAGGGTCAAATCCTAACTTGCTTATGTCTTAGCCATAACTTAGGACATCATTTCTTTAGGCTTCTAGCCTTCTGCTTTCTCATCTAGAAGACGTTTTCCAGATAGTAGTTATGAGGATTGGACAGTTTGGGGGACAGAAAGCATTTAGGATAGTGGTTGCCACACAGTGAGTTCTCAGTCTGTATTAGTTGTTATTGAAGTGGTTTATAACATCTCAGTTTCCTTTGAATTTGTATATGCAAGCCTATTGCATTAGATATTTAAATATTCATCAACACTCAACTATTCTGTTTGATTTTTCCATTTCTCATTTTTGTTTCACTGTTGTTGGTATCATCCATTTAGAATTGTGACTTTGCAATCTGTGGCTGGATATGCTACTCAGCATGAAGAGGCAACATAATGAGGAAAGAATATTAGACAAAAGTAGGGGAGGAAGGGAGCAGGGCTGGAATTTATTGCTAAGGAAATTTGCATACTGTCTCCAGGATTTCTTTCTCTCCTTTGAAGATGGAAGACTGTTTGGCATTATGGCGCATAAAATTCCTAAGTGCTTAAATGTACTATGTGGATAAACCTTTTACTTTTCAATCCTGAGATAACAAATGCTCTTAGACATGAAGGTAAAATGATTGAATGCAAGTGTCTCTCTCCCTGCTCTCTTTCCAACACACACACACACACACACACACACACACACACACACACACACACACACACGTAGCCATCCGTGCTCAGAGGAAGTCTACAGTTCTGTTGTTTGAACATGTTGTTTTCTTTAAACAAGTGGTTGTTTGCAAATGTTTTCTGATTATAACAGCAGTGAGGCTGCCTCTCCTGGAGGAGATGAAGTTCTTTCTCTTTGAAAGATGCTAGTTACTGTAATGAATTCCACCTCCTTCTTTGTTTGGCTTTTCCTTTGTAAACATTCAAAGCCAACTGGCAGAGCCAGCAAGCTTGTTCAGGCCAAGTGTGTATAGTCCAATGTGGCATCTGGCTTTCTTTCCTCTCTTTTCTTGTTTTGTAAGCTGAGCATAAACTCATTGTAAGCTCCAAATTCCTTTGCGAGTGGAAATTGCTTTTCTTAGTATTGATCAAGAGTCCCTCCCATACCCTAGGCATGCTAGGATGGATAGAAGGTATAATCATAATGCTAGCTCATGTTAGTAGCAGGGCAATTCAGGTGGGGGAATACCAGTAACCATCTAGTCTAGACACACCCCAGCTTCAAGTCTTTGCACACACCTATCCTTTGAGTAGCTCCCAAATAACGGCCTGCTGAGAGTTAAAATGGGGGAAAAAAGAAAGGCATAGCATAACCTTTTACTTAATTCACAAATACCTGAGCATATAAAAGTCCTGAGACTCACAATTCAAAATAAAGGAGTTTGATTTTGTTTACTTATAACTTTTCCATTTTGCATGATGTATTATGTAAGTGTACCTGTGCATAAGCTTGGTTTGTGGGTACATTGACTAATGGAAGGAATGACTATGTACCTAAGTAATATAACCTCAAAACCCTTTGCTCTCTGTTCACCCAGGAGTTGGCCAATTAAATGGGGACATTGGCTATCTCCAGTCCATTAACTTACCCAATTTGACTTGGTTTTGTTAGTTTCAGAGGGTTTTTCACTGTAAATTCTTTGCCATCATTTAGAAGTTGGGAGCTTTCTTATAAAAAGACCAGCTGTGATTTTCCTTAAAGAAATCAGAAAACTGAGCTAGAACCATGCCCACAATGCAGTCACCATGTTAGAAACAGGCCAGCTCCATAGACTCACTCTTTTTTCTAACAAGATGTAAAGCCTGAAGCCAGGCTTGCCGCCTCCATCATGTAGAATCACATTTACCTGATGGCCTGCCTCATCACTGACCCTCTACAATTACTTGTAGGGATGTTGATCTGACCACACTTCAGGTATGTTGGACTGATATCACCAAGGCTTTTATTGAAGTGAATTTGGGTATCCTTCCCTTTATCTTTTTTTTTTCCAGGAAAGTTGGAACCATGCCCACAAATCCAGTCTCCATAGTCAAACTGGACCTTTTTCAAAGATGCCCTGCAGCTGAGTATTTGTCTCTAAAATTTGTAGTATTATAGATTTTAATTTCTGGAAAACTTCATTTGTTTGATGCTATCATTCCTCATGAATACCCCAATTTAGCAGACTGGACATATAAAATCAAGAGCTTATTAAACCTTCTGCAGTTGTATTAATGACTTTATTGGTGATACAATAATTTTCACAAATGAGCTTGCTACTGTACTTTTTCTTTATTATCTTTTATTCTCTTCTCTTCCACTCTATTTTTTTATTTATAGTTCTTTCAATAACTTTGCTTTCACTTATCTGGAAACAAATGCATTATAATTAACTATGTGAAGAATTTTCTTTAAATAAATAAAAAAATTAAAACATAAAAAAGTCAGAAAACCCAGTGATATTAGGCTGCAATTTGTTGGGATAAAAGCAGGTGTGTGTGACTGGTTTTGGGATAGGCCTCTGCCATTACCTTCCTACCAAGCCTGACCTCCATAACTGAAGTCAGTCATGGTGACATGTGAACTGGTGATCCTTCCTGGCTCAGAACACAAGAGAAATAAGTCACTCCATTCCTTTACAACAAGTATCATGTCTTTGACTGGACCCTACTGTTAGACCCTAATTTCTTTATCTGTAGGTAGTCATATAACCAAATGTAGAAGTAGTAAAAAATTAAATTTGTTTTATTACATGAATTTTATAATTTACTACCAGAAGACATATGCATTATTTACCATTTGTTGTAGATAAATATGTAAATTAGGTATATATTATAAATAGATTTTTATTAGAAATATATAATATATAAATATATCTAATGCATATTTATATGAGAACTAAGTTATAATAATATATAAATTTGTATATAATATAAATACATTATATAGTTCTTATATTTGCATGAAGAAACTCTGGAAGAGACCATCCTTTAGTAAGGTAAGACCAGGGATCCTGACATGAGTAAGTCACAGTTAATGAACAAGAGATAGCATTTATTGTTTCTTCCAGAGTAACTGTCAGATTTTGTTGATCGTGTTTGCCAAGAGTTCTCTAGTTTAAACTTTCTAAGATTCTTAATAAGTCAGGAGCTAAAAACAAACAGAAAATATAAATAAAGTCGTCTATGCCACCTAGGATTGAGAGGAGGCTGAAGTATCAACTAGCTGGCACAACCTGCCCATAGGAATAGTTTTAAGAATTGGTTTTTGAACACAGGGTGTGTACTCTTTTCTTTTGGGGGGGGTGTTTACTCTTAAGTATTACATGTTATTTCACATGCCTTTGTTTTACATAAATGATATAACTGGGTTTTCAATGTTTAGTTTGGAATGATTTTAGACTTAGAGAGGTGTTGAAAAAAATAATACAAAGAATTCCCACATAACTCTTGCTCTGCTCCCCATAATGTTTACATCTTAGGTAATCATACACTTGTTATATACAAGAAATTGGTATCTTTAAATTGTGGCCTGCTTTTTTGATGCTATCTATTTGAACATGTTTGTTTGTGTGCACTACAAGATTCTACCTGCAGTCTCCAGGGTCTCTCAGTATTGCTTCATCTTTACCCCTTCATCTCCTTGGTGACTGTTTTGCAGTCTTGGCTTTCTGAGTGCGGCACTTTGGCATTCACTGTGGCACTCCCATGCTAATTAGAGCTCTTCAGTATGATGGCTCTCTTATGGGGTATCTGGTGTTTTTGCATGCTTGGAATGAAGAGCACGTTCTTTTTGCCATACTTGGTTTGGTTTCATGCTCAGTGTTCACTTATCTAGATGTCTACTCATCTTTTGGTTGGGACTCTGCATTCATCATGAATGTCAGTTAGTGTCTGTTGGGGTCCTTGGCTGTACAGCAATTGCTTTTTTCTTCACAGTTGATATATGATGTCCTTCTTTGCCACTAGTAAAATAAATAGAAGATATTGAAAGATTATAGTGATAGTAAAAAATTCTATCACAAATAGTGATCTCTTCCTAAGATTAGGTATTACTTTTTGTTTTTTATATTGGAGTTGTTATCCTAACATGTCAATGTTGTGACTTTGAGCAATCATTGTTTAATATCTCAATTTCCTCATTGCCAGGAGGGATAACAGTTATTATTTGAAGTGTTACAGTGTGGATAGAAAGACATTCGCCTTTTTTTTTTTCTACTTCCCAAGCAGTGTTGAGGAGCCCTGGGTCCATTCTTAGTGATAGCTGGCCTTACTCTGTGTACCTGGTGGCTCTGAACTTGGGCCCAAGGATGTAGTAATGCTTAGGTTAAGTGATGTTATGAGTCACGAAAGTTTGGGAGATCATGTGGTACCCTGGCTGGGACCTAGGGCCTAGATCAAATAAGGCATGTGCTCAACCTTTGAGCTAGCTTCCCAAACTCAATTATGCTTTCTGAGGCTGCAGTTGGAATTACTGGACTAGAATCCCAAAGTTGTCCCTCATGAACTGTACAACTTTTGTACAGTTGAGTCACTTGGTCACACTTCAGTTTCTCATAGAGCCCATGCCAGTGTTAAATAAGATTATGTATATCAAATGCCAAAAGCATAGTGCCAGGCTCATAGAAAGTGATACCTAGTTGTGGATTTTTTCTTGACATATGCAGTTGTGCACTTAGAAGTCCAGGAATTGTAGACTCTTGCTACTAATGTGGGTTATCAAGCCACAGTTTTGACCAACGATCTTATTCAGAAGCAAAAGCCTAATTCTTCATGGAACATAAGCCGCATAAGTTTCTTATTCTCTTTATTGCACCTTGAGTTTCAAGATCCCTTTGGGCTAATGGATGTGATTTCTTTGGATACTGTATGAGCCGGGTGTGCATCATAATGAGAAACCCTGAGCTTAGGGAACTTTTATCTATTTTTTTCTTTTTATAAATTTTTCTTTTCTCTTTCATTTTTATTTAAACACTCGTTATAAGGCTGATCATAATACAGCTGGTTATTTTTCCACAGATAAAGTTGTTTATACATACAGTATACATACAGTATACAACAACTTCACCAGTGTACACTTTTATCTTTTAGACCTGACAACAAACTTGCTGTCTACTAGGAGACAGTCATTCTATTCACTTTTTATTTATTTATTTTTGGCCAGGTTGTTTACTCTGAAAATACCATTGGTAAATTCTTCCAGAATAAGAGACATCAGCACCTTTGTTCAAAAAAATGTGTAGAAGTGGAGACTCAATGAGGAGTGCGTGCCCAACCCTGTAAGGTAGTTGCATACTTCCTTTGATAAAGACTCATTGGCCTTCTGGAGTTCTATCAGACTTCTAGAAAGTGACAGAAAACAAAGACCTTAGTTATTTCAAGTGTTACCCCTGACCCTAGATTTCATGACTCTATTTTTTTTTTTTTTTTGCCTTTCTATCTCAGCTTCTGCAGAGTTTTCCACGATATAACCTGTACGTTAAATCTCATTTCCTTTATGAGGCAATTTGAGATTCTAGCCTCCAATTCTGGTTTGATTCTTTATTGCAACTTAGAACAGTCAGCCCCTCAATCACTGTTCTTTCTTGTCAATATGGAGAACACAATCTCTCTGTATCTGGGTTGGAGAATGGGGGTGAACTGTCCTTTCCGAGAAGGGCAGAGTGAGGGCTAAAGAATTATACTATAACTTCAGCTCTGCTCTAACTCACTCTTTGTCTCCTGTTTTTATTATTTTTTTTTACAGTGGAAGCTTTATAAATGTCACATCTGTTTCTAATCACATCCTTTAGTCTTTTTTTTTTCTTTTTGCTTTTTTGCTTTGTGATCAACTCGGCAACCTGACTTATAAAGAGAGCCAGAGTATTTTGTAAGATAACCAACATATGTTAGGAAAATTGCCCATTTAATATCCCGGTTGCAAAACAAACACACACACAAAATGTTTTCTTTATTATTTATACTCAAAATAGAACTAGCTGTCCTGTACAGCAAAGGATTTACTGATAAACTTAATAACAAAGGTGTTTGAAGCAATATGTTATGATATTTAAAAATAATAGAGAACTTTTGCATAAAATAACTGAGAGGTCACCATTATCTAAGATAAAGATCACACGAACATTGGCATTTTGTAAAGTTTGCTTCAGCTTTCTCTGAAGAACAAAAGAAAAGAAAAAGGAAAGAAACAGTTAAGCTCAGTTCTTTTGCTGATTTCAAAAACATGACTTCTAGTTTGTGTTTGTAAAATGATCTTAAATGATATCATATTGGAAGTATCAGTTTGCTAGATGTTTTTCACATTCAGCATTTTCTGCATTTATCTTTGGTGATGTGTTTTTTTAATCTAATTTATTCTTTATAAGTGATTTAATATCACATGAGGAACTGGACTCTGTCTTTAGATTTTGGGGATTTAAAATCTGAGTTGATGCTAACTAGGCACACGATGTTGGAAAACTTACATAATTTCTTTGAGTTGATTGTCTCACATGTCATATGGGATTAATGATACACCAACTTCCTTGAATTTTTGTGAAAAGTAGGAGGGAAAGCAACTAAAGTATATTGTCTGGTGGATTTGTTTGTTAAAGCTGTGATAACAAAATTCCATAGACTGGGTGGCTTAACAGAAATTAGTTTTCTCACAATTATGGAATCTAAGTCCAAGATCATGATATCTACAATTTAATTTTCGAAGCTGTGTCCTCATATGATCATTTATCTGTGACCAGTGATGTGGTATCTTTTTGTTCAAATTTCGCCAAAGGACACTAGTCAAATTGGATTTAGACCTACCCAGCAGCCTCATTTTAACATAATCTCCCCATAAAAGGTCTAAATCTAGTAACATTTAAAATATTTAAAATGTTTGAAGGCTTAGCATTGCAACATATTCATTTTATAAGGACATAATTCAAGCAACTATGAGGAAGTATTATTATTCTGCTATTATTTTTGTTGTTTTCTGTTTTATGTATTCTCCCAACACTACTCACTGAGAAGAAGCTGGATTTCTAAGTATGTAATAAACATCTTTAGAACAGACTCTTTGAACCTATGGGAGGCAAGTTGGTGTTGTGTAGGATCAAAATAGAGAAGCAAAGTTATTTGGGTATAGACCATAGGAATCTCGGCTTTATCAGGCATTTTCCAATCACTCTTCAAGCCTACCAAATACAGTTCATGCATTCCTTATATTTACATACTTACCAATATTATGCTATTTATTATCAGATTTTTTAATTTTTGTCAATCTTCATGTTAATAAACATTTCATTTTAATTGTATTTTATTAATTTTATCTATAGGAATTCTAATAAAGAATACTTAAGTATCTTATAATCTTATCTTTTTTTTTTCAGGCCACACCCGATTGATACTCAGGGGTTAATCTTGGCTAAGAGCTCAGAAATTGCCTCTGGCTTGGGGGGACCATATGGGATGCCAGGGGATCGAACCGCGGTCCTTCCTTGGCTAGCGCTTGCAAGGCAGACACCTTATCTCTAGCGCCACCTCACGGGCCCCTTATAATCTAATCTTAATCTTACTTTAACTCCTGGTTTTTTATTAGCCAATATTTTATAGACTTTGTATGATTTTTTGGTTGGATTTTTATTCTGTGAATTTGTAAAATGTGTTTTTAAGTTTTGTATAATAATCCTGATGATGATGATGATGATGATGATGATGATGATGATGATGATGATGGGGTTAGAGAGATGTTATAGTGGATAGAGTACTTGCCTTACAATTGACTGACCTGGGTTCAATCTCTAACATTCCATATGGTTCCCCAAGCCCATCAGGTTTGATTCCTGGGAATAGAGCATAAGTGTATTGTACTATCTCCTCAAAATATTTTAAAAATTATAATTTTTTGGTTTGGGAGACATTTCTGGCAACACACAAAACTTAGTCCCAGAACTGCCAGGGGACCAGGTAGTACTAAAACTTTATCTTAAAGCCCCCACATACAAAAGCATATGCTTTACCATTTTTCCCCAAATTAATATGTTAGTCTTTTAGATTCAGTTACTTTATAAATCTTTATTTTTACTTCCTGTGTTTTTTCTAAACAGTTATATATGTAAATTTTAATATTTCATGACATTATTATTAAAGGCAGTCTTCTGATTTTCAGATTCTTATCTTATAAATAATTTTTCTTAATATATTCTTCCTTTTGGAGGGATAATCTTTAAAGCTGTGCACAGGTAGACCAAGGTGCTACGTTATTTAGTCAGTCAAGCCAGCAGTACTAGGCTAAAAAAAATGCAGTACTGCTTGAGTATTTGGGTTCAGTGGTACTAGGCATCATCAGAAAAGCCCTAATCGTATTTGAGGGAGTGTATAGTACTATATTATTTTGGGGTCAGATACATGCAAAGTGAAATTGTCTATAATCTCTGTACTATCTCTGTTAAATACTGCTTCTCTCTTTTTTTTTAAATAAAACTTACATAAATGTACATGTTTTGTAATTCCTTTAAACAAGTTTGGTTTAAATTTTAAGATACCTCTCACATAAAACACGCATTTATATTTTGGCCTCATGATTTAAATAAAGCATACACTAGTAATAAATACTTGGCACATAGTTAATAATTAGGGAACATACTGAGTACTTGTGCAATGAATTTTAAGAATTACCTAGCACTAATTTTTTTTACTGAAATCTTTTGTGTCAAATGTGTGTGCATTTTTTTCCTCTTATGAATCAATTCTCCAACTCTACAGAGGCCAGCCAAACATACCAACATACTTCTATCTCTAAGTATACAGGAAATCCCAAGGATCCCAATAACTTTTCATGCCAGGACCAAGAAAGAAACAAATCTACATTGTTTACAGTGTCACTATATCACACAATCACATTAAAATTCTGGTTGTCTGTAGTTCACATTTTGTTGTTTGATCATATTTTGAAATAATGAATTCTTATATTATCAAGGACAGATAACATGTGGAAGTGCTGAACTGAACCCCTGATTCCTCCGTCTAAAGTTTCTGTCTTTATAAATGATATTCTGTTGCATCAGCAAAACTACTTGAACTTATCTCGGACTTCTCCTTTTACTCTTTCATAATATCATTGAAATATCTATCCATCAGCAAGTCTGCTAGGATTCATCTTCAAAATATATTAGGAAAGTACTACACACACATATATATCTGGGAAGACACAAGGATGTTTCATGAGGCAGAGCACATGCCTACCATATGCAAAGTCCCGAGTTTAGTTTCTAATACTGCATAGCCCTCAAGAGCTCACTTGGTGTAGTCCTGGTGGTTCTTCAGAACAACACTGCTGAGCTTGAGTACTCAGGTTTGTGACACTCGCCCCTCAGTGTGTGTGTGTGTGTGTGTGTGTGTGTGTGTGTGTTTATGGGAGGGTGTGTTATATTCTGAATCTGACCACTTCCTACCACTACACAACTATCATTCTCAAGCCTCCATTATCTCTTTCCTAGACCATTTTATAAGTGATCCTTCAAATTCCATACTTGCTACATTAGACAAATATTATCAGTAGACCAATAGAGGGCTTTTAAAATTTTTTAAATTATTAATTTTCTAATAAAATGCTTCCAGTGGCTTTTATAAATATGTTGAATAACACAAAACTTATTTGATTCAGCCAGGTCCCTCTCAGTCTGTCCTTGACCCCTTCTTTCCTTTCTCTCTCTTCCTTTCCATTATGTCAACCATAATCATCATATTATAGTCATTTGAACAAATCAAACATATTCCATTATGGATTTGACATTTGCTTGAGGTTCTCTTTGCTTAGAATAATTATTTCTTCCCACAGATTTTACTCCCATTGCTTCTCAAAATCTTCTCCAAGTGTCATTTAACTAAAAAGTCTTCCTTGCTCATACTCTTGAGAACATCTTGCCCTAAGACTCCTACTGTGCTTGAATTTCATTCCTAACACTTAGTCGATTTGGGGCTGATTATTTGTTTGTTAGTAATAAGAATGTCAAGGTCATAAAGGAAGGCTTTTGTTTTATTGATATAGTATTCGCATACTCCTGGTTTTCTGGACATGCAGATTTCCTGGTTCAATCATTATGCTACTTTTCTAGGTAATATTTTCCTATCTTAGTTTCTCTTCTCAAATTTTCAACATACTTGCAGTTTGAGCGCACCATTCTCTTTTCAATAACTTTGCTTTTGATTTCATTGAGAAAGTAGAATTTGTTTGTTGTTTTGTTTGGGGGCTACACCCTTTGATGCTCAGAGCTTACTCCTGGCTCAATCCTGGCAAAGCTCAGGAAATTATCTGAGATGCCAGAACTAATCCAGTTCAGCCTCCTGCAAGAGAAGCACCTTATCCACTGTACTGTCATTCTGGTCCCAAGAAAATAGAACTTTCATATAATTTTACAGTAGCATGTACCATTTGCTGCCTGCATTTTCCTTTCTTTTTTCATCCTTCCTTCCTCCCTTGTTTCCTTCCTTCCCCCCTTCTTTCCTTCCCTCCTTTCTTCCCTCCCTCCTTCCTTCCCTCCCTCCTTCCTTACCTCCTTTCTTCTCTCCTTCCTTCCCTCCCTCCTTCCTTAGCTCCTTTCTTCCCTCCTTCCTTTCCTTTCCTTTCCTTTCCTTTCCTCTCCTCTCCTCTCCTCTCCTCTCCTCTCCTCTCCTCTCCTCTCCTCTCCTTTCCTTTTTTTTTGACCGTTATTATGTACTTTTTATTTCATAATCATAAACAACTCTGCAATCCAGCAAGATGGGACAGGGTAAGGACTAGGGAACTGAGGTTGCACACGGGCCAGAGGGCATTCTGGGCACATGGGGGATGGGCACACCAGACTCCTTAGGTCTGGTGTAGTGGGAACAAATTCCTTTCCTTTCCTACCTTCCTTCCTTCTTTCTCTATTTCTTCCTTCCTTTCTTCTTTCTTTCTTTCCTTTCTTTCTTTCCTTTCTTTCTTTCCTTTCTTTCTTTCTTTCTTTCTTTCTTTCTTTCTTTCTTTCTTTCTTTCTTTCTTTCTTTCTTTCTTTCTTTCTTTCTTTCTTTCTTTCTTTCTTTCTTTCTTTCTTTCTTTCTTTCTTTCTTTCTTTCTCTCTCTCTCTCTCTCTTTCTTTCTTTCTTTCTTTCTTCTTTCTTTCTCTCTCTCTCTCTTCCTTCCTTCCTTCCTTCCTTCCTTCCTTCCTTCCTTCCTTCCTTCCTTCCTTCCTTCCTTCCTTCTTTCTTTCTTTCTTTCTTTCTTTCTTTCTTTCTTTCTTTCTTTCTTTCTTTCTTTCTTTCTTTCTTTCTTTCTTTCTTTCTTTCTTTCTTTCTTTCTTTCTTTCTTTCTTTTCTTTTATACTGCATCTGAACACAATTCCTAAATGCCTTTTGTTTTCAATTCTAAATGGCATTTTAAATTTTTATCTAAGACCACTTCTTTATTTCCTCCTTTACTTAGTCACTTACTCTGTTGCTCTCTCTACATTAATATGTCTCATTCTCCTCACTTAATCTTGTTCATCAGAATAGTGTTAATAATTTCATCTTACAAATTAATCCTTCCGTTTCACCTACCGCTTCCCTTCTCCATGTTTTTTATAGCCAAACTCCATACTTGCTTTTAACAGTCTCTGCTTTTGAAAAGCAATTGAAAATGAAACTAAGATATAAAGATCTTAAATAAAGTCAGAAATCACATTATTTTACTCCCTTGGTGAGTATGCTTCTGATTGAGAGCTCTTAATTTAAGTTTTTGTGCTAGGAACTCATAGAGGATGATAATACATGACAATGAAATTCTGTAGTTTTATTGGAAAGCAATTGAACACGGCATGCATACGCATGTGTATGAGTGTGTTTGTGTGTGTGTTTTGCCTGGGATTAAATCTAGGGCTTCACACATGGAAGACATGTGCTTTTCTGTTAAGTCACAACTCTACTCCCAAGTATTTGATATTTAAGACATTTTAAGTTTACTAGGAATATGGTCTTCATGGAGTAGCTTGTATATATCTTTATTGTTTCCCTGTTTACTTGATTGGGATAAGTAACAGGAAATCTTAACATTTAGCTTCCTGTTTATATATTAACACTTGCATCCATTAACCTCATTGATGTAGAGAGTGGGGAGAATATGAGGTGGGAGGAAAAAGAAAAGGATGTAGGGAAATTCTTGGGGGCCAGAGATATAGCACAGCGATAGGGTGTTTGCCTTGCAAGCAGCTGATGGACAGTGGTTCAAATCCTGGCATCCCATATGGTCCCCCATGCCTTCCAGGAGTGATTTCTGAGTGCAGAACCAGGAGTAACCCCAGAGTGCCGCTGGGTGTGACTCATAAACCAAAAACAGTAAAATAAAAGGATGTAAGGAAATTCTAATTTTATACCCACATCATTTCAGACATAGATTAATATCATACAAAAATCTTATATTTTTTTCAGTATTTAGCACCTTTGCGTGCATTCAGGATTAAAAGTAGGACTGTGTGCAAATATTATTTACGAGCCTAGAAGAGGAACGTTAGCCTTTATTTTATTTTTGGTCAGCATTTTGGAAAAAGAGCTAATGTAAAGAGTGAAGAGCCATTGTGCTCTCAATGAGGTTTCCTCTCAATGAGGCTTGAAAAGTCATGGTGGTCATTACTGTTCTATAGAAGGAGCATGTCTGAGGACTTTTTTAGTTTGTTGTCATTAATAGATGATTGATGTGAATGAAAGATCTACTTCTGACTTCAACCATCAAGTGCAAGCACTGACACCTGCTATGCATCAAGCTAGCCTTGCAATGCAGGGCAGTGTGCTGCATATGAGGCTTTAAACAACAGTGCACTGTGCTCGATATGGGTGATTCATGAGCTCAATAAGCTGGTAGATAAGCTCTATATTTAATCTCCCTGATTTATATAGGCCAGGCCTCACCACTAGTGTCCAGCTTCCAGTAGCAACCCAGGTAATCAGGTTCCACCAGAAAACAGGAAACATACATTTTTATACTCTTACGTTACTTTGAGAGAGGTTGACAATGTCAAAAATTATAAAGGTATCTTAGAGTTCAGAGAAAACAGTTGTTTATAAAGGTCAGTCGCTTGAATTTGATGGAATTTATATCATTGTCATCACTAGGAAATTTTTATGTTATTTTACTATTATTTTATTTTCCTCTTTCTTCTCTTTTGATATTGTTCCGTGACTAGGGACTCCTCAGTTTTATAGTGGTGCTCTATTTTAGTTGTGGTACCAACATGCTTTTTATTTTTTCGGCCACACCCGTTTGATGCTCAGGGGTTACTCTTGGCTAAGCACTCAGAAATTGGCCCCTGGCTTAGGGGGACCATATGGGACGCCGGGAGATCGAACCACGGTCCTTCCTTGGCTAGGGCTTGCAAGGCAGACATCTTACCTATAGCGCCACCTTGCTGGACCCCCAACATGCTTTTTGAGGATTGTGTTCTTTCAGCCATGATGCTCACACACATCCTAACTTTAAGACTTACCAGACGCTACATTATTTGAATGTGTTCATATGTGTTTGCCTGGCCATGGTGTTTGCGCATCGTTTCAGTCATATTGCTTACCTGGGGTGACATCATTTTACTGTGGTACTTGCATATGCCTGGTGGTATGTGGCTGGAAATTTTGAGTAGTGTAAGGATCACAGAAAATGAGTACAAAAATTTTATGTGTGCCGTGCCAGAATTAAACACATGACCGTGCACATGCAAAACAGTTCTTGGAGTCACTGAGTGACCTACCACCCCCCAAGAATAAGGTGAAATATTTACCTGAAAGGGTTATGCTTATTCTGTTTGTGTGTGTAGGTGTGAAATAAGAGAGTGGTAGTAATAATAGTATGGCTATTTTTAAACACACATAGATAATCTTTGAATTCTCAAATTCTAGTGACAAGTTTTATAAATGAGGCAAATAAACTGTAGAAAACTGTGATTTTACCTAAAATGACATAATTAATTGCTTAAAGTTACAGAAGTAGGCTTTAGATCTTCTGATTATGTGTTTAGTGCCAACTGAGTAAGCAGAATTATATATAATGAGAAATGTAATTTCACATGTTAAAGAATGACCAGTTTCCTGAAATTTTACAAATGCAGAGCCAATGTGAGACAGAGTCAAGACAAATTTGGAGTCGAGAAAGTCCATGCCACTGTCTTGGTTTTGGCTGGAAGAATGTTTATACCAGTCATGCCCAGGCATTTTTTTAATTCATTCAACTTTATTAAGATTTTTTTTAAAGCTACACTTCTAGAAAGGATTTTTTAGTATACTCAGAAGGCAATTATTAATAAGATTGGCATTTACTATGAACTAGAACTTGAATTTTATTTTGGCTTTGTTATTGATAGTCTTTAAGATCAATCCTCTTATCTTTAAAATCTTTTCTGCCTGCTAAACTTTATATGAAGATAAAAAGAAACAATCCAGATGAAAAAAATCTTTGTAGATTGCTTTATTTAGGAGATTAAGAAAACAGTATTATTGACCATAAAAATGAAACATTACTACCTTTCATTGTTCTTAATGTGGAGAATGAAAGAAGTTTTTAGTTAGTATGTGTTGGCAGGAGAAATACGAACTTCCATGAACTTTTTGCATACATCTCTGAGCAAGGACCTTCTTAATTTTGCACCCTTGGTGTCTGGCTTACCTCCACAGTCCTGAGAGTTTTCTTGGGTGAGGTGTCTTTCTTCAGTTGAAAGCAAATCTCACAGAGGGATTTAGCTCAGAGATACTAGCTGCCAACATTTCCAGCAGATGAGGGAATGTGTACTTTAGTCCCAGAGTGGGATCTGGGCAGACATGAAACTACTTTGGAAAAGTTTTGATACTCTCCCACAAAACTAAAAATACAATTACCCTAGGATCTGTTAGTCCATACTCAGTTCTAGTTCCCTAAAGTGTTAGATTAACCGGTTCTATGCTATTCAGGATATCCTTGTTACTCATTGGATGGAAGCACCTTTGGATAGAAGCATTCTTTGGATTGGTCTCTTTCCCTGCCTGTTCTCCACCCCAGGGTGTGGTCTTGTGCTTACTACATAAAGACCCTGGGAAAACTATTTCCAGTTTAGGTTTTCCACGACTGAACTTTCTGCTTGCTGGTCTTAGTGCTAGTAGCAAAAGGCCTATGGTGGAAGTTCTGGAATCCGTTTTCTGATCTTAACCAAGTATGGATTATTTTCTGTGTCAGCATTGCTTCCAGACCCACATCTCCCCAATTCCTTAGAATTGGGGAATGAGGCTTCTGCAACATTAAGAAATAAAAGAAAATACAGGAAACAAACAGAAATTTATTTAAGAATATCCAAAAGTGGCTTTAATTGGAAACAACACTTTTGCTCTGTAACAAATGGAGAATGGTTTGTAGTGTAAGCATTTAATACAGTGCTACTTATTAGTGATTACATTTCACAAGTTTCTCAAAGATTAAATCCCTCCAAAGATAGGAAAAACAGATACATTCTATATCATTTAATTGACATGAGATAAAAAAAAAAAAACCAGGAAAACCATGCCAGAATGTTAGGAATGTTCTTTCCATTTAAATTTGTCTAGTTAAAATACTTATTAAGGGGATGTAGTACATTAAGCAAGGTTTTTCAAACCCTGGCATCCCATAAGGTTCCCTGAGCAGCTCCAGGAGTAATTCTCTGAGCATTGCTAGGTGTGACTCAAAAAGTAAAACTAAACAAATAAATAAATTACTTTTTAAGTTTCTACTATTGAGTAGTATGTAAAATAGTACTATGATATAAAAAATAATGTCATCCACAGAATTTAAGGTACTTGTATTAGAGAGAAGTCTGAATGCATGAAAACTTTTTAAAAATGTATTTTTATTTATTTATTTTTGGTTTTTGGGCCACACCCGGCGGTGCTCAGGGGTTACTCCTGGCTGTCTACTCAGAAATAGCTTCTGGCAGGCACGGGGGACCATATGGGACACCGGGATTTGAACCAACCACCTTTGGTCCTGGATCGGCTGCTTGCAAGGCAAACACCGCTGTGCTATCTCTCCGGGCCCTTAAAAATATATTTTAAGCACACGGAGCGGAGCGGAGCGGAGCGGCGCGGCGCGCGACCGCCGCTCGGTCGCTCGGTCGCTCGGTCGCTCGGTCGGTGGGTCGGTCGAGCCAGGCTGGCACCTCCGCCCCCGCCCCCGTCCGCCGCCCGCTCGGAGCCTGCCCCGCGCCCGCTCCCCGCCTCGGCCCGGCCCGGCCCGCCCCGTCCAGCACGCACGCCCTGCGCCGGGCAGGCCCTCCCGCGCCCGCACGCGTGCCTATGGCCAGAGGCACCGGCACCTGCAGGTTTATTTCAGTTGTTGCTTAAGCATGAATAACACATAGTAACACTGGTCAAAAATTCCTGTGTACGGCAAAAGCTGGCTCCCTGTGTGTGACACCAGGCGGGGAAAATCCGCGAAAGTACACCGGCCCAGTGGGGCTCAGCTGTGAAAGACTGTGAGTGTGACCTGTCCATGTCTGTCTACTGTCCTCTTGCGTGAAACTCTTGCGAGTGGGGCAAAAAGAGCCTCCAGAAACCTCGCTCGCCCAGACGCCATTTTCAGGGAGGGACTTCAGAGCATAAAAACCGGCTAACCTTTGCAAAAGCTGGCTCCCTGTGTGTGACACCAGGCGGGGAAAATCCGCGAAAGTACACCGGCCCAGTGGGGCTCAGCTGTGAAAGACTGTGAGTGTGACCTGTCTATGTCTGTCTACTGTCCTCTTGCGTGAAACTCTTGCGAGTGGGGCAAAAAGAGCCTCCAGAAACCTCGCTCGCCCAGACGCCATTTTCAGGGAGGGACTTCAGAGCATAAAAACCGGCTAACCTTTGCAAAAGCTGGCTCCCTGTGTGTGACACCAGGCGGGGAAAATCCGCGAAAGTACACCGGCCCAGTGGGGCTCAGCTGTGAAAGACTGTGAGTGTGACCTGTCTATGTCTGTCTACTGTCCTCTTGCGTGAAACTCTTGCGAGTGGGGCAAAAAGAGGCTCAGAGGAGCACGGCCGCTCCGCTTCGCTACGCGGCCGTGCACTCTTTCTAAGGAAAGAACTCCATTGCAACAAGAAGGAAAAATCACACTAAGAACGGCGCTATATCACAGAAGCAAACATTTCTCTCTGGACTGTCTTCTCTGTTACATGCTCGGGCCTAAGATTTGACCCAGTGTGAGGCTTCATCCACGGAGGACTCCCCTCCCTTAGAGGCAAGTCAGCCCATCCAGAAAGGGAGGAGCCAGAGGAGTGTGCTGCCTACATCATATAGACAATGAATACCACCACAACACGTAGAAAAACCCACAATACAAGTGTGACAATGGGGAAAAAACGCAGGCCAGCATCAGACATAGAGAATGAAGATGACAATTCTGAGGACCAGATAATGACTGAACAACTAATCAACCTCTCAGATAAGGACTTTAGACTAGCAATATGGAAGGTGCTCAACAGACTCCAAGAAACCATGGATCGAGTTGAACAGAACACTAATAAGAACCAAGAAAATATGAAGGCAGAAATGACAAAACTCCAAACTGAAATAACATGTCAACTAACAGGACTGAAAAAGTCAGTAAACGAAGTGAATGACAAAATGGATAAGCTCTGGGACAGGGTATCAGAAGCTGAGAATAGACTTGGTGCTGTGGAAGATGAGATACATAACAATTCCATACAGCAGGAGAGATTGGACAAAAAACTTAAAGCAAATGAGCAGACAATGGAAAAATTAGTCAAAGAATGGGAACAGACGAAAATAGAAGTCTATGATAAGATCAACAGAAACAACTTAAGAATCATTGGAGTCCCAGAGACCCAGGAAGAAAATTTCCAGGAAGAATCAATGGTCAAGAACATCATTAAAGAGAAACTTCCAGAGCTAAAGAATATATGTGATCAAATCCTGCATGCCCGAAGAGTACCAACCAAAAGAGACCCCAGAAAAACCACCCCAAGACACATCCTAGTCACAATGACAAATCCCACAGATAGAGACAGAATTCTGAAAACAGCAAGATCAAAAGGGGAAATCATGTTCAAGCAAGCTTCCCTGAGATTTACAGCAGACCTGTCACCAGAAACGCTCAATGCCAGAAAGCAGTGGTGGGATATTGTGACAAGACTGAATGAAATGAATGCTTCACCCAGAATACTATACCCAGCAAAACTCACTTTCCGGTTTGATGGAAGAATACATGGTTTCACAGACAAAAAACAGCTCAGAAACTTCACAGACACAAAACCAGTCTTAAGAGAAAAACTGAAAGACCTAATCTAAGACAAGACTACCCAAAAGACACACCAAATTTTGAAATAAAGATGGCGTTAAATCCCAGGACAATTCTTTCTCTCAACGTCAATGGACTAAATGCACCAGTTAAGAGACACAGAGTGGCTAAATGGATCAAAAAACTCAATCCAACCTTCTGCTGCCTACAAGAAACGCACCTGAATAGTCAGAACAAACATAGACTCAAAATAAAAGGCTGGAGAAAAGTTATCCAAGCAAACAACACCCATAAAAAAGCTGGAGTGGCCATACTAATATCAGATAATGCAAACTTTATACTCAGGAAGGTTGTAAGGGACAAAGACGGACATTTTATATTAATCAAGGGGTACGTAGAGCAGGAAGAATTCACTCTCCTAAACATATATGCACCGAATGAGGGGCCAGCAAAATATTTAATACAACTGTTGACAAATCTGAAAAATAATATCAACAACAACACAATAATTGTGGGGGACCTTAACACGGCTTTGTCAACACTGGACAGGTCAACCAGACTGAAACCCAACAAGAATATACTAGACCTGAGGAGAGAAATGGAAGAAAGAGGCCTAGTGGATATATATAGGACACTCCATCCCCAGAAACCTGGATACACATTCTTCTCCAATGTACATGGGACATTCTCCAGGATAGACTACATGCTGGCACATAAAACATACCTCCATAAGATCAAGAGGATAGAAATTTTGCAGACTACCTTCGCTGACCACAAGGCTCTGAAATTATTTGTGAATTCCAAAGGGACTCAGAAGAAACACTTTAACACCTGGAAGTTAAACAGCCTCATGCTCAATAACCAGTGGGTCCGAGATGAAATCAAGGAGGAAATAAAAAGGTTCCTGGAAACAAATGACAATAAAGACACAAACTCTCAGAACCTATGGGACACAGCAAAAGCAGTACTGAGAGGAAAATTTATAGCTTTGCAAGCACACATCAGGAAGGAAGAAAGAGCTTACCTGAGTAGCTTAATGACACAGCTAATAGAACTAGAAAATGCTCAACAAAAGGACCCAAGAATAGGAAGACAGAAGGAAATAACAAAGCTGAGAGCAGAAATCAACGAAGTGGAAACTCAAAAAACAATCCGAAAGATCAACGAAAGCAGAAGTTGGTTCTTTGAAAAAATAAACAAGATTGATAGACCACTGGCAAACCTAACAAAGAAAGAGAGAGAGAGAAACTTGATAACTCGTATCAGGAATGAAAAAGGAGAGATCACTACTGATATGACAGAGATTCAAAGGGTAATCAGAAACTACTTTGAAAAACTCTACGCCACTAAAAATGAGAACCTGGAAGAAATGGATAAATTCTTGGACTCTTATAATCTTCCACGGTTGAAGGAAGAGGATGTAGCATATCTAAACACCCCCATCACCATTGATGAAATTAAAACAGTAATCAAATGTCTGCCGAAAAACAAAAGCCCAGGTCCAGATGGATTCACTAATGAATTCTATCAAACTTTCCAAGAGGAACTACTGCCAATCTTGGCAAGACTCTTTCATGAAATTGAACAAACAGAAACACTTCCAAATAGCTTTTATGAAGCCAACATCACCTTGATACCTAAACCAGACAGAGACGCTACCAAAAAAGAAAATTACAGACCAATATCACTGATGAATGCAGATGCAAAGATCCTCAACAAAATCCTGGCAAATAGGATTCAATGCCTCGTTAAGAAGATCATCCACTACGATCAAGTAGGTTTCATCCCAGGAATGCAAGGCTGGTTTAACATCCGTAAATCTATCAACATAATACACAACATCAATAACAAGAAAAATAAAAACCACATGATCATATCAATAGATGCAGAGAAAGCATTTGATAAGGTCCAACACCCATTCTTGATCAAAACTCTCAGCAAGATGGGAATGGAGGGAACCTTTCTCAATATAGTGAAGGCCATCTACCACAAGCCAGTGGCAAATATTATCCTCAATGGAGAAAAACTGAAAGCCTTCCCTCTAAATTCTGGCACAAGACAAGGCTGTCCTCTCTCACCACTCCTATTCAACATAGCACTGGAAGTACTTGCTATAGCGATTAGGCAAGAAAAGGATATCAAGGGAATCCAGATAGGAAAGGAAGAAGTCAAGCTCTCACTGTTTGCAGATGACATGATACTCTACTTAGAAAACCCTAAAGACTCTATCAAAAAGCTTCTAGAAACAATAGACTCATATAGCAAGGTGGCAGGCTACAAAATTAACACACAAAAATCAATGGCCTTTCTATATACCAATAGTAATAAGGATGAAATGGACATTAAGAAAACAACCCCATTCACAATAGTACCACACAAACTCAAATATCTTGGAATCAACTTGACTAAATATGTGAAGGACCTATACAAAGAAAACTATAAAACTCTGCTCCAAGAAATAAGAGAGGACACACGGAAATGGAAACACATACCCTGCTCATGGATTGGCAGGATTAACATCATCAAAATGTCAATACTCCCCAAGGCATTATACAGATTTAATGCCATCCCTCTAAAGATACCCATGACATTCTTCAAAGAAGTGGATCAGACACTTTTGAAATTCATTTGGAACAATAAACACCCTCGAATAGCTAAAGCAATCATTGGGAAAAAGAATATGGGAGGAATTACTTTTCCCAACTTTAAACTGTACTACAAAGCAACAGTTATCAAAACAGCATGGTATTGGAATAAAGATAGGTCCTCAGATCAGTGGAATAGGCTTGAATACTCAGAAAATGTTCCCCAGAGATACAACCATCTAATTTTTGATAAAGGAGCAGGAAATCCTAAATGGAGCAGGGAAAGCCTCTTCAACAAGTGGTGTTGGCACAATTGGATAGCCACTTGCAAAAAATTAAACTTAGACCCCCAGCTAACATCATGTACAAAGGTAAAATCCAAATGGATTAAAGACCTCGATATCAGCCCCCAAACCATAAGATATATAGAACAGCACATAGGCCAAACACTACAGGACATTACAGGCATCTTCAAGGAGGAAACTGCACTCTCCAAGCAAGTGAAAGCAGAGATTAACAGATGGGAATATATTAAGCTGAGAAGCTTCTGCACTTCAAAGGAAATAGTGCCCAGGATACAAGAGCCACCCACTGAGTGGGAGAAACTATTCACCCAATACCCATCAGATAAGGGGCTAATCTCCAAAATATACAAGGCACTGACAGAACTTTACAAGAAAAAAACATCTAACCCCATCAAAAAATGGGGAGAAGAAATGAACAGACACTTTGACAAAGAAGAAATACGCATGGCCAAAAGACACATGAAAAAATGTTCCACATCACTAATCATCAGGGAGATGCAAATCAAAACAACGATGAGATACCACCTCACACCCCAGAGAATGGCACACATCACAAAGAATGAGAATAAACAGTGTTGGCGGGGATGTGGAGAGAAAGGAACTCTTATCCACTGCTGGTGGGAATGCTGTCTAGTTCAACCTTTATGGAAAGCGATATGGAGATTCCTCCAAAAACTGGAAATCGAGCTCCCATACGATCCAGCTATACCACTCCTAGGAATATACCCTAGGAACACAAAAATACAATACAAAAACCCCTTCCTTACACCTATATTCATTGCAGCTCTATTTACCATAGCAAGACTCTGGAAACAACCAAGATGCCCTTCAACAGACGAATGGCTAAAGAAACTGTGGTACATATACACAATGGAATATTATGCAGCTGTCAGGAGAGATGAAGTCATGAAATTTTCCTATACATGGATGTACATGGAATCTATTATGCTCAGTGAAATAAGTCAGAGAGAGAGAGAAAAACGCAGAATGGTCTCACTCATCTATGGGTTTTAAGAAAAATGGAAGACACCCTGGTAATAATAATTTTCAGACACAAAAGAGAAAAGAGCTGGAAGTTCCAGCTCACCTCAGGAAGCTCACCACAAAGAGTGATGAGTTTAGTTAGAGAAATAACTACATTTTGAACTGTCCTAATATTGAGAATGTATGAGGGAAATGTAGAGCCTGTTTAGGGTACAGGCGGGGGTTGGGTGGGGAGGAGGGAGATTTGGGACTTGGGTGATGGGAATGTTGCACTGGTGATGGGTGGTGTTCCTTTTATGACTGAAACCCAAACACAATCATGTATGTAATCAAGGTGTTTAAATAAAAAAAATTATGCATTAAAAAATATATATATATTTTAAATATATGCTTGCTAATGTTACTTTTTAAAATGTATTTGAGCAGAAATTACAAAAGTTAAATTTGGGGGTGATTTGGAAAATAACTTGTTATAAAATTTAGTGTCTATAACATTCATTCTTTCATTTAAAGCATACCCTCTTCCCCCAATTAGTTGGTTCCTAGTTAGTATTTACCCCTCCATTCACCTTCAGAAAGTTTTTTGAAGTTGTTCTATGTCTTTCTACAAAGTGGAACACACGCTTTAAGATTTTTACTAAAAGCTTTTATAAACTGGAAACTTATTTTATGTTTGATCCATAAAGTTGGCAAAATCTTCCTGCAAGCTATGAAACCTCAGATTTTGCCAGAGCTCTCCACCCAATTTATAGAAAATGAGACTGAGGGAACTCTTCCCCCGTCTCCATCTCTCTGCCATCCCTTTCTTGATACAAAGACTTTATTATTTTGTTGCTGCTCCATCTTATGTTTTTAAGGATCCCTGCTACCTTATCAGTACCTTTTACTGTGCCTTTTATAGTTTAGTCACGTCTGTGTTACTTATTACAAAATTCTCAGAGTGCTAACTATGATACTCTCTCTTACTGAACCAGAGAGAAAAAGTTTATTTCTTCAAGCTCTCAATTTTCATTCTCCTTTCTTTCTCTTGGAAGTTTCCCAGTTTATGCTTTATTTCCAGGAATAGGGTTATTACTAGCCTCCAATGAAGGCATTTTTCAACCTGGTATGCTGATTTATTGTCCCTTCAATTCTCTCCTTAGCACATTTGATAAAAATAATAATTGCAATCAATCAGTCTCATGGCATGTGCCAGGGATTGGCCAGTTGTCTTATATACAATATATTTAGCCTTACCAGTAATTCTGCAAAGTTTGCATATTATTCTCCTACTCTAGCAGTGAGGAATTTAGACCCAGAGGTCAACTGTTTTATCATGAAAAACATATAGAAGAAATCACATCTCTTGACTCTAAATGTTAAATGGATTTGCCCAGGTTACCATGAAATACGGTGTCAAGAACTTGTATAATTATTTGATATTAAAGTAGTACAAAAATAAACATGTGAAATCTTTCCTATGAAAATATAAAGGTATATGTAATTAGTAACTGGCAATAGAATCACTTATTGGCAATAAACAACCAAAAAATTAAATTATATGCAGAAGACATCAGTTGTTAGACAGTAGACAACAAGAATTGTGTTTATGTGAGAAAAAAATGAATGAGATTAGTCCTAAAAACAATTAAGTTTTTCAACCTAGAGGAATTTTTTGAAATATGGCTCCAGGAGGGGGAAACTAAGGAAAATTCATGGTCTCACAGGTTTACAGGGCTGCTTAAGTGACCTGAATTTCAGAGCAAATTGTCATAGAGAAAGATGTAAAAACAGAAAAATTCATATATATTATTGGCTCTCTTGAATTTACCTTTGTTACATGGATAGATACCCTTTGAGATCAAGCAGAGAACAAGTACTGGATAAGATAAATACATGTAACAAGTAGGTAAAACTAACAATTTTATTTCACGGTGTTTTCCATTGATGCAAGGTAGAGAGAAATTATTGGATAGCTAGGATATTGCATAGAGAAATGAGAAAATTCTGCCATAGTAGAAGTCTTGCTCTAACAAAAATTAAAAGCAGGCTTAAATTCAAAATTTAATTCAATTCAAAAGCAAATTAAATTCCTGACAATGCAAATGTCCACACACTTGAAATAAAAATAAAAGAGACCCTCAAACAGAAAGAAGCAGAATTCATATATTCAATAATATCAAATAATTTTAAAAATGTACAAAATATTAAAAGAATCTGAGAAGTCAACCAAAGTGAAAGAACAAAAAGTCAGTAGAAATAAATAAGATGATGAAATTAGCAGGAGGATTCTAAAGCTAATATTATACTTTCAAGCATTAAATGTGTCAATAGATAAAGAATGCCACTGTAAGTTGTGGAGACGAAAAGTTCAATAGCCTGAATGGGCTTCAAAACAGAACATAATATTTGTGAGCATGAAAGTATTCAAGTAACAGCACATAGAGAAAAAAGGCATAAGAAAAAAATTAACAGACTCTCAGTAACACTGAGGAAATAGGAACTAGCCAAATATTATGTAATTAATATAGTGATGTAAATGTTATTTTGTTTTTAATTTAATCTAGTTTAATTCTGTTCATAGCCAGCTGTGCTCAGGGTTTATTCCTGGTTAGGTACTCAGGTATTTTGGTGGTGAGGCTGTGGATCAAACCTGGAACTAGAATTATCTCCATGTAATGCAATTGCCTTAATTCCTCTATTCTCTCTCTGGATCCTGTAAATGTTATTTAAACAAATAATTTTCAGAATTTTATTTTAAAGACCTGCATAAGGATAACCATATGCACACAAGAAAAAAGGTTACCAAAGCACATCAAAGTCAATTGGATAAAATCTGTTAATAATAAAAACAAATATAAAAATAGCTAAGGAAAAGACATTAAATATAGAAGATAAAATACTTAGGAGGCCTTCTGAACTGGCAACAAAGCAATATCTTTGTTTTAAAATTTTTAAATTTAAAATGTGTGTTTTTTGTGCCACAATTGCCAGTGCTCAGGGACTATTCCTGGCTTTGCCTTCAGAATTTACTACTAGAGATGCTTGGGAGACTATATGGAATGCCAGGTATAAAATAAATCCCCACTTGGGGCCAGAGAGATAGCACAGTGCTAAGGCATTTGACTTAGACACAGAAGGACGGTGATTCGAATCCCGGCATCCTATATGGTTCCCTGAGCCTGCCAGGAGTGACTTCTGAGCATAGAGCCAGGAGTAACCCCTGAGCGCTGCCAGGTGTGACCCAAAAAAGCAAAAATAAATAAATAAATAAATAAATAAATAAATAAATAAATAAATAAATAAATAAATAAATAAATCCCCACATTGTGAAATCTCTGCATACATGTATTTTCACCCACAGGCAGACAGGTCTAATGGAGATAGCTGTGAGAAATTAATAAACCAAGCCAGTCTGGAGACTCATAAAGTCAGTGGCTTCTCCCTTGTGGTCTCTCTGCCCTCTTAAGCCAAAGTGACTTTTTTTTTTTTTTTATTCTCCCAGTCAAATTATCCAGGTAGGGGAGGGTAGAATGAGATCCAGGTGTATTTTACATATCAAAAGGATAGGTTAAAAGGCAAGAGAAAGATGGAGGAACACCTTTGTTTTCAGCTATAGCTGGGTGTCATCTTATACCAGGAATCAAACCCTGGTTGACAGTGTGTAACATAAGTGCCCTACTTATTATACTATTGCTCTGGCCCCTGTAACAGTGTTTTTAATGTGCTAGAAAGAAGTCTTCTAATACATTTCTATATCCAGAAAAAATACCCTGAGTATAGACAGCACTGAGATGTTTTTATTCATGTATAAAGGTTAATAACAAAAAGATAATGTGATATTCAAAACTGTTTTATATGAATGAGAGGTAGATGTGTAGCAGACCTGAATTGCAGAACAAGCGGTTACCCTGAAAATTTATAGGGACAGATAAATGCATGGAACTACAGCTGACTGTGGAAAGAACTTCAGGAGAAGATGACTACTGGTGGCTGTTCTACTTACCACCTCAGCCACTGGGTCACTGCTTAACAACTGGGAACTACAGTTAAAAGAATGGCAAGTTTCTGTACTTCTACTGGATACTGAGTTTCTAAGGACAGCTAACATAAAAATAAAGACATCAAAGACAAGCTGAACTATGATATCTACTATAACAGTGAACAGTAAGTTCTGTCATATTTCTAGTCAGATAAACATCAAATTTGTACTAAAGACCTGTTTGCTCTATTTCTTTGCACTTGCTCTATGATATGTGGTAAGAAATGAAAATTAGGAGGGGAAAAATGAGACCTATAATCTAGTTTTAGGAGAAAAAGAAAATGTACACCCATTTTCAAATATGGTAAGATTTTAGAATCATAAGATGAGAGGCTAAAATGATTATAAAAAAAGTGAACAGGGGGCTGGAGAGATAGCATGGAGGTAGAGCATTTGCCGTGCATGCAGAAGGACGGTGGTTCGAATCCCGGCATCCCATATGGTCCCCCGAGCCTGCCAGGAGCGATTTCTGAGTGTAGAGCCAGGAGTAACTCCTGAACACTACTGGGTGTGACCCCCCCCAAAAAAAAGTGAACAACATGATGCAACATTGACAGGTTAAATGGGTAAAATAAAGCTATTTTTCAGGCAAGCCAAAAAAGTATGTTAGTTGTTGATCTGTGCTATAGAAATTCCTGGAGGAAACTCTTTAGTCTAAAATCATGATATCTGAAATTGGTATGCACAAGATGAAAAAGAGCATCAAAATTATAAATTTATGGACAAGCATAGAATATTGTTTTATTAAAATAATAGCTGAGACAGATGAATTAAGAGATATAAACTCTCATGAATGAAGAAATAGTTTATGACAAAGAACCCAAGAGCATTGGATGGAGAGAGAAAAGTATGTAACAAATATTTCTAGGGATATTGTGGGAAAGTCACAAGCAAAGAATATATAGGGTCACTACCTCATATCATGCAGAAATTATACTAAAAATGTATTAAAAACTTGTCTGTTGGGCCTGAAACCATAAATGCATAGAAGAAGCCAAAAAATAACACCGATTTTTATTTATTTCAGTGGTGTTTTGAGTGGATCACTCCATTGATAAGGAAAACAAAACACAAATGGCATCACCTGGAATCAAATAATTTTTTCACACAAAAGAAATTATCATCACAACAAAAAGACATCTTCATGAATGGGAAAATATTCACATGTGATTTGACAAAGGGCTAATCTATTTAAAATATTTACAACATAGGAATAACAATGAAACAAACTACTCCATCAAAAACACTGGAGCAAAATTGGAAACCTTAAAAAGGCATACAGATGACAACAGACACATGAAATAATGTTCAATATCAGTTATTATTAGGGAAACACAAATCAAAAAGATAATGAGATATTGCTCACATATTTTCTTCTTTTTTTTTGTGTCATACCCTGTGACACTCAGGGGTTACTTTTGGCTATGCGTTCAGAAATCGCTCCTGGCTCGGGAGACTATATGGGACACTGCGGATCAAACCAAGATCCCGTCCTAGATTGGCCGTGTGCAAGGCAAACGCCCTACTGCTGTACTATCGCTCTGACCCCACACGTTGTAAAATTTTTCTATAACAAAGAGGCCAGAAACAATGACTCCTAGAGCTAATGTGAGAAAATGAGCCTCATAGACTGTTGCTGGAAATGTAAACTGTTACAGCCTTTATGGAAAATAGTATAGATATCTCTAACAAATGAAAATGATATCCATCATTTCATCCAGTATTTTAATTCCTAGGTATCTATGCAAGTCACACACACAAACATTAATTTAGAAAGATAGATGTGGACTCTGCTGGGCCTCTTAAGCATGACAAACATTTTAAGGTTTGCCCCTGCTTGTTCCAGCCTGGGAACTTTGACCGTCTCTGGTCTCTGGCATCCATCCCCTGAGGGCTCACTTCTTCTGAGGTGAGTCTTCCCCGCCCAGAGATTGTGGATAAAGCTGACTCTGCTGAGCCTCTTAAGCCATTTTGAGGCTTGCCCCTGCTTGCTCTAGCCTGGGAACTTTGACTGTCTCTGGCATCCATCCCCTGAGGGCTTGCTTCTTCTGAGGTGAATCTTCCTGCCACAAGGGGTGGAAAGAGAGGAGCATGGATGCTCCGCGTTGCTTCCCTGCTGTGCACTCCACCTAGCCAATGAATACCACCACAACACGTAGAAAAACCCACAATACAAGTGTGACAACTACGCAGACCAACATCAGGCATAGAGAATGAAGATGGCAACTCTGATGACCCAACAATGGCCAACCACCTAGTTAGTCTTTCAGATATGGAGTGTAGAGAAGAAATATGGAGGATGTTCACAGAACTCAAAGAAAGTATAGAATAGAACACTAATAAGAATCAAGAGAATATGAAGATAGAAATCAGAAAACTCCAAACTAAAATATCAGGTCGAATAACAGGTCTTAAAAACTCAGTAGACGAATTGAAAGAACTCAATGTTATCCAACAGGGTAACAGCAGCTGAGGATAGAATTAGTGAGGTGGAAGATGAGAGGCATAACAATTCCATACAGCAGAAGACATTGGAAAAAGCCTTAAAGCAAATGATCAAACAATGGAAAAATTACTCAAAGAATATGAACAGATGAAAATAGAAGTCTTTGATAAGCTGAACAGAAACAACTTAAGAATCATTGGAGTCCCAGAGACACAAGAAGAAAATCTCCAGGAAGAATCAACAGTAAAGAACATCATCACAGAGAAACAACCAGAGCTAAAGAATACATGCGATGGGGCCAGAGAGATAGCATGGAGGTAAGGCATTTGCCTTGCATGCAGAAGGATGGTGGTTTGAATCCCGACATCCTATATGATCCCCCGAGCTTTCCAGGAGTGATTTTGAGCATAGAGCCAGGAGTAACCCCAAAAACCAAAAACAACAATAAAAAAAAGAATATATGCCCAAATCTTATATGCCCAGAATACCAGCTAAAAGAGATCCCAAGAAAAACACCCTAAGACACATCCTAGTCACAATGATGAATCCCACGGATAGAGACAGAATACTGAAAGCAGATAGATCAAAAGGGAAATTACATTTAAGGGAGCATCCTTGAAATTTACAGTAGACCTGTCACAAGAAACACTCAATGCCAGAAAGCAGTGGTGGGATATAGTGACAAAACTCAATGAAATAAATGCTTCATCTAGAATACTTCACCTAGAAAGACAGATGCATACTCATGTTCACTGCAATATTGTTATAATAGCCATGAAACCAAGCCCAATAACAGATGAGTGTTTAAGGAAATTGTGGCATATACATACAGTGCAATAGCACTTAAATAAGATTAAATAATTCCTTTTCTGTAGCAAAGGGAACTGTAGGGTTAAATAAAATAAACCAGGAGAAAGGAAAATTCTGAATAATGTCACACTCATATTTAATAAATGAAGAAACAAAGAAAACGAGCAATGAAAACTGACCCTTAAACTTTGACCATAATTGGAAATAGTCAAAAAATGGTGGAAGCTGATTTTTGGCAGTAAGGATTCAATGGACGATGGTAGAAGGATGTTGGCACTTTAACAGTAGGCATGGTATGATAGTATTGTGTTATACAAGTATTAAACATTTATGTTTTATAAGCCATTTTTTCTCAATAATATATATCTAGACACATTTTTCTTATTTACAATAAATTATATGTAATAATTTATATTTAAATATGAAATCAATTATAGTTATTGATTCTTTAAAATTAAAATAGTAGCAGTATATTCTGGAGTTTATAATATATGCAGAAGCAAAATGTATCACAAAATAAAGGATAAGGAAAATGGAAGTTTACTGCAATAAATTTCATATAATATATGAAAGTAAATTTTACTAAGTTAGAGATACATATCATACATATAAAGTGAATATTAAATAAATTTCAAAGTTTTTATTCACAAGAAAACATAAAATAAAACAAAAAAATTACCCTACTAGCCTAACAGAACTAAGAAGAGGATAGAGACTGAAAGAACAGGTGAGATAGAGAAAATATATCAGGGTAGCAGATTTCAACACAACTGTATTGACAAGGACTTGAAATATGTGCTAAAATACAACCATATTCACAAAGAAAATAATATAACAGAAACGACTAGCATACTTCTAAATAATTAACAATATTTTATATTTATATTTGTTGTGAAATAAAAACTATTTAATAAAAAAACTCATTAGACCATGTCACAGGCTAAAGATGTGCTCCAGATTTATTTCCCTTCCAGAGTATTTAAAAAGATTTTAGGGGATATGTATATGTTTTTGGCATATTTCCTTAGATGTATTTCCTTAATAGGTATAATTCTTATTGTGTATTTCTTATTTAGATATAGTTATCCCCATCCCTTTTTTTAGATTTATTTAGTAGGAAATTCTAGTAGGTAATTTTATCTTGGGTTTGGAGTTCATCTTAGAAGCAGGATATAGATATTGTTTAGCTTGCCATTTTTACCCCCATATGCACCAGTAGTATCATGTGGCATTGTTTAACATAGGTACAATAACATAGGGAAATATTAGGCATAGAAAGTTCTTATCTAATAGGGATAGGAACTCATAACTTTTATATTGCAGGGGTGCCTTTCACCCTGAACATTTGTTATAGTGACTTACTTAGGCCTCAGTAGATTGGACATTGGTCATTCACCCTCGAACCTTGGGTCCCATCAATGGAACTGGCACAGTTTTCTGCACCAGCATCTGGAATCGAATTTCTACTGGGGAAGGCCCTAATGTTGCCCTGACACCGATTTGCTGCAGAGTGGGTTCATATCACACCCAGGCGACTTGGAAACAGCAACAACTTGCTTTCAGGGCAGGGTTCTTTGCATTGCTACCTAACAGTGAGATGAAACTACAAGATACTCTGTGACACCCTGAATTCGACATAGGATCTGTGCAAAAATCATGTCTCTAATTACAGAAGTCTGACTGCAACATTCGTGTCTGAGAAGAACTTTCTGGACCATGAATAAAGACAACTGGAACCTGTAGTTGGTCTTGTGGCAGGATACTTCATGGGTAGGAACACACTGTTTTTAGGCCAAAAGTTTTTCCTTTCTATTTTCTAATTTTGCTGCACCTATGCAAAAAAACTGCCACCCCCTTTTTATCTTTTAGATGGGGGCTTTTACCTTTTTCATTGAAATTTGGGACACAAATTCCTTTGTTTTACCTTATATTTCTGCATTTTTCTATAAAATTAAGAAGTGAGGGAGAAATGATGGGGAACAGGGTCCTGTGGTCTCAGGTGCATTGGTGGAAGGAAAAAAAGGACAGAACTGAATACCCAAAGCAACGTCAACAACAATAGAATCAAGAGATCCAAACTATAAAAATCTAAACTTAAAATGGACCAAATATACTGGCAAATTAGGGGGCAAGGGGTAATGGTATAGGATACACTTTGGGAACATTTGTGGGGAAGGAGGTTGACACTGGTGGTGGAAACAAGTATGGAAAGAATATCACCTATTGGAGAGATATCATCTAGTGACACTGAGATTCTATTTCCCTTACTCTAGGTATTTTATATGAAACATTCTAGTGGTAATTGGTTTTCTATTTATTTTTTAGGTTGCAGAATTTCCATGTAGAATTGACTCATGGATATGGTTGTTGATGGAACTTTCTACGTCTTAGTTTTTGAAGAAAAAATGATTATATTATGTAGAGTCCTGCTTTTGTTACTAATGACATTTAAACATGGCTCAAAAGATGAAAACAGATCTGGGTATCTAAGGGGTGGGGTTAAGCTTGCTCTTTGCTTTTACATTCTGCAGCCTTCAAGTTTTCCATGTTGTGATATATATCACCTGGGGATGAGATTTATGCAAAGCACTCTTCTCAAACTCCCAAGGTGGTTGACTGGCTTTGCTCATTTTGAGCAGTGGGATGCATAAGCAGAAACAGGTGAGGCTATGGTAGAAAACAGGAAAGGAAGAGATAAGGGAATGACTTTGTTTGCTTTCTGCTCCCGTGTCTCTAGCAGAGAGATGGTGATGTAGGACCTACTCCAGGGAGTTTTTACTAGATCTAATAGCAGGGCTCAGTTGGGACCATGGGCTTGATGAGTGGCAGCCCTGGTTATGGATTTCTGAGGTTTTAAGAGCTCAGTAATTGTGGCTTCTGTAGCAGGGACAGTAGCTGCTTCTCTCAACAGCCACAATCTGCCGTGAGTGTGCTAAGTAATATCAGTTAAACTCTGTGGGTAGTCACAGCTTCCTCCAGTTACTAAATTGGGGATTATTTCCCTGCTCATTTTGGACTACTTTGCTTTCAAATGCTTTTGGAACCAGCTGTCTGTTATTCTTTCCTCTATTCTCCACCACTTTTTTGCAATCACTAGTGTGGTTTTGATTTTCCTGATGAGACCCTGAAACCCTGACTGACAGAGGGGACATGAAAGATTTAAGCAGATTTAAGATCCATCTAAAGAGTTTCTAACATCTTCAAGGCAAAATGGAGCAATCTGTGAGGTCCTTTGCTTACCCTTTCTCTTGACTCAGGCTCCTCTCCATCAGCTCCTCCCCCCTGCTGCCACATCACTGAATATGTTCAAATAGATAACACATGCCCAGTCTTCAAAATGCTAAAACTGGGATGTGTTTATTAGGTATTGAGATAGTTTATATGACCTTCAGTATCCCTTTTAGTTCTGATATTTTAGAACATTGGTTTTTCACCCTGTGGGGCACTAGGAGATACTATATATGTGTATATATATATATATATATATATATATATATATATATATATGTTTGGAAAGGGGTTTATAATTCCATAAACACACAGGAATTTGTGTGCTGGAAAATGTCTAATACTTCAAATTTTTTCATTATTATTTTACATACATGTGCAAAAATACTCCTAGGATTCATAAGAACAAATTTATATATTAGTGAATTCTTTCATAATTGTAGTTTTAAACACTGACATAACTTGTTATGACAGGAGGTCTGGAGGTAAATTGGTAGATCCACAAGATTATTTATGTTTAGAAAGAAATACTTTCATCCAAAAGGATTGGACACCAGGATATGGGAGCTCTGACTTTCAAACATGGCATAATTTCAAATTCAAGATCCTCCACGTCAAAGTTCTAAAGCTTATAGTGTTTGGAGAATAATTTTCTGGGACCACTCTTTGATTAAGAAGATTTTTAGTTTTTTAAACTATAGTGTAACTAAATCGCTCAGATTTAATATGTTTAGGTCATTTGGGAATTCTATAACAAAAGGGCTTTTGTTGGCATGATAATTAATTTTATGAACAAGCACAGTTTTTGTTTCCTTCTGGACAGGAAATCTTAATTCTACCCTAAGAACCCAGAGAGAAAACTTTTGAAAATTGCAATGATATATGACTCAGAGATGAGCTTAAGATAAGCTCCCTGTTAAGTTTTCCCTAACTTCAATCCCACTTTTGAAACAAGTGCTGCCATTTGATGATGTTAGATTAGCTAACATGGTGACTTACCATAAAATGGTTAGTGACAGTGCATTATAGTTAAAGGAGAACTAAGGTTTATAGGTGGCCTACATGAATTAGTTGCTGAACCAGAGGCCCCATGTCATCTTTACTCTTTTACACAAATGCATTAATTGAGAGGCCTCAAAGAAAGCTGTTTGAAGAGTTAATTTAAATAGATTTTTTTTTTGTTTTGTTTTGAGCCACACCCAGTTCTCTCAGATTTACCCCTAGCTCTGTGCTCAGGAATCACTCCTCACAGGCTTGGAAGACTATTTGGGATTCTGGGAATTGAACCTGGTTAGGTTGTGTGCCAGGCAAACACCCTACCTGATGTGCTATTGCTCTGGCCCCTAATTAAAATAGATTTTAAGAGTGAGATTTAACCTAGAAGACCTGGGTTTAAAATCTAAGCTCTGTGTATGACTATCTATGTGATCTGGATAGAATTACCTTCTCTAGTCTGAATTTTCTTTTTGTTTTAACGTGGGATCAGTGATATTGTGGGCATCACAGGACTATGATACAGCTGTTTTGCATTCTGGCTTCTACTATTTAAATCATCCTCCATCTTCGGTAAAATAAGAACTAGCAAAATTGATGCTTCCACCTAATCTGTTACTAACACTTGAAGTTGTGCAATATTCAATAAGTCACTCCAAATCTCTGGCCTTGACCCTTTACATTTATAAATGAAGATAATTCTTTCTCATACCTCCTTGCACCATTGTTATTAATGAATTGTCATAAATTAGGGAAAGATGCTCTGTGCCAGCCAGAGTGATAGTACCGCAGGTATGGTGTTTGAGTTGCATGAGACCAACCTAGGTTCAATCTCTAGCACCTGATATGATCCTGCAAGACTGCCAAGAGTCTGATTGTAGAGCTAAGAGTAAGCCCTAAGAACCTCTGGTTGTGGCCCCCAAACAAAATTCTAAGCCATATGTTCTGTGCAAAAAGTGAATGGATATATTAATCAATATATATATACATTTATATTGATATTGATTTATATATCAATTCACTTTTGATATATATTGAGATATATATCTTTATATATTTTTAATTATTTTTATTTTATATTATTTTTATTATTATTTTATGTATCTTTTTATACATATCACTTTATATATATATATATATCAATACATACTATATATAAATAGTTAAAAATTTTTGAGTTTCATGTTCCTTAAGAGGTTCACTTATGGGCCCGGAGAGATAGCACAGCGTCGTTTGCCTTGCAAGCAGCTGATCCAGAACCAAAGGTGGTTGGTTCGAATCCCGGTGTCCCATATGGTCCCCCGTGCCTGCCAGGAGCTATTTCTGAGCAGACAGCCAGGAGTAACCCCTGAGCACCACCGGGTGTGGCCCAAAAACAAAACAAAAAAGAGGTTCACTTATTTGTTTTAAGATGAAGGTGTCACCCATTTTATGTTTTGATTTATTTACAAGTCTTATAAAGCTTCTCACAGGAAAGGGTGTGCAAGTTCTGTTTAAAACTCATTGCCGGTTTCATTATTTCTTTCTTTACTCAGAGAAATGCTCAATTTAGCAGTCGAGGTGAGTGGACACTTTCTCACCATTTGTTTATCCTGAGAAAGGAAGAGGCAGCAACTTGAAGTTCTGAGCTGACGTTGAGGATGTGCTTGAGATCTTCAACCCGAATTTATCTTTTTGGACAGGAGTAGCTGATTTATGCTGCTGGCTTGGACCTGTTCTATCATTAAAAAAAAAAAAAAAAAAAAAAAAAACGAAAAAAAAAAATACCGCCCCTCAGTGGCTGCATTTTATTTGGTGATTTTCCAGGAACATCAAATCCTTTATGGAAAAAGGTGGGCCATGGATATAAATATAAAGAGACAGAAATAGCAACTTTCCTTTCAGGAGACTGCAGCAAATTGTTCAGCAGAGCATAAGTGAACAGATTTTGTAGAGTTTACCGCCCCCCTCCCCATTTTCTTGTTTTGTAAATGATAATTATAAAACAAAGATTGCGTCCTCCTTGAAGTCATGTTTGTATCACCTGATAGTTATAGAATTCTCAAATTTCTTTTTAATCTTTCCTTTTTCTCTGCCATCGGGTTCAGTGTCTTTTTCTTTTTTATCCAGGTCATGTCATCCGCATGACCTTCTAAAATTGTCTAGGTCCTTTACAATCCAGCACTCACCTTTCAGAGGAATAGTTTTTAGATACAAAAATAAGGGAATTACCATTTTAGATACTTCTCTACAGAACAAGTACAGTTGTGTTTTCTTGTAATGCTCACCAAAAATATTAACTTTGTAGGGGCTTAGGATGTGGCCAAATGCCCACAGCACCACTGGGAACTTTAGAGCACTTCCAGACATGAAAGTAGGAGGAGTTCCTACTTTTATTTTAAAATGCTAGTTTGTGTAGTTTTCCCTCTCTTAATAGGCCAGTTATTCAATGTCACTTCTTCTATGCTTAGATTTGCATACCCTCCCACTTTTATCCACATTTTTAAATTCCCAGCCATCAAAAATGCCTTTATGATTTCTAAGATGGCCTAACATTTCTTTCATTCTACCTTTTCTATTAGTTTTTTTCTCTTTCTTATTGGCATGATGTTGTCTTTCTAGAACCAGCTTCCTTATGCAGTGAGCTTTGTGAGAACTTGTCTATCCATCCCTCTGCATGTCAGCTCTCCTGCCGATGTGCTTTCCTAGCATCTGGTACTGAAACATCAAAGATTTTACTTTAGTATTAGTCTGTATCATTTGTGCATGTCTGTGTTTCTTGTAGATTACACATTCCTGGAGGGAAGAAACTGCCAGAAATCTCCAGTTATTGCTTGAATAATTTCACTTCCTGGCATGATGTTCTAGTAAATTATAATGTGTAAACTACAGATTCAGATATGTCGGTGGGGGCGAGGGTTGCCCATATTGCTGCTAGTTTGTGGTACAGTCTTTGGAGAAGTCACCTGAGTACTCTTCATTTTAGTTTTTACTTTCATAAAATGCACATAATAGCAGAATCACAAGACCTCATTAAGTCAAATGAATTCTGACAGCTTTAAGAACAGTTTCCCAGTATCTCTAGATTAATTATTATGGATCATTTCTATTAGTATCACTATCTTTTTCAATTATGATAAAGATTATAAAAGAGTTCTCACACATGGTAAGCAGAATAGCTGGCATAAAGAATTAAGTCCAATAGAAATTTGAGAAATTTTATTATTAGGGAGTTTTAAATAGAGGAATCTTCTAGTTTTTATTTGTTTACCCATCAGATACCATCCTGGGAAATTTTACCAGTATCCAGACTTATTATGTTCTACATTTATCATAATAATTTCTTTAAAACTAGTTCAAGTGAAACTGCTTCGAAAAGTAACCACTTAACTCTTTTCTTTCCTCTTTTTTTTTTTTTTTAATTTCCTCCCAAGTGATGCCTTTCAGTTACTTTTCTCTTAGTATTCTGGGCTACAGTTCCTGAAATTATTTTCACCTCTTTCTTTCCTACCCCTGGGGAGGATCTTCCACTGAGTCTCATGATTTTGACCTTTAAAAGTGCCCAAATGCTTTAAGAAAAATGAAAGACATTTTTAACAGTATCTCAGAGACAAGAGAGATGAGGGCTGGTAGGTGCAGCTCATGACATGAAGCTCATCACATAGAGTGATGAGTGCAGTTGGAGAGATGATTACACTGAAAACTATCATAACAATGTGAATGAATGAGGGAAGTAGAAAGCCTGTCTCGAGTACAGGTGTGAGAAGGTAGCGAGGAAGGAGATCTGGGAAATTGGTGATGGGAATGTTGCACTGGTGAAGGGGGGGTGTTCTTTACATGACTGTAATCATACAACTATAATCATGTTTGTAATCACAGTGTTTAAATAAAGATAATTATAAAAAAAGAAGAAATACAAATTGTCAAAAGGTATATGACAAAAGGATCCTCGTCATTCATCATAAGGAGATGGAAATAAAAAAAAATGCCCAAATGATTTTTTTCCTTTTATATTCTCTTTTCTTTACTGAAGTTCACATTAGCTACTCCAGTCACTTACTGTTGACCAGCAGATAAAGCCCAACATCATCACAATGTATCAAAGTACATAATAAGAGTCCCCATGTCTTAGCTGCATAAGGGTAGAAATGAGTGAAGCTAATAGGGAAAGAAGTTTACTGAAGTATTGAAGAGGTCAGTCTCTGCTATAAGAAGAGTTACCAGCAATATAGAAAAACGCCTTCTAATTTCCTCCAAAAGGGAATTGCTGGCATTCTTGGGTCTTTTGGTAAGTACTCAATGCTTACTCCTGGCTCTGTGCTGGATCTCTCTTGGCTGTACTTGGGGACCATATGTAGTGCTAGGGTAGAACTCAATTGGGCCACATGCCAGGCTAGAGCTTTATCCTCTGTACTATTTTTCTTACCCTGTCTGATAATTTAAAAGAAACTGTAAATCTGTATGTAAAAATATAACAACGACAACACGTTTAAATAAGTTAAAAATTCCTGCTGTTTGCACTAAATAACCTGCCAGCCAGACTTAGTATATAGGTAAAAAGGTTATGCTGTCTTGGAAACAGTTTATTGGAACAAGTGGATTCAAGATTTGTGGATTTGTTCCCTCCTCCAGACCTTTGCTTAGCCGCATCCTCTCCTGGACTGACTCACATTCTAAAACTATATGTGTATAGGATTAGCAACACCAACACTAGATTTCCAGAGCCATTCATCCACCAAAAAGATCCCTTTACCCAATTCTCTCAACAACTTCTCTTTCCCTTAAATAACCATCATAGGGTTTAGTGTTGACATTCCTTTTTTTTTTTTTTTTGCCAGTTCATTTTCATTAGTTATATACAGTCCAGATTTGCATGAAGGTATTTGGTAATTGTCTTTTATTTCCTTGCTTCACTTCCAAGTGGTAAAATTTCATCTTTTTAAATTTTTATATGTCATAGTATTATTTCATTAGATGTACATAGTACATAGCACGTCTTCTTCTTCTTCCTCTTCTCTCCTCCTCCTCCTTCTTTTTCTCTCCTTTCCTTGTTCTTCTTTTCTTCTTCTTTTCTTCTTCTTCTTCTTCTTCTTCTTCTTCTTCTTCTTCTTCTTCTTCTTCTTCTTCTTCTTCTTCTTCTTCTTCTTCTTCTTCTTCTTCTTCTTCTTCTTCTTCTTCTTCTTCTCTTCCTCTTTCTCCTCCATCTCCTCCTCCTCCTCTTCCTTCGCCTCCTTCTTCTCTTCCTCCTCCTTCTGCTCCTCCTCATCCTCCTTACTTCTCCTCCTTCTCCTTCCTTTTTCTCCTTCCTCTTCCTTCCTCCTTCTTCTTCTCCTTCCTACTCCTTCCTTCTCCTTTTCCTTCACCCTCTCACACCTCTCCTCTTTTTTCTTCCTTCTCCTTCTTTTTCTTCTCCTTTCTTTGTATTTGGGCTATACTTATAAACACTCAGGGGTTCTCCTGACTCTGAGCTCAGAACTTACTCCTGGAAGATTTGGGGGACCATATGGGATGCTTGGTATTGAACCCAGGCTAGTCATGTGCAAGGTAAACATCTTACCCATTGTGCTACTGCACTGGCCCCATATTGCACAACTTATTTACTCAGTCATTATTCATGAGTTTTAAGTTGATTCTCTATTCTGTTTATTGTGAGTAATGCTAATATGAATAGAGGAATGAAAATATTTTTTTCAATAGTGTTTTCATGTTCTTTGGATAACTGCCTAGAAGTACTATGGCTGGATAATATGGTATTTACAGTTTTTTGCTTTTTTTGAGGAGTCTATCATTTTTCATAGTGGTGGTTCCAATTTACATTCCCACCAACAGCTTATCAGGGATTTCATCCTTCCACAACTGTTGGCACATTTACTGTTTCAATCTTTTTGATATAGACCATTTTATTTAGTGCTATAAGATACCCATTGTGGTTTTTATTTATATTTTTCTAATAACCAATCCAGTTGGGAATTTTTTCATTTGTCTGTGGGCCATCTATACAGCTGACTTTTGATCAGCATTATCATTGAACTAACAGGAGACACATTTCTGGTATATCAAAGACAATTCCATTAGCATTAGACTTAATCTGTATAATAGGAGTCTTCATTGTATTTTTAGGAGGATAGGGAGGAAACAGGTGTGCCCAGAGCTTACTCTTGTATCTGTGCTCAGAGATCACTCCTGGAGGAGCTCAGTGGTTTTCCATCTTTTACAGAATGAAGGGATGCTCCTGATTCTATTATGTCATTTGGGTGAGGGTTCAGTTTAGTTTGGCATTGATTCAATTCAAGTAGCATTTACTGGTTCCTCTGCAGCAATAATAATTTATATCCTATGTGCATCTTTGGTATATTTACATGCTTTTGTAAACTCATGACACCTTTATGACTAAGACATTTCTCCTTTTGACAGAAAAGGAATATCAATTCTGTCAAGATGAAGTGATTTCATGAAGACCACATAGTGTAGAGGTGCAAGAGGGTGACAAAACAAAGAAACAAACAAACATATAACTTGAGAGCAGCAAGAGAGGAACTAGACATCTGTTCTAGTCTGTTCTCAATCTGGAGTTTTTCTAAATGCTACCGCTCCAAGCCAAGCAGTTGGTTTAGTGAACTGCAAAAACCCTTTTAGTTATAGCATGCTCTGCTTCTGTGATATATTAGCAATATCCTGTCTACATCATCTATTCTACTACTAAGATCTGACTATCCCTTTATAGCTCTGTGGCCACTGGCATGACATAGAGGGGAGAAGGAGATTAAGTAGAGGGGCCAATTAGTTTCAGATTGGTTGGGTAAATGTTTCACAACATCTTTGAGTGTGTCCCTCTCTCCTTTGATGAATGGCTCTTGCCTCTCTTTGACAGATTGATCTTGAGTGCTGGGTATTTTTCTCTCACCACATTAGCTGCCAGTTTTCCAGCCTATCCCCCTAGGACTGAGATGAGGTGAGAGGTAAGTTGTTTGTAAGTATGACTTGACTGTGCAATGCAACCAGGCTGAACGTTCAGAAAGCCCTTCTGTGCTTGGAGCCTACTTGCATGTCTTAGAAATCCTGATTTATTTCAGGACGGGGAAAATCCAAGCTGGCCTGCAGAGTGGAAATTAAAATCTTAAAACTATGTATGAAAATCGAATATTGCAAATGGGCTGGTTTAAACATCACCCTGCCTCGTTGATCAAATGTAAAGTTCTTGAAAAGAAACAGGGCGATTTATGACTAGGTGTAGAACTGGAGAAAGGTTTGGCGAATATTTATGGGCGACTTCAAGGAATTCCACTGACTACACTTTAGTCTGCTTTGTACCCTCAAGTTTCTGCTTTGGGGTTTTCAAGCCTGCAATTGCTTAAGGACTGAAAAATATTTTGGTTTGGCTGTATCCTGTTAACTTTTGAATTTTGGAGGGTAAGAAAAAGACTATATTATTTATTTGGATACACATTTATCAAACTATATATAAGCCTGAATGCATATGTTTTTATTCCTCTAGATTTGAATTTTTATTCTGCTGGATTGATTTACTTGAGAGGAGGACCTTTGCTTTAACTATGTAAGTGTCTTCAGATCTAATACAGTTTTACAGAAAATAGGAGACAACTAATATAATTCATGCTGATACCTATTAATATTTAGTTAACTTTGGGTGGATATTTTCAGATACTAGATTCTCATGTTAGTTGATAAGGGAGGCACAGGGATGAAGGGAGAGTGTGGAGACTGAACTTTAGAACTTAGGGAAATATAGTCAGAGTGTCAGGGGCAAAAGTAACTATCTATACTTCAGGGGTAGAGAAACCCTGTATCTCCTAGGCCAAGGGAATTCCCTCTATAATATCCCCAATAGTTACTGTGCCTATGCAAGGAAAAAAAGAAAAAAAGGGACAAAATAATCATTTTCCACATATATATTTATTTATTGATTGATTTTTTGACATCCTTATTTTGGTGTAGATATTGAAGTTGATGTCTCCATTTTTATTTTATTTTCTCTTTCTCTTCTCTTTCTTTTTGCACTCCAGCATGATTTGATTTCAGAACTGAGACTATTGTGTGGTGCTTGTCTTTATTGCTGTAGTGCTCACTGGATATTTAATTTGACATTTCTTTCTGTATTGTTGTGGTGTTTCAATTACCTTTTTCATGTCCTTTCTCAAACTAAGGTTGATAGCCTCTAGAAGGACTCTGCCCATTTTCGACATATTTGATTTTTTTCTTATTTTTTACCCCATTCTATTGCTTTTCTTTCCCTCAAACAAAACCACATAACTTGATTTATCTTGCTCAGCCTCTCAAATAGAGGGAGAAACAAGGGAGGGCACCAGGACCAAACAGATATATAATCACTAATAGTAAGCTAGACAAATAGGGGACCACCTACTCTAGAAGCCCGGTGGGTGATGGAGGGGGATATGGGTTGCAGAAAGGGAACGGAGATGGGGGGAGGACAAATTTGGTGATGGGTATTCCCCTGATCAATGTTAATATGTACCTAAAATACTACTGTGAAAGATATGTAAGCCATTATGATCAAAACAAAAATTAAAAAAAAAGAAAAAAGAAAGAAATGAGAAGGCAGGTAAGGAGGGTTAGTATTATTAATCATTGTGGAGTTCAGAAGTAAGGTACATGCAGATAGCATGAACTGGTATAACAGATGGGCTATACACAGTAGTATATTATCATCAACACATCCCAAGTCATGGTTCTTGGTATTTCCATGAGAATTATCTCATTAAAATCTGCTCAACATGTTGTGTTGTATTTGCATCACAGTTGCCATTTTGTAAATTCTATTCCTCATTCTGAATGATATTTCATTTTCAGTATGTTATTAATACTCCTTTTCTAATCTTTCCTAATCATTCATTTTCTTCTATTAGATATTTTAGCTTTTGCTTTCTTATTGTTTGTGTTTGTTTTTTTGGCCACACCTGATGATGATCAAGGGGGTTACTCCTGGTTATGTGCTCATAAGTTGCTCCTAGCTTGGGGGACCGTATGGATGCCAGGGGATCAAACTGTGGTCCATCCTAGGCTAGCACACACAAGGCAGATGCCTTACTGCTTACAACACCGCTTCGTCCCTGCTTTTTGATTTTTTAAGATTATCTATCCCTCAGACACACACTTAGGTGTGGCACTGAAATGTAATATCCTTTGTTTATAAAAGACTGTGGTCTTCTCAATAATCAAAAAAGGCATCACACAACTATTGAATGAATTTCTATCATCCAAAAGCTTTTATAACCTGGTTGCTTAGAATAGAGAGTGGAAGGAGAGGACCTAATTTTCCTGTAACCCATTCATCTTACTGTCTTGTGCTAGAGTGAATTTTTATATTTTCCAAGTGATCTTGATGTGTAACAATCATTAGAGGTGCTTTCATGACTTTATTTAGGTATGGAGAGAGGGCAGAGTTAGAGCAATGGGCTGGGCACTAAAGTAGAACTGGGAGACAGGAAGCTGAAGAAGCAATGCTCCTGGCCTTGTTCTCCCATGAGACTGTGAGAACAGACCAGCCTAGTTTCCTCCCTTGTGGCTTGCTGTCCTTGAGATGTTGCCCCACCTTGGCCCTTCCAGCCTTCCTGGAGTGCCCTGCCTTTTGCCCACATGGAAAAGAACATGTTACCTCCCAAGTATCAGACTGGGCAGCCATCATGCTCATTTATACTTCTTACCTGCTTCTGAGATCCTATGTGAGGCTTATGGCAAAAACCACATTGAATTTGAAAAGGTGTGCCTTTCCCAACTAGCCATGGTTTGCTCAGATTGGCAAGTAACCCAGGTGAAAGTAATGATGGCTAATGCATCCGTCATTAGTCCTAATGAATCAGGAAAATTTTCTTTTGTGGGTTTGCCGTTTATTTCAGCACTTGTAGCATGATTGCCTGTAATCCACCTGGGATAGAGATAAGGATGAGATTATCTTCCTGATGACTGTCTCTGAGAAAATCACTGAAGCAATTGTTGTGGTTTTCCATGGGGCTTTTGCTCAATGCTGTTGCCTTCCCAGGGGATTTTCTTTTGTTATCTATTTATATTGGCTAATTCCACTTTGCCACTAGGGAGCCTTTACTGAAAATGTTATGGGAAATCAGTAGCTCATGCTCTAGAATGGTATTGACCAAAGTGGTCTATACTTCCTTTCTAGGGATAACTGTTAAGATGTAGGGGAGTGATATAGTAGCTTCAGGTGCATTTGGTATATGTGTCGGGGAGGATGCTTCTTTCAAAGGAGGTAGATTTCCAGTGGGATATTGAGTGGCCTTTATTTACTGATAAGGTGGTAGGAGGTTAAATAAGTTTGGGAACCTAGCTCTAGAGAACTAGGATGAATAGACTTTAATTCCAATGATTTCTTTTCTAGCTCTGCGAATTAGAACTATTTGTATGATCTGTACCTACATCTATGAAGTGAAAATGCTGTTGACATCTATTTTTTTTTGACATCTATTTTATAAAACTATTAAGAAATTCAACAAATTAATATGTGAAGATAATTAAATGGTTAAGTTAGCTTCTCTATTATCAAGCTGGTTTGGACTTCCATCCTAATCCATCGAGCTTTTATTGAATCCTTAAATAAGGATTTTTAGGGTTATTATGTACTAGGTATTATGTAAGGGACTGGAAAGCAGGAGCTTTAGCCTAAGGATCAGTCAGCTTAGGAATCTGTGTTTGTCTTATGATCATACTTGGGCTATAATGTATGAAGGACAAAACTTCCGGTCACTGAGAAGACTCCACATCGTAATTTCTAAGTGCAGCTACTGCATAGTAAGTTCAATGTCTCTATGAATTAAAGAAGTACCACAGAGCTAAGTCTGGCAGGATACATATTTTGCCATCACTTGATCATTAGCCCTGATCTCATACAGATAAACATTATTTATGCTATTACTTGTTAAAAGATTCAGCGTCTTTTTTTCCAATATGAAACATTAATTCATTAATGGGAAAGTACAAAATTCATTAGCAATATAGGAATAAACGGAGTATTCTGAATCAAGCAGATGGCAGTAAATGTCATGAGTGGATACCATAGTCAGTGCTACGTGTGCTACATACTAGTGCTACATGTTTTTAACTTACTTTATTTAAAGACTATCACATAGTTGACATATTTGATCATAATATATTTGTTTCCAGGGAAGTTGAATTGAAATTATTTTTAAAAAAATAAAGAAGAATGAACATCAAAAAAAGAAAAAGAATACACTAACAAGAATAGTTTTGAAAATTATTGTCTCTTACATTAAGTCATTGTCAGGTTTAGTAAGCTCTTGTTTCTAGTTGATCATTCTGTTACTTCTTTTGTTTCTGAACATTGAGTGGTTCAGTGACATATTGGCATCTAAATGAGCATGTTCCTATGAGGATATGAGTATTAAAAATTGCATTTGACATTTGTGGTCATGTGGTCTAGAAATTCCAAGCAATATTGTGGATACTGCTGTTTTTGTGGGACATCTTTTCAGCTGTCAGGACTTCCAGAAGCACAAGATGGTAAGAGTAAGGGTGCTCATATTCGCTTCAAACATTTTTCTGGAGATGTCAGCCCAAATATCAGCCTACCTGGTGTTTTCTTCAGTTTAGCATCTTTGCAGAACTTTTGGATCAGCAATAAAATTGAGCCATTCTCAAATAGTGTGTGCAGCTGATGTGGCTTCAGCAGAGTGGGGACTTGGCTCACCTTCTTCTAAGATTGCCATTTTTATCTGCATAGCCGGTGCACCTAGGATTTTTCACAAGTTGGTGTAGATCTCATTAGAAATAGAGTGAGTCTATGGAGCTGGCCGAATGCAGACATGATGACTACATTTGTCAGTGTAAAGATAATACTTGGTGGAGCTGGAACAATAGTACACCAGGTAAAGTGCTTGCCTTGCATGTGGCCAACCTAGGTTTGATTCCCAACATCTCATATGGTTCCTCAAATCCTTCCCTGAGTAATTTCGGAGTGCAGAGCCAGGAGTAATCCCTGGGCATGGCCAAGTATGGCCCAACAAGCAAGAAGAAAAAGATTACATTTGGTTCTATAAAATTTATAATTTATGTGAAATAAGTTAGGGACACAACCACGACCGTAAGTTACCTGTCAACCATTATCAGCACCACCATCGCCACACCACAATAATAATCATGATAGAAATCATCATCAATCTTGTGTACCATCATTCTCACACACATTCCAATATTGTCATCATCACGAGCAGTTAAAATATAAGGACTGTAATAAACATAGCAAAATAATGAGTAAACATTTTCAAAATTGCCAAATAATCATACAAAGTAGAATTTCTTTTCCCACACTTTCTGGGGAAGAAAATTAAATTAAGTTTTAAAAACAATTTTTTTTGTTTTATCTTTGGTTTGAGCAGCACCCAATAGTGCTTATAGTTTACTCAGAGTTTCTGCTCAGAGGTCACTCCTGGAAGTGCTCAGGGAACTATATGTGGTCCTGGGGATTGGCTTAGCATCTGCCACATGCAAGCAAAGTACCTTACCTGTTGTACTCTCTGACTCTCAAACACATTTCTTTTTAATGTTGAAACTTTAAACATGCTAAAATGTTCCATTTTAGAATCAAATCATGTAATGATTTTGTGGGGGTGCATTTATCTTGTCTCTCTACCCATTTACTTAAGTTTTCTTCTTTTGTACCTCAAGGGACTAGTTTTAAAGACTGTATCATCTGCTCCCCTGAATTTTCTAAATTTTGAGAACAATTCAGCCAATCAAAGACCCTAACATAAAACAGAGAGGAGGAATGAAGAACAGACTGGGTGGAATATTTAGTTTGAGCTTCTCTTTAGAAGATTTTTGTTGCTGTTGTTGTTTTGGGGCCTCACCCAGTGGTACTCAGGACTTACTCCTGACTCTGATCTCAGGAGTCACTTCTGACAGCATAAGAGGGGGGGGATTTAGGATGCTGGAGATCAAACTTCTATGAGCCATATGCAAAGGAAGTGTCCTACCTGCTGTCTAATCACTCCAGACTCATCTACAGAGTTTTAGCTCTATGAAATCACTCTCCCTTACACCTACAGTTTTTCTCTAGTTCCAGAAATTTGTCCCTATATTTTCCCCTTCTGATTTTGAATGTTAACAGCCCTCAGTTGTTGCTAAACTTTAGCTATTCTATTATCTCTTGGTCCTTCCAATATTATATGATCTTTGTTCCTATTATAGCCATTCCCATATTTCTAAGAATAGCTCATTGATTAAATATTAAATATTATTTCAGTGAGCAATGTCATCTGTTTTCCACTTTGACATGAATAATGCACTATAATATATACATACATAAATTTGTAGTACAATATACAATTTCTTGTTCTGAGGCACAAATCCCTTGAATAATTTGGGAAGAGTTAAGAGAAATTATTTTTTTTGGTGCTTGGGTCACATCTGGCAGTGCTCAGGACTTACTCCTACCTTTGTGCTCAGGGATCACTTATGGTGGTCTTGAGGGACTATATGGAATGCCAGATTGAATATAAATCAGCTGTTGGCAAGGCAAGAACCCCACCCACTATACTATATCTCCAGACACAAGAAATGGGTATTTTTGACTCTCAAAATTATCCTCAAATTTCCAACAAGGAATTTTGTTTTTAGAAATTATCTGTCTCATTCTTCAAGCATTTTTTACATGTTATAATTATTTTCCCATATGGGCTTTGATCTCTATTTTTTTAAGTATTACCATCATCTTTTATTTTCTATATTTAATGCTAAGCTTGCTTTATGATTTGGAAGGAAGCATTATGGCTTTTTTTTCCCTTGAAATTTATTTTTCACTGAGGTAACTTTAGTTTACAAAAATGTTTGTATGTTTTTAGTGGTATAATGATATTATACCACACCCAATATGGAAGTGCTAGTAAGTATCTCCACCACTGTCTGTTGGATCCTTTTCAACCCACTTGATTTCTCCCTTTCTTGCTAACCTCAGTTTTGTGGTCAGAATCTAAGAGTTTGCTTTTATTACACAATGTCTATACCCTTGCTTTATTTCTTTGTATACTGTATATGAGTGAGATCATCCAATGCTTGATTTTTCTTCCTGGCTTATTTCACTAAGCCTAGACCATTTTAGTTAAGCTAAAGGAATAATTATTAGAAATTAGAATAATATTATCAGATAATTTATTATATTATTATATAATTATTAGAAATTAGGAATAATATTAGAAGAAAACTTTTTTCTAATAGCTGAGTAGTATTCCTTTGTGTAGAAATACCACATATTCTTTATTTTGGGGGAGAGGAAAATATACCTGGTGATGCTTAGGGATAATTCCTGGTTCTGCACTCAGGAATTACTTCTGAGTAATTGCTTGGCGATTCATATGTGATGCCGGGGATCCAACCTGGGCTAGCTATGTGCAAGGTAAACCCTACCTGTAGTAAAATTGCTCTGGCCCCAGTTTCACATATTTCTCTTCTCATATGCTGGGAACTTGGGCTCTTCATGTTTCTTGGCTATTATAAATCATGTTGTAATGGGCATAGATGTGCATATTTATATAGCTTTGAACCAGTTTCTTGTGTGGTTTGCAAAGGCACCTAATAGTGGAAATACTGAACCATATGATAGATATATTTTTTATTTTTTGAGAAATATCCATGCTATTTTACATTAAAGCTGAATTACTTTGCATTCCCTCTGACAGCATATTAGACTCCTTTTTCTTCCCACCTGTACCAGCACTTATTGTTTCTGGTTATTTTGAGGTAGACCATTCTCACAGAAGTGATGTCTCTTTTGTTTTCTGAATTGTATTTTATTGCTCATAAATGAATAGTTTAGTTGGTCGTTGGTTATTATGTTCCTTTTGTGGGGGTGTTGGCTCACACCCAATTGTGTGACAAGTCAGGACTTGTTCCTGACTCTATGTTCAGGAATCACTCATGGCAGTGCTCAGGGGACATATGCAGTATTGGGGGTAGAATCCTGGTGAGCTATATGCAATACAAGCATCATATCTACTCTCTTGGGCCTTGTATATTTTCCATAGATGAATTTCAGTTCAGCAAACATCCTTATTTTTTAACTCCAACAGTGGTTTTCTTGAAAGGAAATCATAGAGTAAATGTATAATACAAGGTAAAAGCAAACAAACATTGTGATATTTTATCTTAAATATTGCTTAATAATCTTATTTGATAACTGAGTTTTGGACACTCACACTTTTGCATTTTGCTTCCAAGGCAAGTGTCTCTTTTGTCTCATCCTACACTGGCCTTGGGGCTCATCATTTTCTCTTGGGCACTTCCTATCCTAATGTTTTGAAAACACACACACACACACACACACACACACACACACACACACACACACACACACACACACGACCTCTGCTGCCTCCTGTCTGAGACTATGAAGCAGTTCTGAGGTAAAGTCCCCTAGCAAAGTCCCCTAGTCTGATTATCTACTTTGCCATGATTGTTTTCCTTACACAAATACTAACTAGATGTTATGATGAGAAAAAGAAAAAAAGGAACTGAATGATGATAAAAGGAAAAGCCACTAGTTCATTCTTTCTTTAGCATTAAGCATTGAGCAAAGGTTGAAGCTTCACCTAACTAACTACAATTGCACAAATAGATAAACACTTGGAGACCAAGAAACCCCCACTCTCACTTTTGGGCTCCCCCAATATGAACCAGTAAAGTTTTTCCTATCTAGGTTTGTTTCCTTTTGATGTGTGTAGAAAGCATGAAACCAAGTGGGACAAAAGGAGGAGGGGTGGAAAGCACAATTTTATAATTAACTTGAGCGTGGTGAGCCTATGGGATTTGGGTTGTATCAATTGCTAGTCTCTTGGAGTCCCTCATCAAGTGGTAAAAGTTCATCAAATGTCAGAGGAGCTGAGTTAAGGTTGGGCAAACCCACTCTCAGCACTTCATTTTATATGAACAGTGGGTCAAACTGTCAGGCATTTGAAAATATGGCATTATTTTATTTTATCCTTTGAGGTCTGTGTGATTATCATGTTATGAAGAGACAGGATTAGAATGGTGGATAGCTAAATGTTACATAGCTTCTCTATTTGTATGAAAACTGAGATGAGGGCATTTAGTTCCTTGACTAAAGTTGATGATCTTCCCATGGCCTTGTGCCCCATAATCAACATCAATACAAGACTTCTAAAATTCTAGCTTCCTTTTGCATTACTCTATCTACAAACCAGTTTCCAAGTAACTGTTCTTGGGAGCCTCCAGACTCATAATCACCATGTGTTCCTAAATATCACATTATCTTCTCTGTGCTCACTGCTCTGATTACCTATAGTTTTCCTTGTTGATGTCCATTAGTTTCTTTTCTGTTGTGGGAGTTTAATGCTGAAAAGAATCCCAAAAGACATTGACCAAGGCAGGAGCAGTGAAACATGTTGATTTTTGTAAGATCCCTTCTGCTGAAACAGAACTCTTGAAGCCGTCACATTTCTGTGTTTAATAAATAAGTTAAAAAAAAACATGAACACAAAAACCTCAATTTAAAAATATTGAATAAACGATTTTCATTTAATTCATGGTAGAACAACAAGCAAGTTAGGCTACACTTGACATGTCCTAGTTACATGTCAGTAATGATTCTGGGCAATATTACATAGAGAAAATTAGATAAGATGAAAAAAAAGAACACTAGAAAAACATAGTTAACTAGTAAGCCAGAAGATGAACACTTGCAAAATAACTGTATGTAGCACTGAGTGTTTGATTGCAGTCAAGGCACAAGGTACTGGCTCAAAATCTTTGAATGTGGAACCACAAATTCTTGTTCCTTCATGGAATACTAATCTACTCATTGACCTTGGGCAACAACATTGCTCTCTCTTTCCTTTTCTCTTAATTTAAAGTGAAATAAATTATCGTGACAGCTAACAGAAAGCACAGTTTTCTTTAAATTCTAAACTTATTGGTGTTTTGGAAGTGTGTGCTTCTAATTGAGCAAAAGTGATGTTGGCCCTGGAAGGTAACCATATAAAATAGCCTCATGCTAACCCATTCAGTTCATACATGCCCCACTGGTGTTAGTTGCTACCATCTCTTCATGTCCAGAAGCCCCTTCTAGCAGCCTCTGTCAGAGGAACATGTTTGTGTGGGAATATGACTTGTAGACTTTGAACCAAACCCAAAGGGATGTTTCAGGTTTGCTCTTGGCAAAGTCTTCTTTTTGCTGCTCCCTAATGAAGTATTGGAAGGCCAAGTGAGGCCTCACATGGCTCTTCTTGGCTGTTGCTTCTCTCTTTGAACAATGGCTGGATGCATTATGTAGGAAGAAAAGGAAACATATGGATTGAATTTCCCCCAAGTGCACTGTGGCCTAGGAGTAGATTGGAAGCTGTATGTCGGATGCATAAAGAAGAAAGTTTTGGCAAAGTATACTGAGGAGGGTTTAGTGTAATCTGGGGTCCCCTGTTAAGTGATGGGGTTGAGGGCCAGGGGTCCAGAATAAGTCATGACCAGGTGCATGCTGAACCAGCCACAGGGAGACTAACATTTTACAAAGAAACTTTGGACATGGAGACATAATTGGAGTATGTCATAATGGAAAAACAGGAGAGGCAAAGTCATGAATCAGGAGAGGTATCCAGAATTTCTGGAGGGTCCTTCAGGGTGTGAATATCAAATAATTCTTCCTGAGGAAAGCAGGTTGAACTTTATTCTGTACTTTGTGCCATGGGAATCAACATTTGGGGTTTAATTAAGTTTAATCAGCTCAGCATTAAATACTGTGTGTGAGTTCTCAGTCTCGTGCCAAGACTCATCCTATGGAGAGTCATGAAGGCATTTCCCTTCCCATGTATTTGTAGATTCATTTGCAGATGGTAAATGCATGGAAAGCAAAAAAGCTAGTTTAGAGTATAAATACACTTGTTTGTATACTTGTAGATAGTGGTTTCATTTATAAAGTCCTTCTTTATTTTCTATGGCCTATCCTGGAGGCCTCTTCCAAGTCTATGCATCTTGCTCTGATGTCCATACTGGCAAAATCATGATCCCCAAGAGTGAAAATCCCTAGGAAACTCCCTTACCACATGTGTATTAAGTCTGGGAATAATCTGAAGCTATGCATGCACATTCTGTATTTTTAGCCACCCCTCTTGATTCAGAGCCTGGGTGTTTGTTTCTGTCCTGATGTAGAGTAAAATCCTAAAAATGGAGCAGTTGGCAATTGCCCTGATTCCATCCTGGTACACATTAATCCTTTCCCCTAGGGAATCCTGTGTCCAACTTTCATCATCTCTTTTAAATGGAATTCTTACAGTTTACACATGGCACCAAAAACAGAAAATGCCCTGAAGCCTGAATTATGTGCTTCACCTCATTTCTTTGTGTCAGATTCTCCCTGATTTTTGACAATCTGCCTTGACCTTAGTTTTTAATTGTCAGCTGTGTTGGAGGACAGATCGATTAAAGTGCTTAGGGTCCTCTTTTCTAAATTATCCAAATTTCTAAATTATCTTGTTTGGTGTGTCTTTATTCTTTCTTGGGACGTGAAGTCAAGCATACCTCATTGCAGTCAATTCATTACTTAGAACTTCACCTAACATTTTGTCCTATGATGTCCATTTTTCTTTAGTCAAGTAAAATTAATGATTTACTTTATAATTACCTGAAATCACTTCACTGGGTGAAGGCCTACCATTGTACTAATGGAAGGTTTATAGTGATTCAGTTTTATCTTAATTTCTTCTCATTTACTAGATGGTTTGGCAAGCCAAAGGATCTCAGTAAAGTTGCAGGAGTTCATTAAATATTTAGCTCAATTCCTTGCTCATACAGGTAAGAACTAGTCCTTTGACAAGTTGCACAAGTTAATTAGACTGGCTTAAAATATTGAAGGGAACAGACCATGTGCAATTTATCATGTACACCTGATATCCAGCCCAGTGTTTGACACACATTTGACAATCAATATAAAGTTGTATTAAATTGAAAAAGAAAACTGGCAAGCACAGATACTATTAGTGGCAAGGCCAGAACAATAAATAGGTATCCTGAATTTTGAACTCTATAGTCAGTTCAAATCATAAGATGCTGAAAGACTTACAAAATGACAAACAACGTCACTTAAATTTTAGTCTTGGCAGATAATTCTTATCTATTTTTCCTCTTAACCGGATATCCCTCTTTATTATCCTGTCCAAAGCATGCAACACTTAAAAATATGTGGTTGGCTTAACACTGCACAAAACATTTCCTTTCTTTTTGATAAATATTCCAGATTTGAAAAACACCTCCAAGTACAAGTTTACAATAAGATTGAACTGAGAGGACATCTATAAAAAGTAAAGGTTTTTCATGTCCCCAGGATGGCTATTTATGAAAATATGATTGTATTTAAATTCTTAGAAGTGTCTCAAGTGAGCAGAGTTAAATATGATATTTAAAGGTACTAGAAGTGCAAGAGATCTCAAGGAAAAAAAAAAAGGAATGACGAATCATTAGACTATGTTTCCTCATGTACACCAGAGGGCTCTGTACAAATTTTAAAGACCTTATTTTTTCTTTTTGTTTTTGACATTAACATTTGAGTTAATTTCAATTTTGTATGTGTGTGTGTTTTAAATGAATCATGATGTTACAAAGTTCCAGAGTTGTTCATGATTGAGTTTCAATCATTGAATGTTCGAGTACACACATCCCTTTAGCAGTGCCACTTACTTCACCAATGCTCCTAATTTCCCTCCTGCACCTCAGCCTGCCTCTGTGGCAGAGGTCTCTGTTTTCCTTTTAGGTACCGTGGTTTGTAATACTGTTACTGAAAGGATATCATGCATATACTTTAGTTTTTGTTTTTGGGTCACACCTGGCAACACTCAGGGGTTACTCCTGGTTCTGCACTCAGAAATCGCTTCTGGCAGGCTCAGGAGATAATGTGGGGTGCTGAGAATTGAACCTGGGTCTGTCCCGGGTCAGCCACACGAAAGGCAAATGCCCTACCACTGTGCTATTTCTCTGGTCCCCATTTTTTTTGGGGGGATTACACCCGGCAGCACCCAGGGGTTACTCCTGGGATGCCGGGATTCAAACCACCGTCCTTCTGCATGCAAGGCAAATTCCCTACCTCCATGCTATCTCTCTGGCCCCAGGTCCCCATTTTTTTTTTTGGTTGTTTTTTTTGGGTCACACCCGGCAGTGCTCAGGGGTTACTCCTGGCTGTCTGCTCAGAAATAGCTCCTGGCAGGCACGGGGGACCATATGGGACACCGGGATTCGAACCAACCACCTTAGGTCCTGGATCAGCTGCTTGCAAGGCAAACACCGCTGTGCTATCTCTCCGGGCCCAGGTCCCCATTTTTTAAATCTTATTTTAGTACTTAGTTCTTGTTCAGTGATCCTTAACCACTATCATAGTCAGAGTAGCCATTTCTCTGACCTAACTACGTTCCTCTCATTTTGCCAATCTTTCTATTAAGGACCAGTCTTTCTGACTTTAATTTTTTGTTTGTTTGTTTGTTTGTTTGTTTTGGGCCACACCCATTTGACGCTCAGGGGTTACTCCTGGCTATGCGCTCAGAAATCACCCCTGGCTTGGAACACTGGGGGATAGAACCACGGTCCGTCCTAGGCCAGCGCTTGCAAGGCAGACACCTTGCCTCTAGCACTCTCTCTCCGGTCCCTGACCTTAATTTCTACTATCGTTGATTCTTCTTCTCTTACTGTATTTCTTTATATTTTACAAATGAATGCAATCATTCTATATCTGTTCTGCTCCCTCTGACTCATTTCACCCAGCATGACACTGTGTCTATTCATGTAATATTTAATTTAATGACCTCAATTTTTTCTAAAAGTTGCATAGCATTTCGTTGTGTAGATGTACCATAGTATCTTTATCCACTTATTTGTTCTTGGGCACTTGATTAATTTCCAGATTTTAGATATTATGAATAATTCTGCAATGGACATAACAGTGTTGATGCACTGTTTGGAATCACTCAGGTCTATTCCCAGGAGTGGAAGTTTTGAGTCACACTGAAATTTAATTCCTTTGTTATTGTTGTTGTTGTTGTTGTTGTTAAGAAATGTCCATAGTGTTTTCCAAATAGGCTGGACCAGTCGACATTTTGATCAACAGAAAAGGAAGATCTCTTTTTCATAGCTAACCTTTTTGGTATCCACACAAACACTGGTTGTCTTTCTTTTTTGTGATGAAAGGCAGTCTCTTTGGTAGGAAATGGCATCTGATATGTTGTTTTGCTTTTCTCTGATGATTAGTGATATAGAGAAATTTTTCATGTACCTTTTGACCATTTGTATTTCTTTTTTGAGGAAGTTTTTATTTATCTCTGATCCCCATTTTTTTTTTTTTTGGATGGGGTTGGATATTTTTTCTTGCGAACTTCTACCAGTTCACATACTGGCCTGTTTTCATTTTGCAGTTCTAAGGAAGTTTTCATTAAAAGATAAAAGATTTGTAATTAATTCACTTTGCCCACAATAAAAATATTATATATATATATATATATGTGTGTGTATATATATATAAATATAAATATAGATATAGATGGGCTGGAGCAATAGTACAAGTGGGATAGGGTGCTTACCTTACAAGTGGTCAAACTCCATATGATCCTCATCTGAGCTTGCCAAGAGTGATCCCTGATTGCAGAACCAAGAGTTAATTCAGAGCACAGTTGGGTGTGGCTCTGAAAGCAAAGCAAACAAACAAACACATACCCCAAAAGATAGGCGATTGTTTTATGTGAAGGGCTAGGTAGCAAATATGGTATAATGATTTTTTTTTTTTTTGGTTTTTGGGCCACACCTGGCGGTGCTCAGGGGTTACTCCTGGCTATCTGCTCAGGAATATCTCCTGGCAGGCATGGGGGACCATATGGGACGCCGGGAGTCGCCGGGATTTGAACCAACCACCTTTGGTCCTGGAATGGCTGCCTACAAGGCAAACGCCACTGTGCTATCTCTCCGGCCCCACAATTATTATTTTTTAAAACAATTTAATATAACACCATGATTTATCAAGTTGTTAATAATATAGTCATTTCAGGCATTACATGTTCAAACACCAACCCCACAACCAGTGTAACTTCCCTTTCACCACTGTCTTCAATTTCTCACGCATCACATTAGTCTGTCAATTTCAATGTTAATTGAAATATTACTTGAAATATTACAGAGAAATATTACTGTAATCCACTTTGGTCAAAATAAAAAAATAAATATATATTTACTATATATATTTACTACATATATTTATATAATAAAAATAAATATATATTTACTATATATATTTACTACATATATTTATATATAGTAAAAATAGTACAAGGCTTAAGGCTCTTTTCTCTGCATGAAAGTGACTATGCTTAGATTCTGACACCACTCCAAGCACTGCCAGATATGATCATTGTGCATAGAGAGCTACCATTGAATGTGGACCCAAATAAAAACAACAATTTTGCTTACAAAAATATGTAGGCCCACTTTTAAAATCTAATACAATCATAGTAGATTTGTAGCCTATAATCTGATTCCAGATTAATGTATTGATACTAACAATAACTTCCAATTACTGAAGACATAATCTGTCATATGCATTATATACATTTAATCAGTAATATTTTAAAAGATGCCTTTAATTTTTCTACAGACTAATTTATCAAATAAAGAAACAGACTCTTGGAGAGGGTTCTCTGGTCAATGTCAGAGTTAGTTACTAAACTCAGATTTAGACTCAGATCTGTTAGTCTTAGATGAATTCCTTAGTATTCTTCTCTCTCTCTCTCTCTCTCTCTCTCTCTGTCTCTCTGTCTCTGTCTCTGTCTCTGTCTCTCTCTCTCTCTCTCTCTCTCTCTCTCTCTCTCTCTTTCCTTTTGGGCCACACCTGGTGGTATTCAGTGTTTTTCCTGGCTCTCGATCCTGGTGGTCCTGGGGAACCATATTTGGTGTCAGAAATCAAACCCAAGTCAGACACATATAAGGCAAATGTCCTACCCACTGAACTATCTTTATGGGCTCATCGTGGGTTTTCTGTTTGTTTCTGTAGTTTGGGCTACAATTGACAGTACCCAGGGCTTATTCCTGTGCAAGTGAAATGTCCTATCTTCTATACTACCATTCTGATCCCATTATGCCACTCTTCATTAAATAAATGAGATTTTTAAATTTTTTTTTATTTTGGCCAAAGTGGATTACATATCTTTCACAGTAATATTTTAGGTACTTATTAACATTGAATCAAGGGATTCCCATTACCAAAGTTGTCCTCCCTCCACCCCTGTTCCCAGCTTGCATCCCATATCCCTTTCCCTTACCCCCTGAGCTGCTAGTGTAAGTGGTCCCCTCTGTGTCTAGCTTGTTGTAGATTGGGTATCGATTCTTTTGTCATTGGTTTTGGCTTTGGTGTTTAAGTCTGATCATTTTTATTATGACTTAGTGATCATACAACTGTTTGGTCTTGGAGGCAGAGCAAGATGGTTCAAGTTGTGTGATTCTGTTTGAAGAAAAGAAAAGCAATAAAATGGGGTAAAAATCAAACAAGCCAAAAATGGGCAGAGTTCTTAGAGGCTAAACATCAGTTTAAGGGAAGAAAAGGAAAAAGGAAGAGAAACACCACAACAATATAAAAAAAAAATCAAACAAAAAATCCAATGAGCACTACAGCAATAAAGACAAGCACCACATAATTACCACAGTCCTGAAATAAAAACAGAACAAAGTGCAAAAAAAAAAAAAAAAAAAAGAAAACAACAATAAAAAAACCAAAATCCAAAAAAAAATTGTGCTGCTTCTTCCTTTTTTTTTTTCTGCATAGGCACAGTAAATATTGGGGAAATTAGAGAAGAAATTTCCTTGACTTAAGAGATACAGGGTTTCTCTGTCCTTAAAGTATACTGTCATGGGAATAACTACAGACTCCTTGCATGTTCATTTACTCACCCCTAGGTCCTTTTGTGGTGTATGGAAGACATGCTCCGTTCTGGATGATAAAATTAGATCTCTGTATCTAGAGATCTTGGTATTTACATAGGTCAAGGAATGGAACTTATGAAGAGTAAGATTTTATATACCTCTACCACTGATAAAGTTGTGATTTAGTTTTGCAGACTTAGTGGAGAAACATCCTATGGAGTCTAAGGATACCCAAGACTTGTTTCTGTTTGTGTCAATAACCATGCAACATTGGGCAAAGTTTTAAATTTTTCAAGTCCTAATGTTTTCTGTAAGATGTGAAGAAGAAAAGGTAAATGACAGTGTTTTTCATGAGCAATGGTGACTTTGTCCCCTTGGGACATTGGCAATATCTGAATGAATTGATTTTTGTCTCTACATTGCGCCCCATGAGTGAATGTGCTTTTATAGAGGTAAACATCTTACAAAACAGAGAATAGTGCCCATTGCACAGAATAATCCAATCCAAAATTCTAATTGTGCCAACACAAATAATCCTTGCATCAAAGGGGCCAGTATGGCTCCTTCCATTTTTAAGAATCTTATATTTTATTAATTTGACTGGAATATTTAATTAAAATCCAAATTACTTCTCTCTGGATTGCAGATTCTTTGGGTGTATGTATATAAAATAGGAGAATTATACCATATAATCTTAGACATTCTTTCCTTCTTAATGCTCCAGGCTGTGATTAACAAGGGAATATTAAAACTAAATGTTATGCTATTAAATCCAAGATAGCACAAGTCATTTTGTATTTTTGTCTCAATCACCAGAGTTGCCCAACTCCCTTATCCCCATAGGGCAAAGGTTGAAACTTGCAGCTAGTGAACTAAACCCAGCCTGCAGATGTGTTTTGTTTGGCTTACAGTATAATAGAGCTTTTCAAATTAAAAGATTGGATAGTCCCAGTAAACATCCACAGCTTGAGCTTTTCATGAAAAATCAGAAGACTAAAGCAACCTGGGCTTTATTTTTGGATAGCAAGAGCTAGAAGGATCTGTCTTTTTAGAAGAGCCTGAGTTCTTTAATTTTACCCAAAATCTCCCGTTAGAGATTTATTGACATGATCTTTCTCTCAAACTCTAGGTAGTTGAACTTTTGCTTCTCTTCCATCAGGATTCTCAGTCTGTTTATCTGGAATACACAGCACTAGACACTAGGAGTTATGGAATTTGAAGTAAGTGAAGTAAATATTGTCTTGCAATTGGATCAAAGCAAACAAGTGGATGAGGATGGTTTGGGAGGATAATGTTTGCGGCAGCTTATGAACAAAAGCCTTCGGGGTTTTAATGGACAGTATGAGGCAATGCTATTTTATGACTGCCAACTAACTAATGTGATTCCTGGCTACATTATTAGGAGAGCAGTTCTTTTAGGAGGAGGAAGTTCTGTTCCTTCTGCTGCTCACTTGTAGCTGCATCATCATATTAATTTTTGGCATTGTCCTCTCGAGAAATTGAGCAATGGGTTGATGAAAACACTTGGAATGTCTTGATATGAGTGAGATCTGCTAGTGCTCTAGAAATTGATTTTAGAAGGAAGAAGACTCCAGGGGATGGGTATTATAGCATAGTTTTTCTGAGGAGAGCTGGTATCAGATTAGTTTTGAATTTCAGATTTTTCAATTTCATATGGGGGATCTTGTCACCTTCTTTCTTCTATTTATATTTTTTTCTCCAAAGCAAAATGAATCTTAAAACTAATGCCAACAACAAAATAAAAAGTGAACTAACCAATGGGAGCAAATATTTGCATTTGAGGTTGCATATATAACACATCTGAGAAAGGCTGATATTTGGAAGATTAAAGGAATCATTTATAGAGGTTGGAGTGATAGCACAGCAGGTAGGATGTTTGTCTTGCAAGCAGCCAAGCTGGGTTTGATCTCCGGCAACCTGTATGGTCCATCAAGCCCACCAGGAGTGATTCCTGAGCACAGAGCCAGGAGAAATCCCTGAACACTGCTGAGTGTGGTTAAAAAAATAAAAAATAAAAAGAATTAATTTAGTTAATAGAAAAAAAAAATAACAGAAAACCCAAAATACTGAACTACTTCAAGATTGTGTGCACAGAAGATATGAACAGACATTTCTCCAAAGACATAGAGATAATTTTAAAAATAGAAAAAAGGGGGAAGCGGAGCGATAGCACAGCAATAAAGCATTTGCCTTGCACGTGGCCGATCTAGGATGGACCTTGGTTTGATAGATCCCCCAGCATCCCATATGGTCCCCAGGAGTGATTTCTGAGCGCATAGCCAGGAATAACCCCTGAGCATCACAGGGTGTGGCCCAAAAAGAAAAAAAAAACACAGTTTCCAAAAGGACTCATTTATGTTGGCTCCCACTAGATTTACTACCTAACCTCAATGGAATTTCATCATTTCATCAGTCTAAGTGTAAAACCAAGCTGGGGGTTCCTGATATTCACTAAATTAATGTGTGTTAATGCCCTTTGCATATACCTGAAACAATTTTCTTCTCTTTTGTTAAGAACTTGTCTCAGACTTTTATGATGGCTAAAACTCTTTTTGTTTTTATTTTCTCAACTACTTTCAGTTGGTAGGATGCTGCCCAATGAATGAATTGCTTTAAAAATGTCAATGATAAATTTATATATTTTTTTAACAAAATGGTCCAACAGGCACATTAAAACTCCTGAACTATAGTTCAGATATATGAGTCAAGATATGAGATATGAGTCAAGACCACACAGCTATTGCAGTTTAGACCTGTTATACCGGTGGTTATCAAATAGATTAGGTATTGTAAGTGTGGTCAAGGAGGACAGAAAGGAAACTTTAGTGTACTTTTGGTGGGAATGTGAATTGGTGCACCCAACATGAAAAATAGTATGGAAATTTTTCAAAATATAAGAAGGAAACCATATTACTATTTAATAACTTTTGGACTTTGGGGAAATATTTTTATGAGGCCCCTCCATCATCCGGAACTTCCCTACTTTCTTTTCTATTCCTTTCTTTTCCCCTAAATGAAGTCTTTTCTGAAAAACAAAGCAAAAACAAAACAAAAGCTTAAGGCTTTTATCCAAAGAAAGCAAAATCTGTAACTAAAAAAGATGTATGAATCTTTATATCTCTTGTCACATTATTCATAACATCCCATAGTTGAGCATAGAAGAAACTGAGTATTCATTGATGGATAAATAGATAAAGAAAATATTAGGCTGTTGGCTGTAACAGTAATGGGATGAACTAGTAATAGCTAGTAGAGAGAGTACTTTCCTTGCACGTGGTCAACCTGGGATTGATTATCAGCACACTAAATTGTCCCCCAAGCACTGCCAAGAGTGATCTCTGAGTGCAGAGAAAAATACATACATATATCCATACATATATAAATGGTCTTCAGTAATAAAAATAATGAAATCTTGTCATTTAAAATCATATTGATGAAACTTGAGGGTACAGCTCCTAAGTAAAATAGGTAAAAAGGTAACCTAAATACCACATGAATTTCCTACATATAGAATCTAAAGGAAAACAAATAAAACCAACCCTACATATAATAATATGTTACATATAACATATCGGGATCCAGGAATATAAATCAGCAGTTGCCTTGCATGTATGAGATTCTGAGTGGTGAGAACAGGTGAAATGTAATAAAAGGTAAAAAAAAATACCAACTTTCAGTTATAATGTAAGTCACAGGAGTATAATGTTTAGCATGATGACTCAATAAATAAAACTATATTGCATATATGGAAGCTAAGTACATATATCTTGAAAGACCTCATAAACAAAACAATTTTATAGTGACTCTTTATGGTGGTGATGTTCTCTAGACTCCTTTTTGGTGGTAACAATATATATGTACATATGTATACATATGTATATGTATATATAATTATATGTATATAATGAATGTAACATGTACATGTATATACACTGTATATAACAATATATACAAATGCTAAAATGATATATATATTACAAATATATTTTGTCAATAATACAACAATAAAAATATTGAACACTATAATTATGTAAATTGCATCAGAGAGTCTCTGTGGGAGTGCAGAGTGTCTTCAGCCTTACCTGTTTTTTTTTTCATGTCACTAAGATCATATCTGAGTGTCCATAGTTTCTCTCTGACACTGTGTAAAGACCATCTGATCTAGAGTTCTATGAAATCTCTCAATTCTAAAACATTTATTTTTTTTCTGTAATCTGTGAGTTTGGGTTATAAAGCATGAAAGAAAATTTATGAGATTATCTTGAAGATAAGGTAGAAGGCAAGGGAGTGGAGTAGGAAGAGAAATTCAAGGAGTATGGAAAGGCAAGGGTTGTAGAAACATATTCTGCACTTCGTCTGGAGTGAGTCAGGATACTTTGCCTTTCATGATCATTGTCTACAAAGAAAGGTAGATGACAGCTTTGATTTTTTGTTTTATTTTGTTTTTAGGAACTTTAAAAGGCAGTCTCTAGCCAGTGAGATAGGGTGGAGAGATAGGGTGTTTTCCTTGCACATAGCTGACCCAGGACAAATAGTGGTTCAATTCCCAGTATCCCATATGATTCATGAGCCTGCCAGGGGCAATATCTGAGCACAGAGCCAGGAGTAACCCCTGAGTGTTGTCGGGTGTGACTCAAAAATCAATAATAATAAATAAAATAAATAATAATAGGAAGTTGTGATAATTCCACTCTCTTTGTAATATTTGGTTCAGAAAACTAGGTCTCAACCAATCAGTGTGCATAATGGGGAATGTCCAGGATGGACTTCATAAAATGTGCAAGAGGTTATTTACTGAGGGGCTTTTTAAAAAAAAAAGTTTCTTTGTTTATAAGAGAGAACTAAATGGAAAAATAGTTTATTTCTTCCTCTGGGTATTTAGATGTGGTCATACGTGGATGAGAGACACAGAGTTCCTTCAGTCATTTCAGGACTGAGCTGAATATAAAGTTGGCTCATGAACGAAGTCTGAGTCATGAAAATTATGGCACATTGGAGCTGGGATCACAGAACTGAAACAAATCTGAAACTTGTTGGCCTTTTGGGATTTCAGGCCTCTTTCTTTTGTATTCTAGTCAGTTTGGGTTTTTTGCTTCATACGAATTTAAAAAATCCCAATTAACATATTAATCCGTCAAAAACAGGAAAGATTTATTTTCCATGATGAGGACCAGAAAAATCTGTTGTCTCACCTCTGATTCTCCTGACTTTAGCTGCCCATTTTCATGTCTGCTGCTACCACTGTCTGAATGTGCTGATCTGCCACTACTATGTTAACTACAAGACCAATCAACCACAATACCCTGTATTGTGTCTCTTAGAACTTCTGGACTTCAGAAGACCAAGCTATAAGCATTATTATTTAGCTTCACTAGAAGCCAGATGATGTAGCTGATGATGGCTCTGAGAAATTTAGAGGTAGTTGAAATGCCTAAAAGGCAAACTTAAGAAACTCAAAGTGACAGGAAGGAAATAGCCAATCCTATTCTTTCTTCCCATCCTTTCTTTTTGGACAGACCTCAGAATCCTTTTCTCTTTCAAGAACCTATTTAGAAATACCTCATATTACTATCTCATTTAGAAACTTGATATATGCACCATTCGTTGCTTCTGGTTTTATTCTGCCTCAAGTCCATATTTTTTCTTGTTTCAGTCATCGTGTTGTATTTCCTAACTAAACACTAATGCAAATACTTGTGTATGTATGTTTCTAGGATAAACAGCTGACATATAAAGGAAAAGTTAATACATAAATAAGCAACTAAAAGTTTGAGCTGCTACCTAGTCTGATTTGAATATTAAGAAATCATCTGAGCTCTTATGAACATCAGGATTATAGGTACATTATATCATATGAGATGTATATTTCATAGTGTGGTGGTTAAGAGCCAAGTCAATATACCTCACTCCAGTCATCTCTGGTTGTATGAGAACTTTTTTTCAAGTTTTTTAATTCCTTTGAGATATACTCTTCTCATTTTTACTCATGTTAAATAATAGGACTATTGTGAAGATAAAACCAGATATTATATATGAAAATACTCAGACCAGTAGTTATCAGTGTAAGCAATTTAGATATTTTTCTGTGAAGGTCCTATTAGCATGCTTATTGACATCACTGGCTTTTAAACACCAGGTAACTCATACTCAATTGTAAATATTAAAATTTTTTCATGGAATACCACTCCTAAGAATATATTCTAGGAGCCCCAAAACACAATTCATTGCAGTACTATTCACAATATCCAGAATCTGGAAATAGCCCAAGTGCCTGAGAACACATGCATGGATAAAGAAACTGTGGTATATTTACACAATGAAATACTATGCAGTTATGAGGAAAAATGAAATCATAAAGTTTGCTTATACCTGGATAAGTATGGAGAGTATTATACTGAGTGAAATGAGTCAAGGGAGAGGAATAGACATAGAATAATATCACTCATTTTAGAGATACAAAAAATAAAATAATAATTTGGTAATGATAATTTGGTAATAATATCCAGAGACAATAGAGATGAGGTCTAGGAGAACAAGTCTATGGTAGGAAAATTGCCCCAAATAGCAAAGGAGTGCAGTTAGAACAAAGGGTTCACTAGGACAATAATCAATGGAAATAATCACTCTGGAAAAGAACTGGGTGCTGAAAGAGGAAAGTGAGAGGCATGATACCCTTTCACTAACAATATTGCAAACCACAATGTCTAAAAAAATAGGCAAGAGAGAAGAAAAGTAACTGCTTCACAAGCAGGGAGTGGAGAGGACAGGAGAGGAGGGAGAGAGAGAAACTGGGAACATTGGTGGTGGGAAATGTACACTGGTGAAGGGTGTTGTACACTATATGACTGAAACTCAATCAAGAACAATTTTGTAAGTGTGAAAAAACTATATTATGAACAACCTTATAAACCACAGTGTTTAAAGTAATTTTTTAAAAATCAAAAATAATTAACCAAAAATGTGTGTGGGCCAGAGAGATAGTACACTTGCCTTGCATGTGTTTTGAGTGCAGAATCAAGAGTAAGCCCTGAATAGCACCTGGTGTGGCCCAAACAATCTAAGAAAAAAAGACTATAAATAAAGAACAAATCTAAATCAGTGAGCTTTGAGAACCACCAAATGACCCTCCAGTCAAAATATAATTGTACAAGCGCCAGAATGATAGTACAGTGGTAGGGCATTTGCCTTACACGTGGCTGACCCTGATAAACCTGGGTTCGATCCTTGTCATCCCATATGGTCCCCCGAGCCAGGAACAATTTCTGAGCACAAAGCCAAGAGTAACTCCTGAGCATCATTGGTTGTGGCAAAAGATAAACAAAAAAAAAAACCCCGCCCATACTTGTACAAAATTTAAATCACTATCATTTAAAGCTGCTAAATCTTAGATGGTTTTAAATGCACCAACAAAAAACTAAAACTAGTTGGTAACAAGAAATGCAATGTTGCTATAACAAAACCCTAAACTATGTGGCATTGACTTTGGAACTGGTTGGTGGTAAAGGTTTGAAAGATACTAGATAGAGGAGCAGTAAGGAAATTGTTATTGAAGGCACAGAAATGGAAATTCTTGGTTTATTGTGGCAGGACTGTAGTAGCATAATTTGAATGAAAATTAAAAAAACAATGACTTGGGGCCGGAGAGATAGCATGGAGGTAGGGCGTTTGCCTTTCATGCAGGAGGTCATCGGTTCAAATCCCTGCGCCCCATATGGTCCCCTGTGCCTGCCAGGAGCAATTTCTGAGCCTGGAGCCAGGAATAACCCCTGAGCACTGCCGGGTGTGACCCAAAAACCACAAAAAAAAACAAAAACAAACAAAAAAAAAACGACTTGCTTGATTCAAAAGAAAACTGACGTAAGGCTTTTTATTTGTCAACTCAGCAAAAGATTATTATTACAATAAGGGAAAAACTCAAGTAAAAGCTATTGTTGTAATATCTTGTTAAATATCTCCTAACATTTTAATTTCAAGGTAGGTCTTTTGTTAAATAAAGGAACTTCCAATAATCTTAATGATCTTGTCTTAAAGACATCTGATTTATAAAGAAATTTGACTTAAAAAAAGAATTCTGGAGTTTACTTTCAGAAATATAAAGTGAATGTTTATGAGATTAATGGGAAATCCACAAAGTCTTAAAGAGAATTATATTGTCAGTAGCATTGGTAACCTTAGTATTGAATTTTGGTAACTTGAACTGAAAGAGATGGCAATATTGCTAATGAAAAGAGGCTTCTGGAAAGTATAATGCATATATTTTTAAGGGCCTTTACAAAAGTAGACAAAAAAAAAAACTCAAATGGGAAAGAGTCCAGAAACATAGTGAGATTACATCCTTGGAAGAACATGCCTCTAGTAAAGAAATACATTCTACTTGCTCCATAAAGGGCTTGACCATAAGAGACATCTGGGTTTCAGAAATGCAATTTGAATCAGGAATTCTTTGCATGCCATTATTGCATTATGAATCAGATTGTCTATTGTACATTTATTTTTTAGTAGCAGGGATTTAACCCAGGACTTCATACATGTGACAAGCCAAGTCATATCCCATACAACTATGCAACTGGGAGCCATTTTTCACCTCCCTCAGTAAGTGTCCAGGTAAGATGTATAGTATTTTTCATTCATGGATCTCTGAAGTTGCTGTTGTTCAATAGATTTCTGTACTTGTGAACTATATTTAAGAAGCCCCATTCATTCCAAAAGATAATGACATTTTACATTTTAATCTTGTTCTCCAAAATTGGTGTGACTGCCAGTCTCTAAAATCGTATGATGATCTTATAAAGTCTTCTATATTGAGTGTGGCTGGTTCAAGTTATGAATGAGGTATTATAAAAATAATTTTATATGACTTTACATAAATTATATTCAGTAAAACTATGTATGTTCAAAGATGTTCTCAAATCAATTTATTTTTTTCTGAGTCCTTCTCATATCATTCTCTGAGGAAAGTCAATGATTTATCAGAGAAAATACATAAGCAGCCTTACAGGGTGGTTCTTACCACAGGAACTAAAGTTTCTTGTCAGGGCATATGGTGATCCTTCTCAAACATGGATCTTCTGGTAACTACATATCTGGATGATATTTTTATTGAAAACACAGGCGATACACTGAAATAGAAGTAATCACTTAACCTCCCAAATTATTAACTGCCAGAATTTTTTGAAATGATAACTATTATCATTTTAGTCAGAAAAGTTATAGAATAATTTGTTATGGAGAAATAAATAACTTAAAATGTTGAGACTTTTGAAAGTAGTAGTTTGGAGGTTAGCATATTCATACTTAAGAAGAAAATGAATAATTCATCTCAAGTGCACAGACTAATTGATGGTTTAATTTTCATCAATTTCTTTCAATAATCAGGTCCATTTTGCCATATCAATTTGCTCAATTTAAATATTGATCAAAAATATTAATAATGATCATTAACCCTCTTCTTCCTCCTTTAATCTTTAAGCCACTTGTTTCTACCAATAGAATATGACAGAAGAAAGTTTAAGTTTCTCAATCTAGGCTTTGTCAGACTATTTTACTTCTGGCTTTACCATTTTAGAATTCTGCCCAGAAATGCTATCTAATGAAAGTCAGTCTAGTCCCCTAGAGGAAAAAGTGAGACACCCCATATAGGAGAAATGAGATACTCCAACCAATAGTCAACACCAGCTGCAAATCTTGTGAGGTCCTCTTAGAACTTTAATTCTAGTCAGATATCTAGGTAAATGTGGCTTCAACAATGAGACTCTAGGAACATTCATCCAAGGAACTGTCAAGGTAATCTGCCATTTTAATTCTGATCATTTTCAGGCCATAAACTAAGTAATAAAATATAAAAATTTTATTATAAAAATGTATCATGAAACTTTGCTTTCCTTTTCCCCTACAGTATCAGAAACAACTTAAGTTACGGTATTAGATTCAAGAAGTAAAGCACAAGTTTAACATATGTGAAACCCTGAATTTGATCCTGGTCACCACATTACATCTGCCCCCAAAAGCACAGTTTGGCCCTGTTTGCCTAAAATATAACTGGACCCACATACTACCTGCTCTGTCCTTTAAGGGCGGAAAAACACTTAACTTTATAAAAACAACTTTTGATTACTTTCTGAAATGTTGTGTTGATGATTAAAGATATATAGATTATCATTAAGATCCTGTAGTGATCTCTAATGTTAGATACAGTTTAAAAATGAAAGTGACATTTTTTTGTAGAATATGCTGGATATTTTGTGAATTTACTTTGCAGTGTTCTTTAGGGCACCAAGAAAAACTTTTCCAAATCTCTAATACAGATGCATTCAACTTCAATTTTTAAAGAGTTTTGTCTAACCCAACCAATGTTTATATATGCCCAAACAGAGCATCCTGGGATTATTTGTCTTATTTGATTTAATTTGATTTGGGATGTGTGTATGAGTATGTGTAGTGCTCAGTATCGAACCCAGAGCCTCACACATACAAGGCAAATGCTCTACCACTGAATTATATCCCCAACCCTTTTGATTGATTTTACAACATTTTTAGTAAGTAGAAATGGTGCATTTTGTTTTTGGAACTTCACTTCATCGGTGTAAGCCAGTCACATAATGTCTTTCAAGACTCAGTTTAACATAAAGGAATTTATTTGCAAGCATTAAGTGATTTTTGTTTCCTTCCTGCTATAATATTGTAGGTGACTCAATGATTGGGAAGTTATTTCCAGATCTAGCATTGACTGACTTGAATGAACTCAGTGTACACGCTGCTATAATTCATCTAGTGGGAAACTGAATGCCAAAAGAGTGTTGGCTTTAGCAAGTGGTTACCCGAGTTGGTTGGTTGTCTGGGTCATTTGACTGGCAGTGGTAGATCCTGTTTCAACATCTGTCTGGAGAAGCAAACAAACAGAGCTTTAAATCCTGTGGATACATGTGTCCTGGGTGACTTAAGATTCTGACAGGAAGATAATCACTGGGGTCCAGTTACACTGTGACTAGAGCAATATTCCACTGGATGTGGAATTCCTTGGAGAAGAGCAATGTGGTTGGTTAATTATGGGCATCATCTTTATGATGCAAATCAAGAGGGCTCTGCGTTCAAGGCAGATTCTTAGGGGAATGGATGGTTTCATGAGATTCTGAGTCAGGGAATGAATGGGAAATGCAGACCAGGGCAATTCATGTCATGTTTTCTGCAGAGTAACTAGTAATGTAAACCACCTTTACCTTCCCTTCTCTAGCATTTTCTCCCAGTAGCACAAATATGCCTTAAGAGATCTGGTTTACTTTCAAACACAACAGAAATTTTTCTAAACTCTGACTAACCATTTTCCATGAAGTATTTCCTAGTCTAAGTAGATAGGCAAATAGGAAATACAATCATGATTCTCCTATTCAGTGACTGGACCCAAGGTAGAAGACTTCTTTTCCAACTCTCAACCACCTCAGTTATATATTAGTGTTGCTGATAGTTATTGTGAACAAAGCATTTAACAAAAATCTGAACATAAATAACACAATAAAATATTTTCTGTTTAAAAATTAAATCATGGGCTGGAAAGATAATATAGCAGTTGGAGTAGGGCACTGGTTTTGCATGCAGCCAACTGAGGTTGTTTCCCAGTATACCATATGGTCCCATAAGACCACCAGGAGTAAGCCCTGAGCATCACCAAGTGTAGCCCATAAAACAAAACAAAATTGTTTTAAATTAAGCCAGTGCAAAACTTTTACAGTTGTGATATATTGAATTAGATTTCACTTTAATGATTCCTATTATGGATGAAGTACTTTTCTAGGTTCTTTCTTACAAATTTATCCAAGCAATCCTCATAATAAGTACCATAACACATATATTATACAAATTAATTTTTGGAAAATGTACATAACATGAAGAAAGCCATGATAATATACCATTTTAAAATTTGATTTACATAGAAGAATATCTTAATAATTGCTAGGGAAATAATTTTTGATGTCAGATTTAACTGCCTATACTTTAGAAACTATATATTATTAAAATTACATACTTCCAGCAGGTACTCTTGCGTTGCATATGACCAACCCAGGTTCAACCCCAGATATCTCATAAGGTCCCCCAAGTTCTGCTAGTAATGATCCCTGAGCACAGAGTCAGTCATAAGCCTTAAGCATCACTGGATGGCCTCCAAAAAAGGAAAAAAAATATACTTTTAGGGAACAGGGTGATAGTATAGGGAGGGAGTAAGGTATTTGTCTGGCAGGCAGGCAATTGGCCCCAATTTAATCCCCAGCACCACATATGGTGATCCAAACATGACCAATTGTAATCCTTTAGTACATTGCGGGGAGTAAGCCCTTGACTTCACTAGGTGTGCACCCCTAAATAGTAAAATTAGGTACCTTTATTTCATTTCAGAGGTACTATAACCTGAGCTAAATTAGAGCCTTAAACAAGGAGAAGATATTTGAGATGCTTCAAAAGGGAAAAATACAAACAAGAATTCTACAGAAGAGTAAGCATGAATATCCTTTAACATGATGGAAAGAAACTCAATCTTATTAGCAATTTAAAAATGTATATTAAAGTCAAAATGACTATGTTTTCACGACCATCAGCTTCACAACACTAGAAAGTTGGACTATGCCAGTATGTCCAGATGTGGAAAAAAAAGAACTACCAAACCTGTGGGGGGAAATATAAATTCATAGAATAACCCTGGAAAAGAGCTTGGCATTGCTAAGACAAGAGTACATTCTGTGATGTGGCTCACTAGTTCCAGCCCTAGATATATTCCATAAACAAACTTTTAACCACTTGCACATGGAAACTTGGTCAAACTGTCAAACTACTCACAACATCAGTCAGAATAACAACAACATCACCAAACCCAAATGACCCCCCTTGATAAAGAATCAGAATTATACAACAGTTTATTTACAAGTAACGTGAATAAACTTCAACTATTCCATCAAGGTCGATAAAGTGTAAAAATCAACTAAGCAAGCAAGAGACCAAATAATCAGCCAACCAAAAATCATTGTAGCACTAAAAGAGCAACTCAGATGGAGGTAGGTTTTGTATGATTTATTGACATAAAGTTAAAAAAGCAGGTATGTAGAATGTGTGCAGAGATGAAAAAACAAACAGTAAAGGATTAACATCAAACTTTAATTTCTAGAATTTTATTTAGTGGAGAAGAGATTATCCCAGTGTACTTTCAAAATCAAGGCACTAATATGTGTTATGTGCTTTAAAAAATAGTTAAGCAGAACAAAACAAGCACCACATTCTCCCCACTCCAAAATCAACTATTGTTGAGTGACAAAAGCAAAAAAAAAAAAAAACAGAGTGAGATTTATAATACCATATGATTTTTATAAATTAAAGACATATATGCATCCAAACCAATATTAAATACTTTATAAGTATACACAAATATTTATAGACATATTTCAAACATATTCTCCCGAGGACTTGTGGCAAGAAAGGGACTAGGAATTAAATTAAGGAAAGGATGGCGTGGGGGCAAGAAAGTACCATACTGGAATTAATTTCATTAAGTTATGTAGGGTTATTCATTCATTTCCAACCTTGTTCCCAAAAGGATTTGAGGAGGCAGAAAATGTAGCTGAAAAACTTGTGCTTCCCAGATCCATATTCTGCTTGTTGAATCACTTGATTTTCTTGATTCCTAGGAGGCCCACAGGAATATTTTCTATTGTAAAGGAATCCAACTGATTTTGACAAGGAACAATTTATTTTCTGGAGGCTAAACCAAGTCTTTGGCAGTGGTAGAGCTTGCATTCCAGGGAGAAGCTGAAGACAGTGCATATACTGGGTGTGACTGAGGCATTTCCACGCCTCATTCCAGACCTGCAAATTCCTCTGGTGCATCCTTGCTCTATCAGGATTGAAGCTAAGGAGAGAGCAGGTGTCCCATCTTTCAGCTAATGATGCACAACTGTTCATGTAGATTGGAGTCCTGTGCCAAGACAGGTGGGATGGTTCCTGAGAGCTTCCACGCTCAGTGCCAGCACTGACCATTCAAGCCAGACCTCACACTTTATCCCAAGGTCTCTGAAAGAACTTCTCTTATGCTTTCCGTTGAATGGCAGTGGTGTGGAATGATTTGGATTCTAGGACCCCTACCTAGCACATATTCCTGCTATATACTTTGAGAAAATGGAAGACTGAGGGCTGAAGATTCCAGAAAAGAAGCAAATTGAATCTAAGGAGTACACATACAGATGCATCCATCTAATCAAAAAAGTGCAATCTCTCTTCTGCTGTGATAAACCTGATAACCTGATACATGTATATGTATATGCAATGTATATATATATATATATATATGTAAGCATGCATGCTTAGCATACATGTGTATAATGTATATATCTATGCATACACACATATATACACTCCAAGATACTGTTAGATATAGAAAAGAGGAAGAGTTATGCATGAACATTTAAAAAATTGTTTGGTAAAGGTTAAATTATCATAATTAGGCACAAGGTTTTGTACTCTTTGGTGGGCTTGTTTTGGGGTCAAACACAGTGGTATTCAGGCCTTACTCCTAGCTCTGCACACAAGAGAGACTTGGGGGACCATATGGCACGTCAGAAATTAAATCCACTGTACTATATTTCCTTTCCTTTTTGGGGGGAAGAGCCACACCTGGTGACACTCAGGGGTTACTCCTGGCTAGGTGCTTACAAATTGCTCCTGGCTTGGGGGACCATATGGGACGCCGGGGGTTCAAACCATGGTCCATCCTAGGTTAGCGCATGCAAACCAAATGCCCTACCACTTGCACCACCACCGCTCTGGCCCTAAAACAGCCTGAGGTTTTAACTTCAAAAATACTAGCTTTTTTTTTTTTTTAAGTTTTTGGGCCACACCTGGAAGCGCTCACTCCTGGTCTCTGTGCTCAGAAATCACTCCTGGCAGGCACGGGGACCATATGGGATGCCATGATTCAAACCAACAAGGCAAACACCCTACTGTTGTGCTATTTCTCCGGCCATGTACTATATTTCCAAATCACCTTTGAGTTAAGTTTTGCAGGCTGCAAACTTCTATACATGAGCATTAGATATAAGCCCACTTGCTCTCTACTGTTGTCATTCTGCAAGGTCCCATTTTTACATGACAGCCAGACTTCCCCAGCATGATGAAGTCCCAATTGTGTATGATAGCAGCGGTGACTGACCTGCTATCATCTTTCATTGACTTCCTTCAATTTTCCCGAGACTTTTTCCCCAATCTTCTACAGCGGGGTGCTTCCCACATGGCCTTCGCTTACATCTCAGAGTCTATTTCTGTTTTAATTAAATGAACTAAATTAGAACACTGGGAAAAACCCTCAACCACCGTGGAGAGTGTAGCCCTTGGGGGAAGGAGCTGGGAGAGAAAGCAGAGACTTAGCAGCTTCTTCTTCTCTTTGACTAATGGAAAATTCTGGAAGGCATTCTCTGTACTTCTCAGAAAGTCCTGGCAGTCTTGGCCTTGACTGAGCACCTATGACTTCTTTTCCATGTTTCTTCATCACATGCCTTGCTTCTGAACTCTAGGATAGGCCTCCAGGAAAGTCCAGCATTCAGGCCTCTGGCTCGTACTCCTGTTTTTCCAGCAAGCCCAATCAAGGCAAAGCATTTTTATAGGAATGAAGGTGTGAACTGGGCTGGAACATGAACTGTGAGCCTGAGTGAAGGGAATCACTGAGAGGATGCCAGCTAGGAAAAGAAAGTGACCAAAAAGGCAGGGAGGTAAAAATGGTTAGAGCATTTCATGCTGATTATCTTGGAAGGTTCTTGGTGGCAAATTGGGATGGAGAATACCAGAAAGGGAATCTTTCTTCCTCTTTGCATCTTGAGAAGAAACTGCCTCACCTGAATAAGCAAACCTGACAGTCCCATAAAGCCAGCACACATGCTTGCCCTGGGTCTAAAAGTTCCTGACTGTCCTCAAAGATGCCTGGTCACTAGTCGGGGCTAAATTTCTCTAGTTTTCACCAGACCACCCTGGGTACACTCATTCTCTGGAGAAGCAAGATGAAATCCTTGAAGTTTGGGCTAGTTGGAGAAGGGCACCCCTTTCCTGTACCTAGATAGTGGTCTTTCTGAGGCTGAATGCCTTAATCACATTAAGGAGCAAAGTTAAAGGTAACCCTTAAAACAGTGCTCTACGGCAAGGCAGCCAGTGAGGACTTCTTTGACTCTGAACAGGCAGTCTCAGAAGCCAATGAGGGTTTCTTTCACAGATTGTAGGTGGTGTGCCCATTGCATACCGAAGTGGGGTCTTGAACAAGCTTGTTTACACAAGGGAGGCCTTTTGTTTAGTGCTGCTTCCACCACCCCTTCCCCCTTCACTGCCATGCAAGGCCAGGCATGGGGTATTCCCAGTAATGACTGCATCTGGGCTCTGCTTCAAAGCCTGTTTTTGGAATTGGCTGCTTCGCCTCCTGCCTTTTCTGCTCACCTGACTCTGCTCAGACAATCTGCCTGCTCAGTGAAGCGTGAGCTCCAGGAAGGTTTGCTTTGCCTCAGCTCATTAGGGGAAATCACTAGGGGTTTCCCCTAAACATGTGCTGATTATTCGAGGCTTCCTTTGGGAGGCTTCCCCCTGCCAACTTCCCTAGATGGCTGGATCTTGTCCACATACTGGGAGATGTTTCTAGGATGATGAGGGAGGAGAAGAGCATAGTAATGCACTAGGGCTACGGGAGCAGGGAAGTTTGGTGAAGGCCTGCATCATAGCTTTCCTGAAAGGTGATCTGGAGGGAAGAAAGAACTGCAGACAATGGGGGACAGTCTTGAGCTCTGGAGTTGAAACCCTCCGTGCCCCCTCCCCATCCCTTTTGTGGGTTTCAACATTTTAATCTGAAAAAGGGGGGGCTCTATGTAAAAGCACCTCACGTTTTATTGAGGATTCAATTCCAGGCATGACTCCAGCATTGGTATTCCAAACATTGTCCTCATCTAATGCAGAATGACATTGGGGGGTTATTTTGGGGTCACATTAGGCAATGCTCAGTGTATACTCCTGGCTTTGCACAAAGGGGTTACTCCTGGCAGGTTCAAGAGAGCATATTTGTCAGATGCAGGTCAGCAGTGTGTAAGGCAAAAGCCCCCAGAAAAACATCTAACTATGGGATGCATGCTGAGAACAGGGGTGGAGGGAGGACAACATTGGTGGTGGGAATGTCCCTGATTCAATGTCATTATGTACCTAAAATACTACTGTGAATGATTTGTAATTCACTTTGGTCAAAATAAAAATTATTAAAAAAAAAAGATATGGGACTTTTGCTTCCCAGTAATTTCTAGCAAAATTCTAATTAGATGACATATAGGCAGTCTTTCAAAATTAGGAGCTCCTTTCATCTTCTGGCTCTCACTTATCGCCCTCCTTCCAACTCACCAATGTTGCAACTGTTCTAAGAACTCTGAATGTTTCATTCTACCCGTTAACACCCTCCTTTGAGAGAGAGGCCAAAATAACCATTTGAGCTAGGAAATCTTCAGCCCAAACCTAGTCCCTTTTATTTTCTTTTTCTGGGTATTGATATGAACAGGCTGCCTTGCTTTTCTGAGTGCTGTTTCCATTGTTTCTAAAATGTGATGAGAGTGAGAATTGGTGGTAAAAGATATAAAGTGTTTCCGCTCATTTTGATTTTTAGTACCCATACATTGCTAGAATTATCATAGTTTTCCTACTTTTGATGAATTCCTTTATCTCCTTTTAAACTCACTGCTATGACTTCTAGGATTAGACAAGCTTACTTTTTCTTGAGCTTTATTCTAAGTTCTTACCATTTAATATCCCCCAACTCCAGCCTGCCAGGAACAATTTCTGAGTACAGAGCCAAGCACAACCCCAGAGTACCACCTGGTGTAGCCCAGTAAAAAACAAAAACAAAAACAAAAAACTAGCAAACAAACTATTTAATATTTTAGTTTTTTCCATTAAATTGTTTTATTGTTCTAAACAAGATTTTTTTTATTTTTAAATAATTTTTATTTTGAACAAAGTGATTTACAAATCTTGCACAGTAATATTTTAGGTACATAGTGACATTGAATCAGGGGCATTCCCACCACCAGTGTTATCCTCCCTCCCTCCCTGTTCCCAGCATGCATTCATGTCTGTTCTAGGGTTTACTCCTGACTGTTTCAGGAATCTCTCAAGGCAATGCTTAGGAAACTAAGTGGTACTAAGGATCAAACCTGAATTTGTAAGAAAGGCCAACTCCTTACCTTTACTATATCCACTGATCCTGCCATTTAGTATATTTAGTTTTGTTCACTAGATTTCTGGCTCCTCGAGGGGAAGATGATTTTCATTTCTTTCCTTATCTCCTGCACACAAGGTAGGTTATGGAGTTAAGTGGTCTCTCTTGCACACAAGGTAGGTTATGGGGTTAAGTGGTCGGTGAATGGTGAATGTTAAATGAATGAATATATGTTTTCACGTTTTAGCTAGAAAGAACTTTCATTAACAAGCCAGAGGAAGGAAAAGGTCAGAAAGTGTAGGTTTGTTTAGTCTGCTCTGCCAGATTAGTGAGACACACCCTTCTTCTCTTGATCCCTGTAACCAGCCCTAGTCTGAACTTTTTTAGGAAGGTCATGGGGCATCCGCCTTCTTATCTAGGTGGGGTGATGAGACTAAGGAAGCCTCCACACCCTCTAACCAAATAGACCAGCCACCTCTAATGAGGAGTACTTGAAAAACAAGACCAGCAGTCTTGGATGAAAGGATTTCAGGGGTAAATTGGCCCACAGGAACTCATCAGAAATGCTTGGTGAAACTGGCCTGCCTCTACCTAGGGAGCAGGCAACAAATATATGAATGACTGTTGACATTCTTGGATATTGGCTCCAATGATACAATTATTCATGTGTCAAGAGATGGCCTAAAATAGTCAAAGGAGCAAGGACTTTTAAGACCTAGAGCTGTAAGAGTTGTAACCCAGTGCTGGGCTGAACATGAATATTTTTTAGCTTAATTGTGTGTTTCTTCACTGAAGAATTATGTTACAGATTGATAGATGGTAAGATAACACAACGGGAAAATTTCTTCCTGCCTTGAAATGTGCTCATGGCTTTGTTTTTGAAATACTAAGAATTATTTATAGTCACTATGAAGGGCAGGAAAAGTTACTATTATTAATTTTGGATACTTTCTATTGCCCCTCTGGACCTGCTTCCAGCCCCCCCACCCCAAGAAAATGATGTTTCAGGATATTTCGTAGATGTTTCAGGATCCTCCAGATCATTTGCCTCTACTTCAGAGAAACTTTAGATCCTATTTCTTGCCTCCACTAGTTATCTGGCCACAATCCAATGGTTCTGTTTTTGTGAGTTCTCTGCTTTATTGTAAAAAGAGACAACAATAGGAGAAATGGCACTGCATGTGTTCATCTTAGAGTTCTGTGGTTTAAACAAGATTATATTTGTCCTAAATATGCAGGTGATGGTATGAAGCTTGAAGAATATATATTGACTGAAGCAGTTCAGTTCATTTGCACTTTAAAGACAGTTTTAATGATAAAAGGTAAATGCTACTGGTTGCCTGATACATGAGGGCTTCTACTATGCCAAAGAAAGTGGTGAGGAAAATAAAAGATAATGCCCATTGAGGGTTATGTTAGTCTACTTGGTTTAACTTCAAAATGCCATAGACTGGGTGAGTTTACTAGAAGTAATGCTTTTACTCTCAGGGATACTGAAAGTCTGAGATGAAGGGGAAGTGGCAAGGCAGAGTTTTACCTGGTAAAAGCACTTTCCCTGGTTGCTGTTAGCTTATTTTGTTCTTTTCTTTTCTGTTTCCTTCCTTCCTTCCTTCCTTCCTTCCTTCCTTCCTTCCTTCCCTCCCTCCCTCCCTCCCTCCCTCCCTCCCTCCCTCCCTCCTCCCTCCCTCCCTTCCTTCCTTCCTTCCTTCCTCCCTCCCTCCCTCCCTCCCTCCCTCCCTCCCTCCCTCCCTCCCTCCCTCCCTCCCTTCCTTCCTTCCTTCCTTCCTTCCTTCCTTCCCTCCCTCCCTCCCTTTCTGTAGTCCTGATCTGGCCTTTGCTTGGTGTGGGTATAGGAAAGTAGAGAGGAGAAGAAGAAAGGGAAGAAGGAGACGAAATTAGACATCCTCAAGAGAGATCTGTGTTGTTTTATTTTTTTAAAATAAGTACAAAAATTCAATGGTATCAAAGTCATAATTGTAACTTCAGTTAGTTTATTTACTTAAAGGCACCATAAACAAATTCTGTCACACTGGAGATTGTAACTTCAGTATATGGATTTGAAAAGACACAATCTGCAGCTAATATTGCCTATGTATAATAGCTTTAATCCTCATAAGAAGTATATGAGAGATAAACTATGATTCCAATGCTAGACTTATAAACATAGTGAAGTTAAAAAAACTTGTTCAAGATTATGTAATTAGTAAGTTTTAGAGCTGAAATATGAACCCATACTATTGAACCCCAAAATTATTATCTATAACTCATTTTCTTGACACGTATATCATGACAATTAGATTTAATACAATCAAGAGGACAGGAATGATGGAGAACAAATAGCTAGTAGATAAACATCATATAACTTGTAAATAAAACTTCAAAACACTTCCTTATTCTGTTACATATTTTTTTCACATTATTTACTAGCTTTCACAAGAGATGTCCAGTTTATTTTGCAATAATTTAAGTCTTTCAATAAGTTTTAGAATACTTTAAATTATCGTTATTCCCATTCTTTTTTTATTAAATATATTTTTTATTTAAGTAACATGATAATATTTGGGTTACAGTCATAACCAGAACACCCCCCTTCACCAATGCAACATTACCCCCTACTCCCTTCCCATCCCCTACCTGTATTCGAGACAGGCATTCTACTACAGTAATTTGTTTTTAAGTTCAGTAAATTGTATTTTTTTCCTTAAAGGATGAGTAAAAAAATATAGTAAAGGTGTGATAGTGGCAATCATCAATGTTTGCATAGGTCCAGAAAAATGGAGAAAATGGAAAAAAAAAATCCTTGACCTGATTACAAAAAGGCCTCACCCCAGAAGTTTATTGGCATAAGACAGACTCTGGGTTCCAGGCATACCAGTCTATCCAACTCCAGTCATTCTCAAAGAAGTGAGCGAATTATCGCTATTCCCATTCTACAGATTAAAAGATGATTGATAGAAAATGCATGATTAAATTAAAATATCTTATTTGCTTCCTTGACCAAAAGTATTTTTTTTTTTTACTTAGAGAAAAAATTCTTTTATTTTAAAGTCTTAAGGATACCAAAGTAAAAACATAATAAATAATACAGAATAACATCAATAATAAATGCATTGATTACAAGAAAATAACCACATCAATTTATGAAATATTTTCAGGGAAAAAATAAAGATAAATAATATGGGTTATTATTTTTGTAAGTTTTCATGTGTGTTCTAATCTCTTACATATGATTAAAGAAAGAAAAATTTATGAGATCATCTTGTACGGCTTCTCTAACTAGTTTTGTATAAGAAGAAAGTGCTCTATTGTACTTGATGCAGTTTCTCTTTACATTTCATAATTTTTCTAATATCTTAAAAATAATTTTGATAATCTGCATAATGAATTTCTAGATTTATTCTCCAATAAGTGCCTGGTTATTACTAACAATGGCTAACTTATGGTCAGTATATCATACATAAAATAATTGAAAGTCTTTTCATAATTTTTATTTTATATACTAATCAGCTATTTTAACAGTAAAGAGTGGTGCTGTTTTTATTTTATAGTTCAGGAAATAACAATTATGAACTCAATCAATCATCTGATTTTGCTGTTGTTTACCATGTAAATTATCCAATCTGCATAGTATATGAGAACACCACTTAAACATTTAAAGACAAAGAGTAATCAATAATTATTTTTTGGTTTAGTTTTTGGGTCACATATGGCAATACTTGATGGTTTATTTCTGACTGTGCTCCGGAATTACCATATTTTCCAGTGTATAAGACGACTTTTGAAACAAAAAAAAGTCAACCGAAAATCGGTTGCCTACTGAGCAGGCTTTTTACAGTGTAGATTCAGGTCCAGAACATTGTCTAATTTGCATGCATAAAAAGCCTTCTTGGATTGGCTGAGTTAGAAAGGCGGTCTGAGCAGCCTTGCAGTGATTGGTGCAGGATCGAGTTTTTTGTGGCAATATTCAGACAATTTTTGTTTAGACCAAAAGTATTTTATGCTCAACAATTATCTCTAATAATAATAAAAATAATTTACCACTTTCTATGCATAATTTTATTTCCCTAACATTAATTATGCATCTATTATCAGAGGTAGATAAATTTTTACTTAAGGTCAAATAGTTTTTAGGGTCATGTAACACACACTTTTTCTAGTAGCTACTCATATCTGACATTTTAGTATATAAAGTTTAACAGATATAGTATACATGCAGCCAACTAGGGTTCTATCCCCTGAATCCATATTTCCTTAGTACCCTAGAAGTGATTCCTGATTATAGAGCCAGGAGTAAGCAGTGCCTGGTGTGGTCCTCAAAACAAATTAAAAAAATCAAAAATAGAAATAAGCATTGTAATTTAATAGCACCGAAGATGGAGTTAGGCTCTATATATCTAAAGATGGTCTTTAAAAAACTATCACAGACTCATGGCAAAAAAGGAGAAAATATGATAAAACCCCTACTTACACTAATGAAAGTTTCTATGGAGTCTAAGTGGAGGGACAAGATAAAGAAAGTTGAAGATATCATGTTAAATGAAGTAAGCCAAAAGAAGGATAAATGCAAAATAATATCAATTATTTGTTGTATTTAGAGTAACTTCATGAAGAAATATAATGACTTAAATGAGAGTTGTCTCAAAAACCCTTGGCTCCAGAATATAGAGAGTAGAAGGGAAGAAACTGAGTAGAGAAGGAAGAGAAACACAAATATGAAATGATGGGACCAGGGGCCAAGAGGTCTCAGGTCAATTGTGGAGATAAAAAAAAAGACAGAAATAAATATCCAAGCCAAAGTCAACAACAATGGAATCAAGAGACCCATACTCTAACAATCTAAACTGTAAATAGGCCTTTTATACTGGCAAGCGGGGGATGGGGGCAAAGGGTGATGCTATGGAATACATTCTAGGATGTGGAGAGATTGAACCATGGTCCATCCTGGGTCAGCGTGTGTAAGGCAAATGCCCTAACGTTGCGCCATTGCTCGGCCCCCAATAAAATTTAAAAAAAAAATAGAGGAACCGGAGAGATAGCATGGAGGTAAGGTGTTTGCCTTGCATGCAGAAAGTCGGTTTGAATCCTGGTATCCCATATGGTCTCTCGAGCCTGCCAGGAGCGATTTCTGAGCGTAGAACCAGGAGTAACCCCTGAGCACTGCTTGGTATGACCTAAAACAACAACAACAACAATAACAACAAAATAGAATAGACAACTCTTGAGGGGAATAAGGAAGCCAAGTGGGGTGTGAAAGAGATGAAGATTTATGATAGAATAAGTAATGAATGGAATATGAGGTGGGTTTAGAAGGAGTTAGCATGCTAAAATTTTTGGATTTATCCTTTTATCCATGGAAAATCATTATCAGTGTTTATACCCATAGAATTTTGGTTTAATTTCATAGACTTTGGTTTAATTACTGGCATTCACTGTTAGTAGTTCTGTGGTACTGTGTTTTCTGTAATAATTTGTCTGATAATGTGACTAACAGTATTTTTATTATAGGTCTGTAGTGCTTTAGTTTAATTTTTGATACTTCTCTTTAGTTTTTTTGTGGTACTGATGTCTCTGGAAAACATGTCGATCAGTACTTCCTTTATAGAATTAGCATGAGGCTTAAATGAGACAGTGATTGTAAAGAATTTATGATGTCTCCTGACACTGTACTTACTAAGTTGAAGGAACACTCCAGTATATTATTGTTTTAGAAACATTACTCTGATATGGTGAATATATTAGAAGAATCTAAGATTGGATGCCAAAAATACCAAATGAGGAAATAATGACTGAGAAATGAGAGAAAGGGTAGAAAACTCAACTCAGGAAATGAAAAGATGAAGAAGATAGAACCATCACAAGAGGAGAGTAGGGTCACAATTACCTACAAAATTTTAGCTATCTAGTGATACAATTTAACAAATAAGGAACATAGGAGAGGCTGAGGAATATTCCATTACTTTTGAGTACATTTATTTTGTAGTTAGTTGACCACATAAGGTAGTAGCTTGATAGTGGTCATCATCATCAATGAATAAACATCAGTGTGGCAAATCCTATAACTGACAAAATCATCAAGAAATTAGGCAAAGCCAAAAAAGCTCAAATAGTGATGAGAAAAACAGTATTTTAGAGAAATGTGGATACAAAAACATCTTGTATGTGGAAAAAAAAAGAGACAAACCAAGTAGTAAATGTCAGAAAGAATCAGTAAATAAGTGAAGAGTCATAGCTCAGAAATATGGAGACGAGGATTATATGAACATATAATATCAGTGAAGAACCAAAATGTGATCAGCCTAGCTGGTGATGCAGAGTTACAGGAAATTTTCTTATAGAAGTGGTTTATAGCTTTAACCAAAAGCAGTGGAAGGCACTTGATGGTCATGGATTGGAGCCTGACTGAGATTTAAGGAGGTAAAGGCAGTAAATTTTCCTTGTGAGAGTTGGATTGTGAAGAGAAAGGAAAATGAGTACAGAAGACTTGAGGGGGACTTTCCTTTAAACTTTTTAAGATTAAATGTCCAGGAAGAAAGAAATATTTGAGGATCAACTGGGAGAAGCAATGTAAGAATTTGTCCTGAAGAAGAGGAAACTGATTGGCCTAACATAGAATCTCAGGAAAATTATATTTAGAAATTTAGAAATAGATATTTAAGGATAAAATTTTGAAAGAAATATTCCCAAGTGCTTTTCTGATAGCTAACGTTTTCTCTCTGTAAAGTTAACCAGTTTATCTGCTGAGGGTAACATGACCAAGTACAGTAAACAATGAAATATTTGCTACAGAAATATAATAAATAAATATAATAATAATATAAATAAGTATATAATAAATATAAATAATAATATGGCTATGAACTTGGAGATCATAGATGTGGATGACACCAGTCCATCTAATTGTGTCATTTCTTAAAACATATTCAGTATTTAGGGGAGGGGAGAGGTAAAGGCAACTGGTAATAATGATTTAAGGTTGAGAATTTGAATTCTAATAAAGTAGAACAAGACATTGGGAGAATGAGAATATATGTAACAAAAATATCACAGTTACAGTGATAGGCCACAAAATGCAGAGGGTGTGAGGAAGTAAAGGCAGAAATGAATAACAATGTTGATGATTCTGATGATAGTAAAAGCAAAATAACTAGAAAGTTGTCATAAAATTAAAATGTATATATGTGTGGTAGGTCTAAGGAAGGAAGGAAAAATTGGACTGATAGGAAATTAGAGTCAAAGATTTATGTGCTAGAATTTAAGATATTAGCATATAGAATTTCCTTCTAATGATAAAATCCAGGATGTAGTAAAAAAAACACATTTGTAAATTGGGGTTATGGCAGTTGGTTGAGGAAATTGGAAGTGATAATAATAGCATATAGTTCACATTTGTGTAATCTTTTATAGGTTTCAAGGCTAGGTAGGTCTTGGCCATTATCTCACTTGACCTTATCCTATGACCTGGATAGGACAGAAATTATATCAACTATATTATTAATTTTTCACATAAAACAATTGAAGCTTAAAGATATTAAGTATCTTTCCAGATTGGTTAGGTGATGGAAATTCCAACTAGTATGAAATCACTAGAATCTGGATCAAATTTTTTTTAAAAATATCCTGTTATTTCTGCCAATGCAGAGACCTCAGTTTAAATATATATATATATATATATATATATATATATATATATATAGTGTACCTTAAATATCACTGTGTAAGATTTGCCACTATATATTCTAATAAATGTCTGTCATTTAAATATATATATATATATATATATATATAAATTACAAATAAAATGAGTATTCTAGATGGGATTGGTTTGATGGCAAAACAACATAACAACTGTTCCTTTGGAAAGGTGGTGGATTCAGAACCCTAAAAGGTTTCTCTTTTTCTTTCTTATTTTTTTCTTCTACCCCTCCCCAATCCCCCAGAGAACATTCTTTACCTATTTAGTCACCTAGTAATTTTACCAAGATTCCTGTTTCTGGACACACTCAGCTGCAGTGAACCTGGATGTCATGTTTCTCATTCATACTGTGAGTTGTGTACACCCCCAGGCCACATTGCTCCCTGAGGCTCACGGTCTGGGTGAAGATGGATGGAGATTAGATCCAAAGCTGTGGGTGGAGGAGAGTGCAGGAAGCAGGCATTGAGAGAAGTAATTCATCTAATGGCAAAACGGAGGTGGGATATCAGGGAGCTGGAGGCTGCCCAAATTGGGTAAAAGGAAAAGATGCCCTTCCATTTCCAGCTCAGATTTCTTCTTTGCAGCTTTTGCTTCGTGCTGAACTATTCTAGTCCCAAACTGGGTGTCAGATTCCATCTGAACTTCTGGTTGTGTGCTGGTTCCTCAACCAGATACAACATCTCAGCCTATAAAAGTTATTAAGTCCCTACTCCACCCCCCATCCTGTCGGATTGTTTCCAAATTCCATTCATCAGGAAATACTGCTTGGCCAAACCACCATGGTGTTTGGAACAACTGTGCGGATTGACTTTTTCTGCCACTCCTATGCTCTGTGACCTTGTATTTGTCATTATCTCTCTCTTTACCTCATTTTCTCATCTCTGCACTTGGTCTGTTGAACAGCTAACAATAGCAAATTGAAGTTTTTTGTGAGCTCCAATCAGTACCACCCGTAGTGACTTCTTGGGTTTTTGATGAGAAGATTTCAGGGTATGCTCAGCTTCCTTGCCCTTATGCCACTGGTGCTCAAACTTTCATGTATGTTTTAGCTACTTTGAGAGTTTGTAAAAAGAATGCATAAAATTCATAAATATTTTTCCACTTTAAAAGATAAAACTCTCCATATACAGTAGAAAGGGATATTTGGAGTTGGTTGGGGAACTTAATGTGCAAGTAGGGAATATAAAATCACCTATTGAGTAGTAGAACAAATACCTCATCTCATATAGAAATATTTCCACCTGAATAATAGCCCTGGAGCATGCTTTGCAAATGCCATATTTTTTATTATAAGTAACCCTATTCTCTTGTATAATTACTTTATAACAGCAGCATATTAGTGGAGAGAGATTTAAATGTGAATGCAAGACAGTTTCTGTTTGTTTGACTCAGGAATCCAACCCAGGGCATTTGCCTTCCCACTGAGCTCCATTTCCTGCATAGACTCCATATCTTTTTCATTACAAAGTGTTGAGCCTTGATTATAATTTACCTAACTCCTGTGGAAGTAGGACTGAATAACCTGCTGGACCCATCTGGTTAAGGTTAAGGGTTATTTGAAATGGAAAGTGTCCATCAAGGACATAACTACATGTCTCTGTTATTACTTCTTAAGTCAGAGCTACCCTGTGGTACAGGCTCCTTAGTCTTGTCTGTCTCATCGGAACCCAGCAGATCATTGTAATCTTTCAAAAATAGATTTATCCATGTTGCTTCCCTATTTGAAAACTCTTACTTTACTTCTGTAATAAAGATAGGATGTCTTGAAGCATTTAGAAGATCCTTTTTTGCTTAGAATTTTTCTATATCTAAGCATGATTTCACCCAATCTATGTTTTCCTTGCTGCTTCTCTTCCAAATGTTGAACAGCCTGAAAATATCTAGGTTTCAGTCAATGTTGATTCCTCTGGGAACTTCCCTTGGATCCTGAATTTTGGAAACATTTGTCTGTATAGACAAATTGTGAGTTTCAAAATGATGGTCTTTCAGGTTGGAAAGATAGCTCAGAGGTTTGGATAGCTCAAAATTCTAAATTTAATCCCAGGTAACATATATCACATCCCTAAGCAACATTGAGTAACCCTGGTAGCCCTCAGCATCACGGGACCTGAGCAATATTGCATTTCCAGTCAAGCATTTAACAGGTACAGTTTACTCTATATCTCTTAGTGTGGTTCTCATCCCCTTGAGCATTGTTTGTGAGAACCTCACCACTCTGAAAGAACTGGTGACTGAGAGTATATCATTGGTAGCGAATGCTGAAGCTGGAAGACATTTTACTTGAAGCCATAATACTCTGGAAAATCAAGTTTCACTTTATTACAGTAAGATAAATTGTTACTTGTCTTGCAAAGATAACTTTAGAGTGGAAAGTGATTCTGAAGCCAGGAACTTGTATTCTGGATTATACCAAATGTCTAATTTTTTCTTCATTCTACAGAATCTGCTTTACATATACAAAACATATGGAACTAAAGAATGAGGAAAATATTTGCTAAAAATCACTTTAATTTATATGCAAAATTTATCACTATGATTTAAAAACATAAACAAATTATATATTAAAATTTCATATAGTTGGCCCTCAATAGAATTTTAATTTCTTGAGTTTAAATTTCTCCTAGAATTTCTTACTTGTAAGGAGACAAATGTGCCATCTGAAAGATAAGGGTAAAATCATTGACAGTTTTGTAAATGTTATTTTGTGGTTCTCAAAATGTTATTTTGTGTTCTTGCTCATTGAAATTCACTCCTGAATTCAAGACTTAATTCACTTCCTGCCTCTTCAGTGACTAATTAAGTAACTACTTTAACTACTCTAGCACATAGATTTCTTCATTTCCTACAATACCCTTTAGAAATTCATTAGCACATATTTGAAAATTCATTATTTGTTATTATATATTTTAAGAAGTCTTTTTAAACAGCAATACTTACTGATCTATGAGTCTACTCGTTGATCAAAATCTCATAGAATTATCTTCTTTTTAAATGTTTTCTCTCACTTTTATCATTCTCAATCTATATTATCCTTAACCTCCCCAAATTTCTGCTGCATTCTCCTATTTATTTTTTACTCTCTCTTTTCTGTAGCTCGGTGCCATGTTTCTTATCACTGCTTTAGCTATTGTCCACATCATTACTGGTGGCCTTACCTGTCCATTGATCTGAGAATCCTTGTATTCCTAATACGAGTTTAGCTCCACTGGGATCTACTTTTACATTTGGGTGAAACTAAAGCAATAGAATTTTTCTAAACAAGATTACATTAAGTCTCATGGGATGTAAGAATATATTTATTCTATTTGTAAACATACAAGCACATGTGACAGGATGTCAAAAAGATAAATGCACTGTCATGATTATTACAATATTATGTAAAATAGGCAAGACTTGAAAACAAACTGTATATCAGTGAGTAAAGAAAATTCAAACAGTTCTGTGTGATAAAAGGAGGGCTATATTCTGAGATATACATTAATAAGCAATTTTGTCATCATGTAAATATCATCAAGTATGTTTATTCAAATCTAGCAGTCTATCTTGAGTAAGTAAATGCCAACATAAATAAGCTATGTGGCATAGTTGATTGGACCACTGTCAAATATTTGGTTCATTTTTGACCAAAATGTGCACAATGGAATACTATTCAGTTATTAAAATAATAAGAAATCTGCCATTTGTAGTAACATGGATGGTTTTAATGTTAAGTGAAAGAAGTCAGAAAAAGACAAAAGCTGTCTGATTGGGTTGGAGGGATACTATAACAGGTAAAGCTCTTGTCTATTTGTAAGCTGACCCAGGTTTTATTCTTAGCACTATATGTGGTCCTTACGTATCTTCAAGAATGGTTTCTGAATATGGTACCCAAAGTATAAAGTCACATCATGAGCACTGCTAGGTGTGGACCAGTCATCTTCCAAACCAAAAAAAAATATGTGTTCCTATAGGTGAGGAATTGAGAATAAGGGTGAAGAAGTTCTAGATTTGTGAGTATCTATAACAAATGCATTCTAGGTGGGACTACATAATGACTTCAGTTAATAATATTGGATTATTTATTTGAAAGTTGCTAAGAAAATATTGATTTGAAAACTCTTTAGGTCAAAAATACTATTATGTGAGGTTAGTATTGTTTACTAAACTTGTCATAAATATTTGCGACATATACATATATAAAATCATGTGTTGCATGTAATACAATGTGGGAAATCCTTTTATAGTACCTATGTTTCTTTTTATGTGTAAATAATATGTATTATAAATTTTAAATAAAATTATGTGCATTCAAATCAATACATGTTAGATAATGGCTACCTAATAAATGCTATCTCATTTTCTTCTTTTCTTGGGGAATACACCTAGCACTGTTTTTCAAAATTTGGAGTGCTGCTTCAGCATACATTATACAAATCATTGATTTCTGTCTTTTAAAATAAAAATTTGGGATATACTAGAATTAAATGAAATTTAAAATATTTATCTTCAGAACCCTAACATAGTCTGTCTAATAATAGAATATAACAAATTTTTCCCCAAATATATTTGATACAAATGTCTGCTTTTCATGGACTGGTAATAATATTAGGGGTTAGAGGATCACATTACCCATTTAATTCCTCTTTAAGCAGACCTTGAAATAAAGCTCCTGTTTTATTGATTGATCTCCTATGATAAATTATTCTTTTAAGAATACTGTCATTTGCAGTCATACTCCCATGTAAATCAAGATCTCTAAATATTGGACAACTAAAACAAGACATTCTATGGGATACCACAGATAAAATTAGAATGCTACTTTGAACTCAGAATCTGATATTTCTGACTTCATATGTTCAGTAAAACCTTTTTACTATTCTCAGCTAATGGCTTTATAAAAGATTTAACTTAAAATTTGAGCATAAGATATTAGTAGTAAAATTTTTACAAATGAAATTAAATTTTAGTCTCATATATGAAGAATGACCTGAAAGTACCAGAATTCTAGAAATAATACGCAGTGTGAACTGAGGACTTTGGAGAGTGAACAAAACTAGCAGCAATTAGAGGAGGAAAGAAAATAGACAAATGAACCAAATGGACTAAGTTTCTTGATTTTTGTGTCTTTACTCTGAGGGCACCTACACTTTTGGTATATGTAACATGACTATTGCTCTGATAAAAATGAGTCCTGAGCCATGTGTGGAAGAAAAAGAAAGATGCTTTCCCCCAAAAAAGGTCTAAGCACCTGGCCCAGGGAATGAGTCTTCACTCTTCACACTTTAGTACATAAATCAAGTCAACTAATTAAAATGCTTATTAAACATATACAAAACAAAGTAAAATTTCTCTTTGGTGCAGTGATCAGAATCTTCAAAGCAGATAATTGTAGATTATCTACAATGCCAGATACAATTCAAAATGCTTCAATATATTAAGAGAAACATATGACCTTAATTTCAAAAAGAATGAGAACCAATGTAGGCCAATATTGAAATAACTCAGTACTCAAATGATGAGGTATAGTATGATAATTGACAGAGAGAAAGTTTAATGAGCATTAATAAATATAAAGATAAGAAATCTCAATAGAGAAAGAGAATTATAAAAAAGACAATATTAATGATAGTGAAAAATTCACTGAATGGCTTTATTGGGAGTGGGGAGGAAATAATGCCTTTGAAGATAGACCATTAGGACTTATAAAAGGAAAAATTAAATTTTGAAGCCTATAGGATACATGCTAATATTTAAAAGTTGTAGCCTTAGAGCCAGAACGATACTACAAGATATAAAACATGTGCTTTCCAGTTTCATCCCCCAAGACCTCTAAGACTTCCTAAGTACCACTAGGAGTGACCCCTGAACACAGAATCATGAATAAGTCCTGAGAACCACCAGGTGTACTCCCCTCCAAAAGAAATAAACAGCAATTAAAAAAAGGTTTAATCTATAAATATAGATTATATAGAGATATAAAGAGATATAGATTAAAGCAAGAAAGGAGGAAAGGGAAAAAGAGAAAAATATGGGATAGGAGTATAAAAAAGCAGTGACTCAACAAGAGATAGTATAGGAGGTCAGGTGTTTGCCTTGCATGTAGCTGAAGCCTGTTTTTTTTTTCATATAAATATTTATATAAGCACTATGATTACAAGAATGTTTGTAGTTGGGTTTTAGTTATAAACAGAACACTTACCATCACCAGTCAACCCTGGTTTGATAATCATGGCTCCACATGGTTACCAGAGCACTGTTGGGAGTGATCTCTGAACCCAGAGCTTTGAGCATCATTCTCTTCACTCTCTCACAGAAAAAAAAAGTAGTGACTACAGATTTTTCATAATAACTGAAAAAAGGCAAACAGATCTAGGAAGTTCACTGGATTCTAAGCTGTATAAATTTTTTAATTAAAATTTTTATTTAAGCACCATGAATACAAACATGATTATAGTTGGGTTTCAGTCACAAACAGAATACTCCCCTTCACCAGTGCAACATTCCCACCCTCAATGCCCCCCTCTGTCCTTTCCATCCCCTGCCTGTATTCGAGACAGGCATTCTACTACAGTTATTTTTTTAAGTTCAGTAAGCTGTTTTTTTTCTTTCTGAAAGGATAAGTGTTAAAAAAATATAAGAGTAAAGGTGTGAAAGTGGCAATCGCCGTTGTTTGCATAGGCCCAGCAAAATATGGGGAAAACGGAAAAAAAAAATCCTTGGCCAGATTACAAGAAGGCCTCACCCCAGAAGTTTATTGGCATCAGACTGACTCTAGGCTCCAGGCATACCAGTCTGTCCAACCCTGAGTCATTCTCCATGGTCCCGGTGAAACTTTTTCACACTTTAGTTGTTGGTGGTGTCAGGTTCCTGTATTTAAAGATTCTGGATTCTGTGCTTTTACTTCATTGAAGTTAGGCTGATGTGGAGCATCCTCGAATTTCACCTCACCATTAAATGCAGGTTGTTGCTAAGTCATCTGGGTGTTGAGAGCACTCTTTGGAGTAAGTCAATGCCAGAGCAGTGGTGGGGTCTTCCCTGGTAATGTTAGACAATTGTTGTTTCCATTGATGGTATCCATTGTTCATGGGTGTATGGGCAATGCCCATTCTTCTGAGGCCTAAGCCAAATTATTCAATGTTCAGGGTATAAGGCCTAACTGCATTACAAAATTTGTGTTCCCATCTCTATTAAATAAGAACTTGTTTGCATAATGTAATATTTTACCATTTTAATGTGCCTATGCAAAAGAGAAACAATGCCACAAGGTATTGTTGGTGCATCTAGGGGCCGAGGGAACAAGTCCAACATTCCCCATAACTTGGTTCTAACATGAATTCTATACAGAGATACTCTTCTACCAGCATTTAAGCTGTATAAATTTAATGATAATGAAACATAATCAAATTTCTGAGAGGGAAAGATAAAGAGAATATTTTGGAAGATAGCCAGATGAAAATAACATAAAAAGGACACCAGAGCTTTGAATAACAGTGGATGTTCCATAATCAAGGCCTGAAGACAATGGAGAAATATTTTAAAGAGGCAAAAAAAAATATTTGTTAAGCCTAAAGGTGAAATAAAACATTTTTTAGATAAAGAAAAACTAAGGAAATGTGTTGCCACCTACACTGCTGTTCCAGACATGAAAATAAAAGTCTTTTCAGGATAAATGAAAATAGAACTAGCTGGAACTTAGATCCTTAGAAAGGAATAAATAGTACAACATAGGTCAGTATTAAAACCTCTTTTTCTTTTAGTTTGTTTCAAATATATATATAAATCTTTATAGTAAACTTATCCTATTGTCTTGAGGGGGGTTATAATATATAAACAAATGTGGGCAGCTAAAACATTAAAGATGATGGAAGTTGAATGTTTGCATAAGTCTTTAACATACATAAAGTAGTATGATATCAGCTCTAGAAAGAATGAAAAGATCAGTGATGTATATTGTGATTACCAGGGTGACAATTAGAAAATAAATTAATGTCTGACTAAATCCTCAAGAGATGAATTCAAGTTAAATTTTCAAAGGTTTGAGTAATTCCAAAAAGTTGAGAAATAAGAATAATTACAGGGGACAAACGAATCAAGTTCAGACACAAAAATGAAATTAAATCTGAATGAGTTAAATACTCCATTTCATGGTAGTTTTGTCATTAGTTTTAGAAACGTATGATTCTATTAAACAGTCTCTACTGAAACTTCAATTACACAAGACAGTGTGATTTAATGTAGATCAAAATATTCCAGGAGCTAAGGTACTAGTGCCAATGGTAAAGAAAATATGCATGTAGTGTAAAGCATGTGTATTGTCTTTGAGTTTAGACCCCCACCATCTCTTATTTTTGAGCACCGACATTGTCTCTATATTTAAAATAAATCAATAAAAAGGTATACCATCTGAATAGCATCTATAAGAAAACAAAATTAGCTCTATTATTATATAAATTATATTTCAAGAAAAAAGTTGTTACCTAAGGTCTTCTATAGAAATAAAAATACTAGTTCATCAGAAACACATAACATCAATTATGCACTACTTTAGAGTCGGTATTTAAAACTCGGAAAGCAATAGCTGACAGACTAAAAGTGCAAATGATAATTATATTCATTTTGAATTATTTTTATTTTAATTAAAATAAGTAATTTTTAACTAAAATGTTAATTGAATCATTATGAGAGATGCAGTTACAAAGTTGTTCATGATTGAGTTTCATCATTTGACGTATTCTCTCTCTCCCTTTTATCCTTTTAGTCACTGTTGTTTTCAGTGTTAATATGGGAGAAAGGAATTCTATTTCACTGCTGGTGGAAATATAGACTGGTCTAGACTTTTTTTGGTAAAAAACAGGATGGGCATTCCTCAGAAAAGTAGAAATCAAACTCCTATCAATAAGATAGGATGCTGTTTCTGGAAATATGCTCTCAGGGTCCAAAATCATAATACATAAAAGGTAGCTATACTCCTATGTCCATTGCAGCACTATTCACAATAACTAGAATCTGGAAATAATCAGGTGCCCAAGAACAGATGAATGGATAAAGAAACCATAGCACATCTACATAATGGGATACTATAAGCTGGTAGGATAAATGAAGTCAAGTAATGTGCTTATACATGGATACATATGGAGAGTATTATGTTGAATGAAATTAAGTACTTTTTAGTATTCTTTGCTCAATAGTTTAAAAAAAGTTGTCAGAACTGGAAGAATTAATTAAAAGTATAATTCTGAGTACCCAAAAATAATGCTTAAGAGGCCGAAGAGATAGCATGGAAGTAAGGCATTTGCCTTGCATGCAGAAGGTTGGTGGTTCGAATCCGGCATCCCATATGGTCCCCTGAGCCTGCCAGGAGTGATTTCTGAGCCTAGAGCCAGGAGTAACCCCTGAGTGCTGCTGGGTGTGACCAAAAAACCAAAACAAAACAAAAAAAGGTTAAAAACGAGAACATTTAAATATTAAAAAAAGAACTAGAAGAACTGGAAGAGCTAAACAATATATTAATCCAATCAAATATATACATTATGCCATATATTATATAATAAAGAATATGCTATATATTTATATTTGGCATCCAATATTTATAAATATGCTAAATATTTATTAATAGTAATAAATATTGATTTAATTTATAACATATGTGTAAAGCTATGTTTTTGTTATAAATCGATAATATTCAGAATTAAACTTCACAAATTATCTAGAAATTAAAAGAAGAAATCACATACAGGCGATAAAAAAAAAATTAAAAGAAAGCAATAGAGAAAAAGAACCTAAGAGTTTGCACCGTGAAAACACAGAACTGTTAACCTTTTAACAAAGCTGAATATTGAGTAAAAACAGTCCATCTACAGGAGAATAAAATAAAGAACATCATGAGACTTAAATCAGTTATGAATAGTTTGATACCAAAAAATTGATGTATTAAATAAGTTCCTTAATTTCTTAAAAACCACAAAAACTCCTGATAAAGAAGTAATATAAATTTCTCTGTTTCAAAGAAACTGAATTTTTTCATAAAATTTTCCCACATTGAGAATTGCAGGGCCAGATGGAATTACTGGCAAATCCTATAACATGTTTATGGAAAAATGTAACACTAATTTGACAATTTTTTTTACATAGCATGAGGAAATACTTCCTTACTCATAAGCCCATTACTATCATTGACAAAACCAGACAGAGACATTAAAAAGAATGTGAGTTACATTACGTATTTCTTATGCTAACAGATATAAAACCTCTTTTAAAAAATGTTAAATTTAGCAATTCATCTTAAAACAAATAGGATAACACATCTTGATCAAATGGGGTTTATTTCAGTAATGCAGGTTATTTTAACTTTAGAAAACTAACACATCTAAATATAATATATCACTAAAATATAATCCCACTAGATGTAAAACAAAAAAAAAAGTGGAGGGAACACCAAACCCTGCCACTTCAGCATTCCTTTTCTTGTTTTGTTTTGTTTGTTTTTGATATTATTTTCCTTCTCCTTTTTCTTCCACTTTTTTCTTTCTCTCTCACTCTTGTGGATATTATTTGGTGATTTTTTTTTTTTTTAGTAGTTGATACCAAATTTTTCTTCTCTTTTTCTTAACCTTTTTATCTCCGACAGAATAGCATAACTTGAATCATCCAGCCTCATAAATTGAGGGGGGAAAAGGATGATACCAGGACCAGTCATATGAACATGTAGTGTTAATAAAAAATGACCAGACTGGAACACCAAACCCAAAGTCAATGACAGAATAGATACCCAATCTACAAAAAGCTGTAAAGTGGAGACCAGTTACACTAGTATTCTGGAAGGTGGGGGAGGAAGGACGGAGATATGGGAGACATGCTGGGAACAGGAGTGAAGGGAAGACGACAATGGTGGTGGGAATGCCCTTCGTTCATTGTCACTATGTACCGTAAATAATTCTGTGTAATGTACTTCAGTCACAATAAATATATATATACATAAAAAAACAAAAAAATAACTCTAGAAAAGATTTATATCACTAATCTACTTTTATTTAAATTCTATAATATGATGAATGCTGAAATTGTATATTTTTATGAAAATAATACAATTATCAATGTACAAAGAAACTAAATTCTCCAGAAAGAACCCTTATTTTGTCTTTGTAGCTATGCTTTCCTCTACCCTTCAAACCTAGGTTGCATTAATATTGTTTTTATCACATTGGGTTGTTTATGAACTTTGTTAATGTTTATGTACATCAATAATTTCATTCCTTTTTATCTACTTGAATAAATACCCAGAATGAATAACTGGATTTCATGGTAGGTATCAAAGATTTTAAGAAGCTGTTAAACATTTTCAAACAATAGATGTACTACTACCTTACAGTAGTGCCAGCAGTGTGAGCATTCTATTTGCTTTAATCCCTGACATTGTCAGTATTTATAATTTTGAGCAGTTAAATGAGTCAAAGAGATCTCAGATTTAAACCTTTACTTCCCTAAAAACTAACAAGGATGTTGAGTATCTTTTCAGGCCTGTACTGGGTATTGTTAGGTCTTGATAAATTTCTGTTTTATGCTCTCATACTGAAATTATAGTGAGGATTTCCATATCAAAGTACTACAGTCTAAATGGCTTAGAAAAGTAAAATTTTCTTTTACAGTTCTGGAGATGAAAGGTCAGAGGTCATGGCATTGGCAAGATTATTTATGCTGAGTTTTCTGGATTTGCTGATGACCATCATCTTGTTTTTACTTACTTTCCTCTGTAGGTATAATATTACATTCTTAAAATATATTCAACATATGAATTTTAGGAATATAACTTTTATTACATAAATTTTTCTCTGTTCTCCCCCCAACCCCACCTTCAACTCAGTTCATGTGCTCATTGTATGCAAAATACATTCTTCAAAAGTCTAACAGGACATTTGCACAAGGTTACTAGTATTAAATAAATAAAATAATGATAAAAATTCTGAGGTAGTTTTATTTTACTTTTCTTCTCCACAAGCCTCAAATAAAACTCAGATAGCAACAATAATAACAAACACAGTTATGTGTATTAATAAATTTTATTTCAAATTTTAATTGAATTTAAAGTAAATTCTAAATAGACAGTGGGGCTGATAAAACTGCTTAGTCTGTGTAAATCTCAGAACCTACTGTTCAATACCAATTTTACAAGTGGTAAAATAATGGAAAAGAGATGACTGTAGAGGTCAAAGTTAAAGACAGTAGAGCATAAAGCACAAGGGGTTGGAGTTAGAGCAAGATTTAGACATCTTTCCCATGCCTAAGGAGAGACCTATGAAGTTACTCCTGTGAGATTTAATGACAATCCTGTAGAATTTCAGTTACTATGATACAGTGCCTGCTATTGTCTCTTATTATTTCCTTCTTTTTTCGGATGGGGTTGTTTATTGTGAGATGCCCCACTACCTGTTATATATTAGGTATAAGGATAACTGATAATTTGTCTTTGTAGTCAAAGGTCTTCAAATCAAGTGAAACCACATCTGTTTTTAATAAATAGACTCACATTGTACTATAATGAAGAGATTCCCATGGTCCACCATGACTACATTATGAACCTTTAAAATCCATAGGTTAAACTTCATATCTTAGAATATCATAGTATTTGGAGATTAGGCCTTTAAGGAAGTAGGATAAGGGTGGACCCATATGGGTATGGCTGGTTTCTTTAGGCAGACATAATAGGGAAGACTATGTGAAAACAAGAACACTGCCATTATCAAGCAGAGTAGAGAGGTCTTCAAAGAAATCAGCCCTGCTCATATAGGGAAGACTTGATTTCAGACTTCTAGCATCCAGAACTGTACAATAATTAATCCCTGTTGTTTAAAACAGCAAGTCCAGAAACATGGTAGTTTTTGCTTGTCTTAGATAGACTTTTGGAGATTTTTTTAGAGTTTTTTTTTAAGAGGTTGTATATCATTTATGTGCATAGAGTTAAGAATAAAATGTTAGAAAGACTGATTTTTTGGTCATTTTTACTAAAAAGCTCTGTTGAGCTCTTCATGTTGGTTCAAAGTGAGACAAGACTCAATTGTATGTCTCTTCCCCATTCTAGAACTTAAGCTTCAGAAATTACTCTTATTTGAGACATGTAATTATTTAAAAAACTTTTTTATTGTTTTATTTTTGGGTCACACCCAGCAGTTCTCAGGGTTTACTCCTGGCTTTGCACTCAGGGATCACTCCTGAGTTTACAGTGTGCCAGGGATAGGACCTGGGTCAGCTGCATGCAAGGCAGGTGCCTTACCCACTGTACTGTCCCTCTAGTCTCCATATCATTTGTTACAAATGGAAAATAAGAACAAGTACTTAGACTCAAATATCCACACATTACTTCTGTTTATGTTTCACTGGCCAAAGTAATTCATAGAGTATCAAATAACTAACTGGGGCTATGTACTTGACCCCCAAGGGGGTGGTGGGAACATAAAATCCTCTTGCAGGAGTACAATATGAGATTGCTATCAACAATGAAATCTGAGAACACAGTTTAATTAATTGCTCATCTTTCTCTTTGAAGTTAATTGCATACTAGATCAAATGTGAGCAAATGTCATATGTGTTCTTCAAACCTCTGAAGACCACCACACCATCCTCCATTTCTTTTTCTTGCTAAGAAAAGACTCTTGGGAATACTCAGCAACCCTATATCATTGAAGAGAAAGTAGAGCAGTTCACTTGGCCAATTCATGGGCAGTAAATTAATCTTTGTGTTTCCTAAGCCACTGATATATTAGAGTTGATTATTTTCCTGCATAGTATTTTGTTCACTCTGACAGAAGGACAAAGTTTTTGAGAAATTCTTCCCTAAATATCTAAATTATTTTTATATAAAAGATGTTTAACAATGTATGACATTTATCTCTCATTAATTTTATAGCTACTGCTAATCTTTATGTGAAAATTATCTTGACTATTAGGCTAATGCTTCTTTGTGGAAATTTTTATGGTAGATGATGCAGAGGAAGACTATATGTCTATCCTGCCTTTGGGGGAAATTTCACCCTTTCTCTTCATTTGAGTGGTTGTGGTAGAAGTTGAGATGTAGTGCAAGATTACTGGGGAACAGAACATGAAGATCAAACAGTGCATTCCTTCTGAGCAATTCTTTTTGGAATGAAACATAGAGTTGTCTGAGAGAAAGACCCATGAAACCTTGTCAAGTCTAGAACTCTTTGTTAGTGCTTATCATAGTAGCAGAAGAGAGCAGGAACTGAAGTTATAAGAGAAAATGAAGGAGATGCATACTGGGAACTCAAGAAAAAAGTTAGATATGCTTCAACTCTTGGATCTAGTTGTTGCCTAGGTTAAATCTGAAGTACACAAAGGCATCCAAAAACTGTAAACCATAGACCACATTTAGGATATGTTCTAGTTTTGTACATAAGATTCTATTAGAACATAGTCATTTACATACGGTTTGTGATTATGCCTGTGCTACAAGAGCAGAGTTGAAACTCTGTGACCAAGACTTTGCAGCCTAGAAAGACTATCACATTTATTATTTGCTCCTTTTCAGAAAATGTTGAGCCCCTGGTATATATTAACCATACCTCATATATTTTATTTAAATCTACACAGAAATCTCAATTTAAAAATAAGCAGCTTGCACATAAATGTAAATATATATTTTCATAAATATATGTCATCTGGTATAAAGTTAAAGATTGAAGAGTTCTGATACCAGGTATGAATGAGTCCACAGAAATGAGTCATCAGGGGCAGTAGCATAATTAGATGGATAGGATTATTTCAGTGTCATTTTGAATGCTTATGTAGAAGCAGGAGACAAAGGGAATAAACCTACTGAACAATTTGTACCCAAAAATAGTCTGCCAAAAACTTGGTAGAAGAAGTGGCATTTTAAATAGAGAGGAAAGGAGTCATGCAGGGGACTCAGATGTGACCTTTCAGCAGTCATTCACTTGGAGATGACCAACTCCAGGTTTTGGGGAACAGATTGTTTGGCTACAAGAAACCATCAATAAGATTTCCGTGTTCATCTCATCTTGGCACAGACCCCATTCTAACCAAGTTATTAATACACACATTATTCTTCTTAAAGAAATAGAGAAATGCATTCCAGATTGCCAAAGAAAGGAATTTCTCATGATTTATAGTGAAATATTCCTAGAACTTTTTTTCCCCCAATCATCCATCTTCAAGAAATACTAAAGACAAATATTTCATGAATCCAGAGGTACTTCTGGCCAGCATCTGGAGATGATCTTGAGAATACAAATCTGTTATCATTTTTCACCATGGACCTCAACTGTCAGAACACGTAATAAACATAACTAGCCAGAGGGCTTGAGGGAGGCAGAAAGCATAGAGTTAAACACTGTAGCAGGAGATAACAGAAGTGAAAATGTGTTTGCCCATACTTCTCTAAACATACTTTCCATAGCTTCAAGCCCCTCTCCTGACCAAGCATTTGGAAGCTAAAGACATTAATCATAAGCTAATAGCATTGCTAATATTTTCCAAGAGTGTCATATCTTACTAAATAGTCACATAATAGGCAACTGATGCAGTTAAAAGGGTTACATATAGCATATGTCAATGTTATTTAGGTTTGATTTTTGGCTTTTTCGCTCAATATCTGTGTGACGATGCTGAACATTGATTCCACATTTGTAAAAATGGTCTTGTCTTTAAAGTGATAACATAGTTGAACTGATCAAATAAAATATTACTTTAGTTCATTACAAGTCCTTTTCATATTACCACTCTACATTCCTTGCATGGTTAAACAAGATGAAAAATACCTATGACTGGTGAGAAGAAACTGCTGAACTCCCCACTGCTTGTTAGAGAATATAATTAGTACCACGCACTACTACTCAGACTACTGAGCTGAACACAAACTAATACTTGCAACTCCTTTCCTAGAAATGTACTCATGATGAATGCTTCCGTATGTTTGCTAAACAACAAAAACAAAACCCTTGAAGTAGAAAGCTCAAAACAGCAAAATTCAGAGTTATATTTGAGAGATAATGAATCAAATGTCTATCAATAAACAAGTACAGAATTTAGCAAAATTTTGGGGGGAGCACCCCGGCATTGCTCAGGGTTTACTCCTGGTTCTGCATTCAGAAGTCACTCCTGGCAGGCTCAGGGGACCATATAGGATGCCAGGATTCGAACCGGGGTCCGCCCGATGTTGGCCACATGCTAGACAAATGCCTTACTGCTGTGCTATCGCTCCAGACCCGCAAAATTTTATCATGAAGGTCAGAAAGCAAATATTTAAAATCTTCGGGCCAAGAAGCAAAGAAAATCAAATTATAATGGTATCTTTTCTATCTTAGCAACAGTGCAAAGCAATAGAAGAGACCTGGATGAAGTTTCTGGGCAACCACTCCACTGCCATGCTAATGTGGAAGCAGCCACAGATGGCAGGAAAAAGAATAAGCTGGTGTGGTTCAAAAAACTGTAACCTGTGGTCAGAAATTTAAATTTCCAATAGTTTTCATGCGCCATGAAATCTTATTCTTTTGATATTTGAAAAGCATTAAAAACATACAAATCATTCTTAGCTTATAGGCTCTACAAAAGTAGAAGGTGGACCACATTTGGATATAGTTTTCTAGCCCCAGGTCTTGTGGATACAAAGTTATATATTTATACAATAGAATATTCTCCAACAGCAAAACCTTATTTTTATACTAGAAATATATACAATGATATGGATGAATCTCCTGAATATGATAGCTAATGAAGGATTCAGGTACAAAATTTTTTTTCCTTTTTTAAATTTTTTTTTTTTTTTGGTTTTTGGGCCACACCCGGTAACGCTCAGGGGTTACTCCTGGCTATGTGCTCAGAAGTTGCTCCTGGCTTCTTGGGGGACCATATGGGACACCGGGGGATTGAACCGTGGTCCGTCCAAGGCTAGTGCAGGCAAGGCAGGCACCTTACCTTTAGCGCCACCGCCCGGCCCCCCTTTTTTAAATTTTTATTGTGGCCAAAGTGAATTACAAATCTTTCACAGTAATATTTAAAGTACACAGTGACAATAAATCTGGTGCATTCCCACCACCAGTGATGTCCTCCCTCCACCCCTGTTCCCAGCATACATCCCATATCAGTCTCTTTTACCCCCAGAATAATAGTATAACTGGTCCCCACTCAGGTACAAAAATTCTGAGATACTTTTAGGTGGGCGATGAGAGCAAAAAGGAGGGATATGAACTGTTATGAGGCAGCACTGTGGGTGTTGGACAAGGAGTAGAAGAAAAGGCAGAAGAAAGGGGATTTAATAATGGGTGAATAGAAATGTCTGCTTCATTTAGTTGTGTTTATGAAAATTTATCAAGCCTTATGCTTTAGTGCTATACTTCTCCTAAGAAATACTTGGGTAGACAACAATAAAATATCCCTTCACTCTAGCCATTAGACAGGTTTCTAGGGGTCCTACCCCACATTAGTTATCTTTGCTGCTACTTTAGAGAGACTGAAACACTAAGCATTCCTTTGGTATACTCAAAAGAGCAGGTGAGCTACCTTAGTTAGAACTAAAGAGCTGAGAGCCAGAGCAATAACATATTGGGTAGGCCAATTTGCCTTGCATGTGGCTGACCTGGGTTTGATCCCTGGCATCTCATATGGTCCCCTGAGCCTGCCAGGACCGATTTCTGAGCACAGAGCCAGGAGTAAACCCTGAGTGCAGCTGGGTGTGCCCCCTCAAAAAAAAAAAGGAAAGAAAGAAAGAAAGAAAAGAAAGAAAGAAAAAGAAAGAAAGAAAGAAAGAAAGAAAAATGAAAAGAAAAAAGAAAAGAAAAAGAAAGAGAGAGAGAGAGAAAGAAAGAAAGAAAGGAAAGAAAGAAAGAAAGAAAGAAAAGGAAAGAAAAGAAAAGAAAAGAAAAGAAAAGAAAAGAAAAGAAAAGAAAAAAAGAAAAGAAAGAAAGGTTTAGGTTTAACTAAGATCCATATTAATTGTGTTAGCCATGCAGCAAGACTTTCTGAATTTTCTTTTGTTATCTGGAAAATGGAAAAACAGTGGCCTCTTTTCCCACTTTTTTGTAAATAATATTTTTTAAAACACCTTGATTACAAACATGATTGTGGTTGGGTTTCAGTCATATAAAGTACACTCCCCCCCATCACCAGTGCAACATTCCCATCACCAATCTCTCAAATCTCCCTCCTTTCCACCCCACCCCCACCTGTACTCTAGACAGGCTTTCTATTTCCCTATACAATCTCATTGTTAGAATAGTTCTCAATGTAGTTATTTTTCTAACGAAATTCATCACTCTTTGTGGTGAGCTTCATGAAGTGAGCTGTAACTTCCAGCCCTCCTTTCTTTTGTCTCTGAAAATTATTGCAAGAATGTCTTTGATTTTTCTTAAAATCCATAGATGAGTGAGACCATATAAAGATTACTTCTGGGGTTGAAAAACTACTCTTAGGCTCTAGATTTCTAAACATTACACCATCAGTGATATTCTTTTCTAAACCATCTGCAATGAACAAGGTTAATCACATATATCTGTTTTTCTTCTCTTCCTTCTTATTCTTCACTCTGAGCGATGTATAGTCTCATCAGGGCCCTTCCACTTGCTTTATTTTCCTTAATGGAAGCTTATCTATTTCATATAGCTCCTCAAGAGACTGTGGCAACTTGCCTCCAAAATGATCCCTGTGGCCCTGTCTTTGCATAGTTCTTTCTCATACAAGATGGGGATTGGTCATCCTGTGTTAATAGGTGGTGACAGAAATAAAGAACAGAGGGGATTCATTCAGGTTTTGCTGTCATCGTCCATTTTTCTTTTGGTGACAGTAGAATGTGACATAGCTAAAGGGAGTTCATTTTCATTTTAGAAATTATGTTGGTTGATCTCTCCATATGATATCAGTTTAGTGGAAGCCAGTGGTTATATCAGACAGCCCCATGGAAAAGCTCACAGATCTGGCAAGGCCCATAGAATAGATTTTAGAGGTGGAGCCTCTGTCTCTGGTGTTAAAAATGGCTGAAACTCAATCATGAACAACTTTCTAACTGTGTATCTTATAGTGGTTCAAGTAAAAAAAAATTTTTTTAATGGCTTTAATCCCAGTAGTGTGTCTAAGGACAGTTGGAGTATGGCATGGTTTGTGTCAGTGAATTAACCATTAGCAGTTTCACTTTCATTCTCTGTCCCCAAGAAGAAAAGGAAGCTTCTGAAAATATTTTCTAGGTAGGAGGAAGTATTTCTAATATTTTTAGTTCTATCTCTCAAATATTCACTTTTCCTCTGGTCTTTCATTCTTCATCACTCTCTTATTTCTTGATCTTCTCCCCCATGTTGATAAACCATATTCTTCTTTAAGATGTAAACTTTTCATCCTTCCCTTGACTGTAAGCAACATCGTTTGCAATTGTTTGAGTGTATCCAATCAATCAGTCAGTGGGTTTTCTAGAAACAGAAGGAGTTGGAGTGTAAGTGCTGCAAATCCAGTCTTTATTGACAGTAAACTTTAGTAAAGTTCCATACTTTAGTAAAGTATGGAAGGTGAAAGAAAGAGAAAAAGGATTACTTAGGGAAATGCTTTAGTCTATGACTTAGAACTCACTTTTGAGAAAGGAAAAGAGAGAAGCAGCTAGATTAGTTGGGATAACTTCAAACCATGATGCAAATCTAACATAATCATTCATTCAACAGACCAAGGGAGCCAGAAAGAAGTCACAATTCAGGAAACAAATTTTAGGCCATACTACTTTTACTATCAGTCATTAGTTAAGGATGTCTAGAATTTGTGTGGCTTTAGCTTAAAATTTTAATTGGAACCTAAAAATGTCAAGCCCAGCGGACCAGCTTTCTCCCATATACACATTTAGGTAATATGCTTTACAGAAGTGATAATGCTTCTAATTTTGACTTACAATGTCATTGCACTTCCATCACCGAAGTATCCTAAACTCACTACTCCTGTCCCTAGCTCCTTTCTAGATTACCCCATACTCTTTGCTTTCCCTCCCCCCACACCCCAATTTCACTTAGTACTGTTAGTTCTTTTCTTTGAGTTTTATTTTGATTGCCCATTGTTCATTTCCTTGCTTTGTTTCTTTCTGAGTGAGATCATCTAGCATTTGTCCTTATACCTTTTATTACTTATTTCAATTAACATGATTCCCTCTACCCAAGTTGCAGAAAATCTAAAATTTCATAAATTTTTGTTTAACTTTTGGGTCATACTTGATTGTGCTCAGAGATGATTCCTGACTCTGCTCTTAAGGGTTACTTCTGGTGGTGCTCAGAGGACTATATGGGGTGCCAGTGATTAAACTAGGTTAGTTGGTTACCAGGAAAGCACCCAACCCACTGTACTTTCTTTCCACCCCCGCATTTTATCTTTCTTTATGAGTAGTTTTCATTGCCTATATATACTACAATTTATTTATCTTTCATCTTAGTTAGATATTTGTTTTGTTTCCATATCTTGGCTATTATAAATAGCACTGCAGCCTATATAGGTATGTATATATCTTTCTTTTTTTTCAAATTTTTAAATTTTTATTGTGGCCAAAGTAAATTATAGATCTTTCACAGTGATATGCATATATCTTTATTAATTAATGGTTTTGTTTTCTAAAGTAGATGCCAGAAGTAGAATTTCTGGCTACGTTAGTAGTTTTATCATAAATTTTTTTCAAAATCTTCATACTTGTCTTTTATAGAGACTGAACAGTTGGGAGTCTCAACAATATTAAATGAAATTTCCCTTGTCACCACATCCCAGCAATACTGGTTATTTCCAGATGTTTTAGTACAGACCGTCTCACTGATGTGAGAAAATAGCCTGTTATCATCATTTTTACATCTTCCACCACTATACTTCAACATAGTCATAAGTCCTAGTCACAGAAATTAGGCAAGAAAAAAATTAAAGGGATTAAAATTGTAAAAGACATTAAGTTCTCAGTATTTTAAATTACTTCTTGAAGGGAGGTTCCAGCATTGCAAATACAAATATTTTCCTCCTAAAAGATAGGAATAGTTTCTTGTCTCCCCACTATATCACAAATCAAGTTTCCGTCTTGCTTGAAAACAGGAACCTGTTGGTCAGAGGGCCGATATGAGCAAATAGTGATTCAGATGTAATAATGTAAGAATCATTATCTCTCAGTGAACCTTTAGAGAACACAGAAACTTGAAAGTAATGAACTATTATATTTTTATTATATACTCTGTTCTACAAAGTGTGTTTTTATAGAAAATATTCAACTATAGAATCATAAAACTTAAAAGAACTAGTGTGCTCAATTAGACACCCTCCCATGAGCAGGATCCCTGTTCTACACAGGAATAGTTTCCTCTTACATCCCAAATGATGGTGAGCTTAGCTCTTTGCTTACCTATCAGCTCCAATTGATAGGATCCTTACTGAACACTTGAATTTATATCCACCTTTCTTAACTTTTGCAGTCACTCTCTTAAGATCTTCTCCTCATTTATTGATTAATCTTAGAAATATTTAAAGATAATTGACATTATTTCTAAAACATCAGGAAGACGAAGCTTTTGACGTTTCTCATTTCCCCAACTATAAAACAGTGAAGTTTGTTCACACTTGATTACTAGGGTCTCTTTATAAATACCCTATGAAACCACATAAACTTCATGGAAATAATTCTCAAATAAAAAAAAAAAGAATTCCATATAAATCGAAAAACAAAGCATCAACTCTGAAGAGTTTCTGTTGTACATTTCCTCTAGAGTGTTTTGGGGCCCAGGCAGAGTGGGACCCTCTGCTGAGCCATTGCCCATTTATGTTGAGATAAAACAGGCCCTAGTTAATTGGAAGCATGCTCCTCAAGTTGAAACAGTACAACTTTCCAGCCTTTCCCCACCACTAGCAATCCCTGATGTGGACTAGACAGGCTGAAGCAACCCCCACTATATATTAGACGAAAAGTAGAAATGATGGCTCACAGCCAAGTAAAAATTCTTCTGTTTTGTTTTGTTTTCAGGGTCATACCTGATGATGCTCAGGGGCCACTCAAGGCTCAGTGTCTGGGGGTTGCTCAGAATAGTGCTTAGGGGACCATATGGTATGGGGGATCAAATTTAGGACAAAAATGATTTATTCTTATAGTCAACCAGAACTTATTAATCTACTAAATAGTATGTGCTATCTCCTTCATCGATTCCTTTATATATTTTCTATTCTTAATACAGGCCAAAAGAGATAGTACAACAAACAGGCAAGGCACTTGCCTTATATGTGAACTATCCAGATTTATACTTTATATGGGTTCCCCAGCTCCACTAGGAGTTATACTTGAGTGCAGAGCCAAACATAAGCCATGAGACCTGCGGAGTTCACTCAAACTCCCTCCACCCCCAAAATATCTACCTCATTAATTCCACATTTAAAGCTTAAAAAAGACTGTTTCACAGTAATCTTGCGACTTGTCAGTGCTCTGCTCACTCCACCACCATCAAGGACACTTCTCAATAAAAGAACTATGCTTCTTGTTGATGTAGACTGTAGTGATTTTAGTTTGCATTTCCCCAGGAACAACTATGTAAAAATAATTTGCATGAATATACTTATTTTGAAAGGACAAAGAGGGTCAGGGAGATAATAAAAAGATTAAGTCCCTTGTCTTACATATGGAGGATCCTAGCTTGATCCTCAACACTGAATACGTTCTTTCTTTTTTCTGTAGTGATCTCTAAGCTCAGAACCAGGAATAGACCCTAAAATTGACCATATATAGCTCACTATACATCAACAAAAAAGAGAGAAATATTAAGAAAATACAAAGAGAACAGTGATTCAGAAAAGAGAAGGTAGCCAGTAAAATATATTAAGCCAACTAGTAATATGGACAACGGGAGTTAAATATTTTTGAAATCTTCTTTTTAGATTTTTTGTGGGGATACTCAGTGGTTCTTAGTGACTACTTCAAGTCATTCCCTCTGATGCTGCAGAAATCATGTGGTTCCAGTGATCTAATTTAAGCTCTGCATGAAAAATATGCTCTCAATCCAGGGAGCTATATTCTCGAGCCCTGGAGTTGAGTCTTATTGAGAAAATTCTGAAAGATACTGTAGGCCTCAGAACAAAAATAATCTACCAAACTAACACTGTGAGCAACTGGTCTTTAATATTTATTCCTTTGCCCTAATGACTCATCATGCATTCATCAGTGGTCTGAGAATTCAGAGTTGAAAATATGAGGTTGGATTGGTATGCACTGAAGTAAAGAGCAAAAAGATATTGGCAGTCTTGAGTGTAGCCTCCACTCTTGAATGTAACCTAGTATAGCCAATGAATGCTGAATAGTATTTTTGTTTTGTTTTGTTTTCAGGCCTCACCTGGCCATACTCATGGGTTATTCATGATTTTGCATTCAGAAATCACTTTTGGCAGGCTCAGGGGACCATATAGGATGCTGGATATTGAACCCAGATTGGCTGCATGCAAGGCAAATGCCCTACTTATTGTGCTCTCATTCCAGCCCTATGAATAGTATTAAATCTATTATAAACATGACCTAACCATTGCTTTGTGGAATGATAAAAATATGATTAGCTTTTAGGGGCCTGCTTCCATTTTATTTATTGTCCAGGACTATAAGTTATTCTAAATAAGTACAAAGTAATTGAAATATTCAAGGTAATGGGGAAGAATAAATATAAATCCCACTCAGTTGGTTTATTAAAATTCTATTCATGTATATTCTTACCTGTTGTCTTCCTTTACATATTATTCTACAAAATTCCCCAAAGGAGTATGTCTAGACTCTATCTTTTTTAAGTAGAATATGAGAGCATTTTGAATGGAACTTTTTCTCTTTTCTTGAATTGTGATAGATACTATTTGATATGTAAAAGAGAAATATGGATATTTCTACCAGCCAAGATGAAATCAATTTATACCAGTTTTTTTCACCCACTGATTGCAAGAAAAATTATGGATAAAACTCACAAAAAGACCCTGAAATTTAACCACAGCAGATAGATTGGAAGTAAAGGCTATTCTTGAATCATGAGTCCTGTAGAGGGTGAGTTTTAGGTTTATTTTTGTCTTGTCTCTTATGACTTTACCTAATGACAGAAAGTCCTTCTAGAACTGTAATGAAAATTACAAAAGTTCTGGAGAAAAAGTTAAACAGCGATTTGTAACTAAAGAACTGTGAAAGTTTCATGGGATTTCTCAGTTGCTAAAATAGTTGAAACCTGACTTTCTATCTAGAGAATTGGTAAAGAAGGCTCTCTGGTTCCCATGGGAACCAAGGAATATAGGAGAAATACTGGATAAAAGAGTTTTAGAGAAGAGAGGTCCCCTAAGTCTATGCAGTAATTGGCACAAGTCTCCACTAACCTCTTAAAGCACACTTCATACCTGAAGGACATTGAACAGACTAAATGAAGCAGAAAGATCTTGCAAATTGAAGTGACACATTCATAGGAGGCGAAACAGAATTTATGGTCTTAATTGAACTGGATTGATTACTTATTGAAGTAACAAAAACAAGTCAACATTTATAAGATGGCTTTTAGCAAGACCTCACAATAAAATGCTAACAATGACCAGGATAAAATCCAGAAATACTTTATATAAAAAGGACTAAGAAAATTTGGTCACTCTTTTATTTATTTTTTCCCCATATCTAATAAGACTCAGGGGTTACTTCTAGCTCTGCACTCAAGTATTACTCTTGGAGGCCATATGAGATGTCATGGATCAAATCTGGGTCAGCTTGAAAAAGATAAATGTTCTACCCACTGCACTCTCTCTTTGGGTTTCAATCTGGCCCATTAAGGAGGACCACAATCAGTAGATGTCACCACTGACATAGTTGAATTATTAAGACAGCTGTTAGAACCTTCTGTGGGGAGAAAATAAAAAGTTGGAAAATGAAGACCAACTAGAAGCTCTTATCAGAGACACAAAACTGATAACCATGAAATTAAAGTTTTAGAACTGAAATAGTTTATAGCTGAAATAAATACTGCACTATAGAGTTTCAATAGTCAAATAGAGGGAACTGATGAAAGAGAAAATGGATGGACTAAGTGAGGCAGAACCTCAAGGAACTGGGGGATATAAATATGTAAAAATAACTATGGGACAAAACATATGGAAATATTCCCATAGTTAAAATTAGGCAACTGAACGTTATCATGTGTCCACCATCTTGATCCTCTTTCTCATCCCCATTTTCTTGGCTACTTCTCAGAGGTAACCGCTCTCCTGATTTTCATTATTGTTCTTTTCTATATAGTTTTTATCAGCTATGCATTTGTTTTCCATTAATATATTTAAATTATTTTGTTTAAGATGATTATGATATTAGTTTCATAGTGCTGTAAATAAATCCACACTGCAGTTCCAATCCTAGGTGAGCAGGTATAAAGCAGGGTTACCATGGGAATTTAAAAAACCAAGATAGTCATAAGGGTAAAAGCATAGAGTCAGTGGCTTCTCACCTCATGGTTTCCAGACCTACCAAACCAAAATTTTCTTTTAATTTACCAGCCCAAATCCCAACCAGACAGGGGAAGGTCAAGTGAGAGACAAAAGTTAATATAGTCTAAGTGAACTTTTACATGTTAGAGATGAGTAAAAAGGAAAGAGAAAGCTGATAAATGTTTGTTGTAGGTAAAAACAGTGTATAATTTAACTGTGCAATATCTAAAAATAATATATAGTAACATAGCTGTGTGGATTATTAAATTATTCTATACTAACTAGTTGTGTTGATCATTAAAATGTCATTCTTGTATTTTCTTTTTATTCATTTGTGTTGACATTATGAATCATGTGACTATGAGCATTCTTTTACTTATCCTTGATTCCCACTTATGTAATTTATTTAGGGAAAAATTTTATAGAAATGAAACTTCTGGACCATAGCATGTGTGATAATCATTTTTAAATAATATTAGCACATTATTTTACCTACATTTTATGTATATTTTCATCAGCAAATGTCAGACTTAATGACATTGTGTTAATGTACTGAGTAAAATAATATCACATCACAATTTGCATTACTCAGACATCTAAAATGTTGAACATCTTTTCATGTTTTTATTGTTTTATGGCCATTCATGCTACACATTCTTCAACCCCAATCCTTTCAAATGTTTATTTACCACATGCATGGTTGTGTGTGTGTATGTAAAATGCCATTTCTTATCTTTTGGTTTATTTTGGGTTATTTATGTTTTCATTAACTTATAGCAATTCTTTTCACAATCCTTGCAACTTTAAAGTATTCCAAATGTGACTCCAAGATAGTGATTAGTTTTTCACTATTTTTTTGTATCTTGATGACTAGAAGTCTTTTATTTCACTATATTTGATTGTATCATTTTTAGCTAAATTTTGTTTTGTTTTTGTTTTTTGTTTTTGTTTTTGGGTCACACCCAGCGGTGCTCAGGGGTTACTCCTGGCTATCTGCTCAAAAATAACTCCTGGCAGATATGGGGGACCATATGGGTCACCGGGATTCGAACCAACCACCTTTGGTCCTGGATCGGCTGCTTGCAAGGCAAACGCCGCTGGGCTATCTCTCCGGGCCCACTTTTAGCTATTTTTTTTAGCTTTTTTGAGCACCTAGAGGTGCTCAGAGCTTACTCCTGGCTTTGCACTCTGGGGTCAATCCTTGCAGTTTAAGGGCCCATGTAAAAAATTGAGCATCAAATCTGAATCAGCTTCGTCAAGGAAAATACTCTATCTACTGTATAATCACTTTTAGTTTTTATATTATCAATTTTAGTAGCTTTTTTATGAACTATTTTTTGACCAGAAAGATAACAGAGTTTAAAGCACTTGTCTACATGTGACTTCACATCACATACGGTGCCCTGAGCACCACCAGAAGGGATCTTTAGATTAGAATCAGAAATTAGACCTGAGCATTGGCCAGGTATGGTCCCAACAATCTCCCCCATCCCATATATACACACAAAAATAAATATTATTTACCTTTCTAATTATATAACTCTAGATAATCTATACATTCTAGTTTTATCCATATATACATTCTTAATCTATTTTGAAATTGATGTTTGTTTAAGTTAAGGGTATGAAGGATGGGTAAGATTTCTTTTTCAACCATTTGAATCCAATTTTCCTAGCATCATTTAATGCACAAATTACTTCTTGTTTAGTAATCTCTGATGCCCTCTTCTAGATAAGTTTTTATATAGTAACTTTTATTTCAGGAGTTTTGATTCTAATCGTGTTGTTGGTTTATCTGTGCTTACAGCTATACTACAATATTTAACTTAACAAGCTTCGCATTAAGTCTTCATATGTGATAGAGGATATCCTCTCACTTAAAAGTATATAAACTATTATTTAGCCTTTCCTTTTTCCATATACATTTAAAAATCAGGGAGTCAATTTTCTTAGAACATCCTAATGGAATTTTAATTCTATAGATTAATTTGTAAAGAATGTCATATTTACTTTAGTTCTTTTTCCACAAATATTTCTTCATTAATTTGAGGTCATTAGGTATATTTTTTAGATAAAGTTTCCTTGTTTGATACTTAATAATTCTTCATGAATATTATGCAGATATATAGGAATTGAATTTATGCAATTTATAAACTTTTTTGGGGGGTCACACCCGGCAGCGCTCAGGGGTTACTCCTGGCTCTACGCTCAGAAATTGCCCCTGGCAGGCTCGGGGGACCATATGGGATGTTGGAATTCGAACCACTGTCCTGCACGCAAGGCAAATGTGCTACCTCCATGTTATCTCTCTGGCCCCCAATTTATAAACTTTTATTTTTTAAAGATAAATACATATTTTTCAATTAAATAAAATCACTTTATTAATCTAAGTAGACATATTAATACATTTTTATAACATATTTTAAAAAGAATTTTGTTTATGACAACTTGAACATAGATTCTTTTACACTTCCTCTGCAGTCAAATAAATTTCAAGTATAAAACCCTTTTTTCTTTATTCGCCTCTATACATAAACATTTTCATTTCTTCTCTGTTTGCCCCCTCTCTTTAAGGAATAGCATTATGTTGTCTAGAAAGCTAAAACCAAGAAAAAGAATAGGAGATAAATTGTGGGAGCTGAACCTTTTGGGAAGATGAAAAGATTACTTCTATTAAAACACCTTAAAGGAAAGACATTGTTATGCTTTGCCTATTCTATAAATAATATTCATTCAACATATTAATATCATATATTGTTTCTTTTTTTTTTCTTTTTCTTTCTTTGGCAGGGGAGGGCCACATCCAGTGGCACTCAGGAATTACTTCTGGCTCTGCACTCAGAAATCACTCCTGGCTCGGGGGCCATATGGGATGATGGGAATAGAATCTGTGTCTATACTGGGTCAGCAGCGTACAAAGCACATCTTACCATTGTGCTAGTGCTCTGGCCTCACATGCATATTGTTTCTAATGAAGATCATTTCATATCATTATTTTCATTTTACAGATGAAAACATTGAAACTAGGAATGAAACATTTACTGTCCAGAGTCACATCTAAGTATTTAGAGAAGCATTTGAAATTGTTTTGTCTGGATTGTTCCAGGTACATTCAGAACTTTTATTGTAAAGGTAGAGACAAGAAATGCCCCTGAATATCTGGTTTAAGTAATGGAGTCCCTGGATATTATAACAAGGTAAGAATAGTCTTAATAAGTTTAGAAGGGGTGTCCTGGAGTAAATGAACTTAATTTTTTATATGATTTCATTTCAAATAGTGACCCACTTTCCCCTTGTGACTAGTTCACTTATTATTCAGTTCTCATTATTAGCATATGGAAAAATAACTTTATTAAGGCTTTTCTTAACAATTAGTGAGAAGAGCACACACACCCCATTTTTGCTCTCTGAAAGCCCATCCCTTAGGCCAACTGCTTATTGATGCACATTTGAGACAGCTAAGAGCAGCGGCTGTCAGTCCTATGCTATTTGACAGATATTCTAGACCAAGGCCCACACTATGAAATTTACTGTCAGAAGGAATTTAAACATATCCAAACCTTAGTTTTGTGTATCCTGGCAAATCTCTTGCTTTGGAGGGGAGGTAGTATTAGTGACTCATTAGCAGTGCCACCAAACACAATAATATGACTTTTTCCCCCCTTAGTGTCCCTAAGTGTATTCACCAGAACTCTGGGACCTCCAGAGGAGTATAAATCTGTACCAGTACTCCCTACAAGGCTGGCAGGCAATCAAAACCATCCTTAAATGATGCAAGGGGCACCAGCTGTATCAGTCAGCAACTCACTTAGAAACAGATGGCACTTTCAAAGTAGAAGACTTGAGGATAGCTTTGTAAAAAGCACCGTTCACAATGGTATTGTCATGGATAGGGAAAACATGGCATGGGGAATGCCCTGGGATGAATAATAATAAGTGGCTGTAATTGAAGCCAGGGAAGTTTGATAGGACTTGATTGCTAGAATGCGGAGATCATTGTAGGAGAGAATACCTATTAAAGTCTGTGACCTTTAGATTTGGATCCTAGCCCACTTAGTTAATCTGCCATAGGAAGAGCCTAGAGTAAGTACTAGTCTCACTTTATTTCATCCTCTCATCTCCTGATCACCCAAGGCTGTTCCTGATTAAATGATGAAATGCTTCTATTAAAATGCCAGTGCCCCGGGGCCCGGAGAGATAGCACAGTGGCGTTTGCTTTGCAAGCAGCCGATCCAGGACCAAAGGTGGTTGGTTAGAATCCCCGTGTCCCATATGGTCCCCCGTGCCTGCCAGGAGCTATTTCTGAGCAGACAGCCAGGAGTAACCCCTGAGCACCGTCGGGTATGGCCCAAAAACCAAAAAAAAAAAAAAAAAAAGCCAGTGCCCAGGAGCACAAGTCAGGCTGAAGGAAAGAAGAGGCTAAAGAAGTCCAATTAGAGGTATTTGGCTCTGTCTACCATGTTCCTCTCAGGATCTCCTGTCTTCTTTGTACAGGTAAAATATGGGTTCTTCCAAAATAGGTGACTGAAAATGCCATCAAATACTCTAGTAATTATATGGAGTTCTAAATTTGGTAATATTTCCATTTGAAACCAAAAAATATCCTAGTCATCACCAGGTTCTTTTTTAATGGAGGGTTATGGAAATGAACAATGGATAAAGTACTTTAAATAAAATTTGTAAATAGCAACCACAGTTTTCATGTAATAAATTATGAGAACTAAGTAAATAACCATAACTATATTCTACTCATTTATTTTTTCTTTACTCTCTTCCAGATCTTCAGCTAGATTGTTTTCGTTATATATTAAAATTGATTATTTAATAATTATTTAGATAAATTATTTAAAATATATTAAAATCATTCTTATGAGTGTTGTCTTTCTCTATAAAAGTGAACTATAAGAGAAAAGAAATTAGTATTTATCTTTCAGTTACAAGGAATGGAAAGATAGTACTGTGGGTAAGGCATATATATGTTTTACAAAGTGGCAGACCTGAGGTTGGTCCATAGTATCCCATCTCCATCATCCAATATTTTCCCTGTCAGGAATTATTTCTGAGTGCAGAGCCTGAACTATGTCTGTGTACAGCCATGTGTGGTCATAAACCCAAATTAAATACAAATAAATAAATAAATTCATTTACAATCACATCAAAATAAACCTAGTACCTGGAAGTCACCTCAATAAAAGATGGAAGACAGATCAAAAATTATAAATATCTAGGTGCCAGCGTGAGAGTGCAGTGGTAGGTTGTTTGCCTTGCATGCAGCTGACCCAAGACCGACATGAGTTCTATCCACAGCATCCCATATAATCCCCCAAGCCAGGAACAGTTTCTGAGCACAAAGCCAGGAGTAACCCCTGAGCATCACTGCTATAAAAATTATAAATATCTATTAAAATTATAAAAAATTATAAATTTCTTTTTTTTTTTTTCTTTTTTTTTTATTTAAACACCTTGATTACATACATGATTGTGTTTGGGTTTCAGTCATAAAAGGAACACCACCCATCACCAGTGCAACATTCCCATCACCCAAGTCCCAAATCACCCTCCTCCCCACCCAACCCCCGCCTGTACCCTAAACAGGCTCTACATTTCCCTCATACATTCTCAATATTAGGACAGTTCAAAATGTAGTTATTTCTCTAACTAAACTCATCACTCTTTGTGGTGAGCTTCCTGAGGTGAGCTGGAACTTCCAGCTCTTTTCTCTTTTGTGTCTGAAAATTATTATTACAAGGGTGTCTTTCATTTTTCTTAAAACCCATAGATGAGTGAGACCATTCTGCGTTTTTCTCTCTCTCTCTGACTTATTTCACTCAGCATAATAGATTCCATGTACATCCATGTATAGGAAAATTTCATGACTTCATCTCTCCTGACAGCTGCATAATATTCCATTGTGTATATGTACCACAGTTTCTTTAGCCATTCGTCTGTTGAAGGGCATCTTGGTTGTTTCCAGAGTCTTGCTATGGTAAATAGAGCTGCAATGAATATAGGTGTAAGGAAGGGGTTTTTGTATTGTATTTTTGTGTTCCTAGGGTATATTCCTAGGAGTGGTATAGCTGGATCGTATGGGAGCTCGATTTCCAGTTTTTGGAGGAATCTCCATATCGCTTTCCATAAAGGTTGAACTAGACAGCATTCCCACCAGCAGTGGATAAGAGTTCCTTTCTCTCCACATCCCCGCCAACACTGTTTATTCTCATTCTTTGTGATGTGTGCCATTCTCTGGGGTGTGAGGTGGTATCTCATCGTTGTTTTGATTTGCATCTCCCTGATGATTAGTGATGTGGAACATTTTTTCATGTGTCTTTTGGCCATGCGTATTTCTTCTTTGTCAAAGTGTCTGTTCATTTCTTCTCCCCATTTTTTGATGGGGTTAGATGTTTTTTTCTTGTAAAGTTCTGTCAGTGCCTTGTATATTTTGGAGATTAGCCCCTTATCTGATGGGTATTGGGTGAATAGTTTCTCCCACTCAGTGGGTGGCTCTTGTATCCTGGGCACTATTTCCTTTGAGGTGCAGAAGCTTCTCAGCTTAATATATTCCCATCTGTTAATCTCTGCTTTCACTTGCTTGGAGAGTGCAGTTTCCTCCTTGAAGATGCCTGTAATGTCCTGTAGTGTTTTGCCTATGTGCTGTTCTATATATCTTATGGTTTTGGGGCTGATATCGAGGTCTTTAATCCATTTGGATTTTACCTTTGTACATGATGTTAGCTGGGGGTCTAAGTTTAATTTTTTGCAAGTGGCTATCCAATTGTGCCAACACCACTTGTTGAAGAGGCTTTCCCTGCTCCATTTAGGATTTCCTGCTCCTTTATCAAAAATTAGATGGTTGTATCTCTGGGGAACATTTTCTGAGTATTCAAGCCTATTCCACTGATCTGAGGACCTATCCTTATTCCAATACCATGCTGTTTTAATAACTGTTGCTTTGTAGTACAGTTTAAAGTTGGGAAAAGTAATTCCTCCCATATTCTTTTTCCCAATGATTGCTTTAGCTATTCGAGGGTGTTTATTGTTCCAAATGAATTTCAAAAGTGTCTGATCCACTTCTTTGAAGAATGTCATGGGTATCTTTAGAGGGATGGCATTAAATCTGTATAATGCCTTGGGGAGTATTGCCATTTTGATGATGTTAATCCTGCCAATCCATGAGCAGGGTATGTGTTTCCATTTCCGTGTGTCCTCTCTTATTTCTTGGAGCAGAGTTTTATAGTTTTCTTTGTATAGGTCCTTCACATATTTAGTCAAGTTGATTCCAAGATATTTGAGTTTGTGTGGTACTATTGTGAATGGGGTTGTTTTCTTAATGTCCATTTCTTCTTTATTACTGTTGGTGTATAGAAAGGCCATTGATTTTTGTGTGTTAATTTTGTAGCCTGCCACCTTGCTATATGAGTCTATTGTTTCTAGAAGCTTTATGATAGAGTCTTTAGGGTTTTCTAAGTAGAGTATCATGTCATCTGCAAACAGTGAGAGCTTGACTTCTTCCTTTCCTATCTGGATTCCCTTGATATCCTTTTCTTGCCTAATCGCTATAGCAAGTACTTCCAGTGCTATGTTGAATAGGAGTGGTGAGAGAGGACAGCCTTGTCTTGTGCCAGAATTTAGAGGGAAGGCTTTCAGTTTTTCTCCATTGAGGATAATATTTGCCACTGGCTTGTGGTAGATGGCCTTCACTATATTGAGAAAGGTTCCCTCCATTCCCATCTTGCTGAGAGTTTTGATCAAGAATGGGTGTTGGACCTTATCAAATGCTTTCTCTGCATCTATTGATATGATCATGTGGTTTTTATTTTTCTTGTTATTGATGTTGTGTATTATGTTGATAGATTTACGGATGTTAAACCAGCCTTGCATTCCTGGGATGAAACCTACTTGATCGTAGTGGATGATCTTCTTAATGAGGCATTGAATCCTATTTGCCAGGATTTTGTTGAGGATCTTTGCATCTGCATTCATCAGTGATATTGGTCTGTAATTTTCTTTTTTGGTAGCGTCTCTGTCTGGTTTAGGTATCAAGGTGATGTTGGCTTCATAAAAGCTATTTGGAAGTGTTTCTGTTTGTTCAATTTCATGAAAGAGTCTTGCCAAGATTGGCAGTAGTTCCTCTTGGAAAGTTTGATAGAATTCATTAGTGAATCCATCTGGACCTGGGCTTTTGTTTTTCGGCAGACATTTGATTACTGTTTTAATTTCATCAATGGTGATGGGGGTGTTTAGATATGCTACATCCTCTTCCTTCAACCGTGGAAGATTATAAGAGTCCAAGAATTTATCCATTTCTTCCAGGTTCTCATTTTTAGTGGCGTAGAGTTTTTCAAAGTAGTTTCTGATTACCCTTTGAATCTCTGTCATATCAGTAGTGATCTCTCCTTTTTCATTCCTGATACGAGTTATCAAGTTTCTCTCTCTCTCTTTCTTTGTTAGGTTTGCCAGTGGTCTATCAATCTTGTTTATTTTTTCAAAGAACCAACTTCTGCTTTCGTTGATCTTTCGGATTGTTTTTTGAGTTTCCACTTCGTTGATTTCTGCTCTCAGCTTTGTTATTTCCTTCTGTCTTCCTGTTCTTGGGTCCTTTTGTTGAGCATTTTCTAGTTCTATTAGCTGTGTCATTAAGCTACTCAGGTAAGCTCCTTCTTCCTTCCTGATGTGTGCTTGCAAAGCTATAAATTTTCCTCTCAGTACTGCTTTTGCTGTGTCCCATAAGTTCTGAGAGTTTGTGTCTTTATTGTCATTTGTTTCCAGGAACCTTTTTATTTCCTCCTTGATTTCATCTCGGACCCACTGGTTATTGAGCATGAGGCTGTTTAACTTCCAGGTGTTAAAGTGTTTCTTCTGAGTCCCTTTGGAGTTCACAAATAATTTCAGAGCCTTGTGGTCAGCGAAGGTAATCTGCAAAATTTCTATCCTCTTGATCTTATGGAGGTATGTTTTATGTGCCAGCATGTAGTCTATCCTGGAGAATGTCCCATGTACATTGGAGAAGAATGTGTATCCAGGTTTCTGGGGATGGAGTGTCCTATATATATCCACTAGGCCTCTTTCTTCCATTTCTCTCCTCAGGTCTAGTATATTCTTGTTGGGTTTCAGTCTGGTTGACCTGTCCAGTGTTGACAAAGCCGTGTTTAGGTCCCCCACAATTATTGTGTTGTTGTTGATATTATTTTTCAGATTTGTCAGCAGTTGTATTAAATATTTTGCTGGCCCCTCATTCGGTGCATATATGTTTAGGAGAGTGAATTCTTCCTGCTCTACGTACCCCTTGATTAATATAAAATGTCCGTCTTTGTCCCTTACAACCTTCCTGAGTATAAAGTTTGCATTATCTGATATTAGTATGGCCACTCCAGCTTTTTTATGGGTGTTGTTTGCTTGGATAACTTTTCTCCAGCCTTTTATTTTGAGTCTATGTTTGTTCTGACTATTCAGGTGCGTTTCTTGTAGGCAGCAGAAGGTTGGATTGAGTTTTTTGATCCATTTAGCCACTCTGTGTCTCTTAACTGGTGCATTTAGTCCATTGACGTTGAGAGAAAGAATTGTCCTGGGATTTAACGCCATCTTTATTTCAAAATTTGGTGTGTCTTTTGGGTAGTCTTGTCTTAGATTAGGTCTTTCAGTTTTTCTCTTAAGACTGGTTTTGTGTCTGTGAAGTTTCTGAGCTGTTTTTTGTCTGTGAAACCATGTATTCTTCCATCAAACCGGAAAGTGAGTTTTGCTGGGTATAGTATTCTGGGTGAAGCATTCATTTCATTCAGTCTTGTCACAATATGCCACCACTGCTTTCTGGCATTGAGCGTTTCTGGTGACAGGTCTGCTGTAAATCTCAGGGAAGCTTGCTTGAACATGATTTCCCCTTTTGATCTTGCTGTTTTCAGAATTCTGTCTCTATCTGTGGGATTTGTCATTGTGACTAGGATGTGTCTTGGGGTGGTTTTTCTGGGGTCTCTTTTGGTTGGTACTCTTCGGGCATGCAGGATTTGATCACATATATTCTTTAGCTCTGGAAGTTTCTCTTTAATGATGTTCTTGACCATTGATTCTTCCTGGAAATTTTCTTCCTGGGTCTCTGGGACTCCAATGATTCTTAAGTTGTTTCTGTTGATCTTATCATAGACTTCTATTTTCGTCTGTTCCCATTCTTTGACTAATTTTTCCATTGTCTGCTCATTTGCTTTAAGTTTTTTGTCCAATCTCTCCTGCTGTATGGAATTGTTATGTATCTCATCTTCCACAGCACCAAGTCTATTCTCAGCTTCTGATACCCTGTCCCAGAGCTTATCCATTTTGTCATTCATTTCATTTACTGAGTTTTTCAGGCCTGTTAGTTGACATGTTATTTCAGTTTGGAGTTTTGTCATTTCTGCCTTCATATTTTCTTGGTTCTTATTAGTGTTCTGTTCAACTCGATCCATGGTTTCTTGGAGTCTGTTGAGCACCTTCCATATTGCTAGTCTAAAGTCCTTATCTGAGAGGTTGATTAGTTGTTCAGTCATTATCTGGTCCTCAGAATTGTCATCTTCATTCTCTATGTCTGATGCTGGCCTGCGCTGTTTCCCCATTGTCACATTTGTATTGTGGGTTTTTCTACGTGTTGTAGTGGTATTCATTGTCTATATGATGTAGGCAGCACACTCCTCTGGCTCCTCCCTTTCTGGATGGGCTGACTTGCCTCTAAGGGAGGGGAGTCCTCCGTGGATGAAGCCTCACACTGGGTCAAATCTTAGGCCCGAGCATGTAACAGAGAAGACAGTCCAGAGAGAAATGTTTGCTTCTGTGATATAGCGCCGTTCTTAGTGTGATTTTTCCTTCTTGTTGCAATGGAGTTCTTTCCTTAGAAAGAGTGCAGGGCCGCGTAGCGAAGCGGAGCGGCCGTGCTCCTCTGAGCCTCTTTTTGCCCCACTCGCAAGAGTTTCACGCAAGAGGACAGTAGACAGACATAGACAGGTCACACTCACAGTCTTTCACAGCTGAGCCCCACTGGGCCGGTGTACTTTTGCAGATTTTCCCCGCCTGGTGTCACACACAGGGAGCCCAAAAAATTATAAATTTCTATTAAAAAGATGAGATAGGCAATGGAAAAAAATACTCTATGGTCATAGACTATGATAATTAACATAGCTAAAATGACCATCCTACCTGAAGTGGTATATAGATCCACTGTGATCACAATTAAAATTCGAATAGCATTGAGGTCAGAGTACAATAGCACTCCATATGGTCTCTGAACCCCAACAGGAGTAATTCCTGAATGTAGAACAAGGAATAACCCCTTTGAATCACTGATGTAGCCCCAAACAGAAAATAACAATTTCAGAAAGTTTAAAAAAACAAAATTCTGGGCCCGGAGAGATAGCACAGCAGCATTTGCCTTGCAAGCAGCCAATCCAGGACCAAAGGTGGTTGGTTCGAATCCCGGTGTCCCATAGGGTCCCCCATGCCTGCCAGGAGCTATTTCTGAGCAGACAGCCAGGAGTGACCCCTGAGCACCGCCGGGTGTGACCCAAAAACCCCCCCCAAAAAAATTCTAATAGTATTTATAAAAATATAAGACAAATAACTACTAATGTTTATATGTAACCACAATATCCTTGGAATAGCTAAAGGGATCGTAAAACAAAAAGAAGGTGTGAGGCACTGTGCTTATTGACGTGAAACTATATAATTAAACTATAATAATCAAAGCTGTAGTATTGGAATAAAGCAGACATTCAGACCAGTAAAATAGATAAGTGATATCCAGAAATAAATGCTCATATATAAGGATAATTATAACAAAGATTCCAAGAGCATACAATGGATAAAGGAGTACCTTTTTCATTGTTTGTGTTTCTGGTCAGTCAGTTAAAAGTGTATCTTTTGGATATAAGATATTTAAATAGAGTTATATTTGATGCAGGAGAAAAAAAAGGTTGTATCACATAGAGGATTTCAGAAGGAGCAAGATTCAGAGATGATATACCAGATGCCATAGGAAATGTTGGTAACTATCATGTTCACAACTGCTGAAAATTTCCTTACATCACTTTCTTAAATGTTGGAAACAACAGAGATTTATCTTGTCACTTCTGCCTTTTCTATCAGTTTTGATCAGCTGTTGTAGTTCATTATGTATTTCTGCTGGGGTGGAGAAAAAGGAAATTGAAGAGGAGTTTTATGAAAGAATCCTATGTCTGCCTTCACTCTGTAGCCAAATCACTAATCAGTGTCTTGCCCCACACCCTGCTTCTTGCACGTGGAGTTACCATTCTTTGTGGAGTTCTCCTTATATTCTCTTTTTTTTTAATTTTTTTTCTTATATTCTCTTTTAATCAGAAATAGAAACAATATAATCATGACAAACTCATCATGTTGGAAAGTAAAGATGTCACCAAAGTTTCAGTGGAACTTCTGGGTGGTGGTTACAGCAGAGGAAGTATAAGAAGGCTCCATTAGAATTGGAAGTGTGATTCTCTTCCCTTAACTTTCCTTCCTTGCTCTTCCTCTTTCTTCCCTTCTCTTTCCCTCCCTTCCTCCCTCCCTCCCTCCCTCCCTCCCTCCCTCCCTCCCTCCCTCCCTCCCTCCCTCCCTTCCTTCCTTCCTTCCTTCCTTCCTTCCTTCCTTCCTTCCTTCCTTCCTTCCTTCCTTCCTTCCTTCCTTCCTTCCTTCTTTCCTTCCTTCCTTATTTCTTCTCCTGAAAGAAATTTCTTCTTGATTTTTGCCATAGGTTCCTCAATCCTCAGGTTTAGGGTATCCTATAATTCATTCTATAAATTCTTCCTACTCCAGGTGAACTTGACTGAACATAGCACAAGAAAACAGAAGAAATACTAGCAGGGGATCCTCTAAGAATTCTCTAATTTGACTCTCAAATTTATTTTGTGGCTTTGATTTTTCTTCTTAGGATGTTACTACTGACAAAATAAGTGTGAGACTGTTAGAGACACAGTGGGAAGTGGTATGATAAAGAGAAAAATAACAGCATGGAGCTAGGCAAATAGAGGATGAGATCTCAGCCATTATCTGTGTGCTCTTTGACAACTTTACCTAATCCTCAGTGCTCTCTGTGTGAGAAGGATGGATAGGTATCAATCTTCATCACACCATCACAATATGATTGCAAGTGTGATAAGTGCCTACCCTAAGGTAGAATCTGAAGAACTCACCTCTGTCTCTCTTCTGTAAGGGATCTTTCTGTCCCCTCTTCTCAAAGCCTAAATTTAGAATTTCACACAGTTCACCAAAGTAAATATTTTTTGAGTCCACCAACACAATTATTAAATTCCTTTAACTCCTCTAATACAATTATTTAATTCCTTTAATCCCTTTCCTCATCATTCAATTAAAAAAGAAAGATAAATCCATTTAGTCACATTTATTCATGCAATTTTTTAAAGTATTTCTTTGATTATCAACCTTAGTGTCACTTGGGATCCCAATGGTGCTCAGAGGGAACCTGATAATATTGGGAGGAGTATAATATCCAGTACAAGACCTTGCCTGAACAAGACATACTATACCACTAGAGATGAATCCCTGAATCAGTTGTTTAATGTGTTAAAACTCAAGCATGTAGATGAAAAAGTACTATCACTGGTCTCCATAACTTTTCTCTAAGCAATTCCCAAAGCATGGTTTACAAAATTTATTTCAAGACCTGGAAGACTAGCACAGAGGTTTTTAGCACCTGCCTTGCAAATATACAATCATGAGTTAAAATTTCTGTTTTCTACATGCACCAAGCACAACTGGTTAATCTCTGAACCTGGCAAATGTTCAATCCCATCACCATAAGTAATTTCCATCTTTACCACACCACACTAAAAAATTGGATGTGACTCCCTGAAAGAACAACTAAAAGAAGTGTGAGTACTTCCTCCTGAAAGACAGGTATAGAATGTGCAATTTAATGTGTGTTGTTTTCTCTCTTTGTTTATTTGGTTTTTTTTTTTTGGTTTTTTTGGGCCACACCTGTTTGATGCTCAGGGGTTACTCCTGGCTAAGCGCTCAGAAATTGCCCCTGGCTTGGGGGACCATACGGGATGCCAGGGGATTGAACAGCAGTCCTTCCTTGGCTAGTGCTTGCAAGTCAGACACCTTACCTATAGTGCCACCTCACCGGCCCCTGTTTTTTTTTTTTTTATTGGAGGGGGCTACACTTAGATGTATTCAGGGTTTATTTCTGGTTCTGTGCTCAGGGATCACAACCATTAGCGTTCAGAGGACCATAGTTTAAACCCAGGTCAACTGTCTATACCTTACCCATTTTATCTTTGCTCCAGGCCAAAATTCAATGTTTTGTTGGAGTCTCTATAGATATTTTAGCCTTACACAGGTAAGTAGTTATGTACAGAATTTTTATTCGTTCTTCAATTAATCATGGATAGTACTACTTTACATTATACCATAGTCTAACAAGGTTTAATTTCCTATAGCCTATGAGCAATATAAAATCTGAATCCATATCAATGAGACCTTCAAATTGTACTACATCAAAAAACCACTTGTCTACTTGAATTGAGCTTTCAATATGTACAGTGTTGTAACATCAATGCACCAGTCATATGGAAAATATCAGTGCACCAAGATATTCAAAACTTCACACAATGTTGATTGATTTTATAATACAATACCAGAAAAGAGCATTCCTTATTATCAGCACCAATTTAATACGGAAAACCTGAGTTTTGGGGTTTTATAATCTCATGATGGCAGATACAAATTTTCTAAAATTAAAAAAATTTTTTGCTTAAAATCTTGAAATAAATCTTTGGCAACATTTGTTGCTTTTTTATTGAAGTGGTAGGTTCTTTTTGTTCATGTTTTAGAAGGTTTTTGACACACTCAAAGTCTGAATGATCATCAGTTGTTGCTTTTTGAATTTTTCAAAGTCATTTTTTACTATTTCTTAACAATTTTTAAGTAAAATTTGCCTTTGCTTTATTTTCGTCCTCTGACTGTGAGCCCAGGGTGTAAAAAGACAATTACTAAAACAGTGCAGTGCCATTGCTTTGACTTATACAAAGGCATCAGCAGTTTTCCTTACATGGTTCTGTGCCATCAGTCAACACGATGTCAGCACAAACCTCAACACTAGACAAAAAGCAATAACTTATTATTATTATTATTATTATTATTATTATTATTATTATGAAAATTTTTTTACCTTACAGAACTCTGGAAAGAATCCTGGTGATCCCTAGAGTCCATTGACGATGGTTTGGGAGCCATTGCTCATATTTTTTGTTTTAAAAGGTGAAGTAGCCTCCAGTGTGGAGTAGACATCTAGCTTAACTGGAACACAGTTCTCACTTTCCATTGATAATGCCCATGGCTTCATTGCCAGATGACATCTGCTGAGAGTGTAATTGGTGACTGCATCCAAGTAAACATGTGGAAAAGGAGAGCAAGTGGGTGTGTATGTTCTAAGGGAATTGCTTATTTGGAAGATGATGGGCGAGTGCTATTCTGGAAGGAGTTCAGTTCTATGAATGTATATTTTTGGTTTTTGAATGATTACCACATAGATGCTGTCATCCAATTTATAATGTGTCTGAGGGAAATAGCTCAAGTTGCTATTTTCTATGTGATCTTGTCCAAGTGATTTTACTGTGCTAAACCTTAATGGTTCTTTCTGAAAGTGAGGTCAGGGTGCTTAAACTATTGTGATCTAGATCTCAGCTTCTTAGATTGTGGGTTGTGAACTATTTGTTGTCATATAACTGAATGTGTGTATTTGTGAAGATGGAAATCACAAAAAGTAGGAACAGTAAAAAGTTTCTAAACACAAAAATCAAAAATAATTCAGTAAGGTGCTCATAATGAAACTAACATATTTTTGTGTTTTTAGCTGCATTCACTACCCACATTTCTTGGATGGAAAGGGGTTGTAAGTATAAAAATCTTAAGAAACCTTGAACTAAAATATGTATGATAAGATGTTATGCAGATGCTTTAGTGAGCCACATATCTACAGAAAGGACTGCATCCACCTTCAGTGTGCATATAAATGGAGAAAGGGCTTTGCCCAAAGTCACACTGGAGCATAACTTTTTCCTATCACTGGTCTCTGACCTGGTAGCCACATCCCAGATACTGAAGGTTTTGAAAGAACAACTTCCTGCTAGTTCTGTTCATGTCCACTTGCAACCTGTGTTGGGACTGTCTTACCATCTGTCCTCTCACTCGCCCTCCCTGTGTCTTCCCCTCCCTCTTCTACATGGTGCCATCTGCAAAGTACTACTAAGTTAAGTCTTGTACTCAAAGATTTGGTTTAGTCCCACTCTTTTCTGGGGAACTCAGTCTGAAGCAGATGCTAAAATAATGGTCACATCAAAAATTTTTATATCTCCATCTCCATCTCATGATGAGTAGAACCTGATATCTATGGAGTCTATGGATGAGTATCTTCATAGGGAAGGGTTTTGTTGGAAATTGGAGTCCAAAAGAGCTGAAATCATTTCTATAATTATAAGGCAATCAAAAGAGTATGGGTAGGGAGAAAAGAGTGAAAGAGATGAGAATAAAGAAAAAAGAGATACTAAAGAGATTAGAGCAGGGGTGGTGAACAAATTCGACACAAAGAGCCAAAATTTTAAACTGTGAGAGTCAGAGAGCCACACCACGCAGTGACTTACCAAAACAGACAAACACTCACACAAAAGCATATAATTTTAACAATAATATATTAAACACATATTGCATTTTGCCATTTTGAGTGAGGGTAAAAATCCTGTTTGCCACTCCTGGATTAGGGTGTTCTCTTTGCATGTAACTACCTTTAATTTGAATCCCTGACACCATCTATGTCCTCCAAAGAACACCAAATTTGATTCCTCAGCACAGAGCCAGAAATAGTTCCAGAATACTACTGGGTACGGTCCAATAGTATTGTACATCAATAAAAGTAGAGTGAAGAGAGGAGAATAGGTCCTTAGAAGAAAATTTGCCATAGGAGAAAGAGAGCATAGAAAATGGGGACATTGGTGGAGAGAAGTAGACACTGGTGAAAGGATTGGTGTTGGAACATACATCTGGAACTCAGTCATAAATAACATTGTAAACTTATAACTCATGGTGATTCAAGAAGAGTATACTGGGTAATCAGACATCTGATGAAAATTTTTATATGGTAAAAATTCTGAAACTATCGCACAAATATACGTATTTTAACTCTGCACTTACTGGTTTTGACTCAAGAAGTTGCTTGACACTTTTGTACCTGATCCATAATACAGTTAGTTACTATATAAGCCACTTTTAAAGTTTCTCTCACGACGGAATGAGTTAATTAGAAGTAAAAAGATGGAAAAACATATTTTACCCATCTGTGTTCTTATTCTATGATGTAAGTCAGAAAAGCATAAAAATATTTTACTAAAAAGATTTTTTGTTGTAGATATGGATGACTTCTTTCATTCTACACAGAGAAGATAAATTCTAAGGCTATGTGGAATATAAAATCAACTCTGTGCAAATATTATTTTTTTTAGAAATTTTAGGACATAGAGGACCTCTCCAGGGAAGACAACTAGAAAATCCAGAGAGAATGACACTGAAAAAACTCAGAGGTGAGAGTTCTGGAGACCCTGAGGATTTCTAATACTATTTATTTATTGATTTTCTTTCACCAGAATGTAGAAATAAAATATCTGCTATTCAAGCCTCCTCACATGTGGTATTTTGTTTTGGCAGTCAAGATATACTAGAAAAGAGACACTGAACTATTATTGTTCCTTTCTATAATAGATAGTTTGATAAATTATGTGCTTCTTTCAGCTTCTCCTTCCTAAGAATGCATCACTGAATAAGAGAGTGGAAAACACTTTATCCTCACTTTAGGTGAATCTTAAAATGCTCAACTCTCTTCTCTGGCAGAAGTCTGGAGATCATGTCTTGCCCACAATCATCAATATGACCATATATTTTTCTACTTCCTAAAGAAAGTCCTACAGTAGATCTATGATCATTGGCATTATTGTATTTCAGTCTGCCTTAACCTTTCAGGGAGTAGCTAGCTGATACAAGATAAAATGGAGAGAGTATGGGCTTTAGAATTAGATGTATATTATAGATCTTAGCTGTGTAACTTATGGCTTTGTCTGCCAACAACATCCAAAACTTGTGGTTTTTTCAGTACCATCTATTATACTTCTCTGCATTTCCATTTCCACTTCTTCCTATAGAAAAGGAGATAAAAAATCAGTAGTGTGAAGAGCCCATTGAGAAGACTATGGTGTATCTAGTAGACATACAATATGGCGGCCATTATCACACCTGGCAGAAATAATTTTTGTGTGTCACTTTTGCAGCTCATGAAAATCTCTCTTGATGAACTCCAAAAACTAATATCTCTCTCATTTGTAGGAATGCTAACTCGATCAGAAGTACTGATCCTCACACTTTCTAATTTTCTCTAATTGAAGGAATATAGGATAAATTCTCAATGGGTGGTTTAGAAGACTTTTTATACAGTGTTCAATCTGATTTATATATACCTCCCTTTAATTTTTCTGACCTTGGCCAAAGATGTTATGATAATCTTTGAATTTATGGTTGCTGCCTGGTCAATCTAAAGTCTGATGGCAAGTTTTAATAAACCAAATTTGCTTAAGGTTTTTTTTCACTTTTACTTCTCCTTTAGACAGTTTAATGAAATGAAAATGTGAGTTTGAAGTCTGACATTCCATTATTGATCTTTATTGCTGCTAGTTGAGCAATTTATCTGTCCATTAGAAACAGTTCCTATCTCAAAGAGGGGTTGAGAGAACTCAGTAGTTATTAAATGTCAAGATATTGACAAAGTGTGTAGTATGTAGTAAGTACCAGTAAATTTCAGTTTCTTTTTGTCACTTGCAATAAAAATACTGTTAGCATTCAATGTTCTTCAATGATATTCAAATTCCCTGAATTTGGCAGGGAAACAAGAAATTGACCTCTTTGGTTTCTCTATTATGTTGAAGTAGGTACAAATGTTTAAATGCAGATTATAGCTTTGAGTGTAACAGCACACATTAAATGATAGTGAGTTTTTGAGTCATTTTTTTGAATTATTTCTAACAACTTAAGTGTGTATCTTGTCAGGAAATGCTAACCATAAATCTTATGCATATTTTTAATCTCATCTACTCACCCTGCTTATTGCAGTGGTGTAGAGATATTTTGTTGCATGAATATATTTTTATAAGCAATCACAAATATTTTGTGGAAAGATTAGGGGTCTAGCACACATAAACAAAACAGTGAAGTGGAGTACAAGAAATAAAGCAGCCAAAGAAAAGAATTATCCAGGGTAACTGTCTACCTCAGTGAATGCTTTGCATCTCAATTAGGCCAAGAGCCTAGAGAGAAACATACCAACTTAATGGCCAAACACTGCTTGACCTTTCTCATTTTTTCCCCATCTGCAAAGAAAATATCTAAGGGGAAAAACTGTCTGATGTGGAACTTCTTATTTTCCCCTGGCATATTCATTTATGGGTTTGTCAAATACAAAAGAGAAAGGTTCACACAGGGTCACAGGAATATGTGGTGCTTGTAGTGCACCTGGCATGCACGAATTAGCCTATTCTTGGGGCTGGGGCACAGAGCTGTGAGGAGGACTGGGCCATCTCAGTTTTATACTTACTTATCTGTAGTTTAACCCCCTGAGCCTTGTCTACTTTTTATCTGTAACATTTAGCATGTATCTCCTTCCCCAATCCTGGGTTGATAGAACAAGCTAGTAGAATCAGTTGACATAATCTTTATCAGAAGCAACTGGGCTTGTCTTATCCAGAGCCAACAACGCACAACACACAAGATGGCTAAAATCCAAGGTCACTGCACATTAACAGACAGGAGGGGAATTATCAGTGGAGAAATACAATCAAGCACCATGTGGATGGGTGACAAGAAGTCCTCTGGCCAGAGGAACAGATTACATACCAGCACTGCCTTGGCTCACTGCCCTGAAGAAATACATGGCAATCCACACTCAAGGAAAATTCCATGAAATAGCAGAGCAGGAACATCCTCAAGCCAATGGAAACACAATCCAAGAAAAACATCCAATGAACCAAACCCCAAACAACATAGACCTCAGAAATGTAAATAAAAATTAGCTGAAAAAGGAAACCTTCAGAGTCTTGAGAAGGAACACAACAGATTAAGTGCCCACAAAACATGAAAACACCAACTAGTTATTTACCCACTGCTTTGTGGTAAATATAAGGCCCGTGGTCTCCAAGAGGTTATTTCTGGGCGCCAATGACTTAGCACATAGGTCAGCAATGAGCCTGGACTTTATTTTTCTCCCTAGGGCAAGTGGCATTTGTAATGGGCCTGAGAACCAAAAGGTTGTTACTTTGAGATTCTTCTAGCTATTTATAAAAATGAATGAGAAATAGGGGTTGGAAAAACCACAGGACTTCATATAAGTATGCTGGAAGTCATACACCGTGCATTCCTAACTCTGTCGTCTGGAACAAGATGTATTATCACGCTGAGTTTGGGTTCACCATTTTGGAGATTTGAGTAGATAGTAGTAACTATTAGATAAAACTGATCTCAATATTCAATGAGAAAATTTATAAAAAGACAAATTACAATGTAACAATCAGCCTCATTCCTACATAATTGAGGGAGATTCATAGGAAAATTAACTTCCAGCTACTTTAAGTGAATTTGTTGATAGCTGAACTACGTTAGAACCATTAGGTCAACCATTTTAGCTAAATTATACAATAATCTACTTCCTTGACAAAAGGTATAGGTTATCAGTTCAGCTTTTTTAATTAGTTAGAATCAGAGTTATGAATAGCCCTGTTATGTATGCTAAACAACAATGAAAATAGTGTTGGTATATTCATTTATTGGTTAATTTTTTTTAAAATTTTTTTCTATGGGTTAAACGGTGTCTCAGATACTAACCTATTTTCCTACTTCTCCAAACTTTTATTTTGCTTGTCCAATTCCAACTTGGTCAAAACCAGATGCCAACTGTGGATCAGCACATCTTTATTTAGAAGTTAGTAATAAAATCTGTGACATTTGTGCAGGGACTTAGAGCCATGGCAAAGCTAAGAGATCTTTCTTGGCATGAGATTAGAGAGTGAAAGGTGTTAGTGAAATTGACCTCAGGGAAAACATGTGGCGCCTGAGTTAGATTATGTTGGTATATTTGGTCTGCTAAAATCTCTCTCACATCGATACAGATAGGTGATCTTATAACTGGCAAAGAATTAAGCCTGAGTAATAGAGACTAGCATTAAGGGCAGAAGCATCCTGAGTATCTATGGGATTTTACTAGGAGTAATATATATACATATACATAATTAAACTCTTTTTTGACAAAATTAAACTCTAATTAGATTCAGAAGTATTCATTTAAAAAAATTAAATATTGAATGGACTTATCCTCTGAGTTGGCTCAATGTTTCACTAATTTCCCTAAATTAGCTTTTTTTTAGCACCATAGCTTCTTACTTTAGAGATAGCTGTGATAATGAGTGGGAAAATTCATTAATTCTTTTCATACAATTCACTGATTTCCCTAAGAGACTTCTTGTCTTCTGGACTTTTGTTCTTTTTTTCTGGTTTTCTTTATACTTTTATTTAAAACAATTATATGTGATAAATGGCAATTATCTGAAAAAATCCATCAACTTAAAAGGTTGACCATGTTACATTAGACTTCTGCTTTATGGTGATTTTTGCTTGATTATTTGATCTAAAATTTTCAAAGGTTTCAGATTTAAAATTCTTCCTTCATTTTCATATGTGGGAGAAAAGGCCAGAGCAAACTGTCAAAGGTCAGTCAAATAGGAAATTGGAAAGTTGGGTTGGTAATTATCTCTAAAACACAGCTCTTTCCTATAATCTAATGGATCAGTTCTGTAGAAGGAGAATCATGAGACAAGGTTTGGGGAAAGAGAAGCCTCCATTTCTCACTACCTGGAGGTATCCAGGACTGATCTCAATATTAAATGAGAAAATTTATATAAATGTATATAGCACATGTGTTTTATGTGCACTAGTTTTAAAATCCCCCCCCAAAAATTCTAAAATATAAATAAAATTTAATGTACATTGTAACTGAAGAAAACAAAATTCTGAGATGTAAGGAAACTTGATGATTGTATATATATGTGTGTATATATAAATATATATATGTATGTATATTGGTTTTTGAGCCACACCCAGTGAAGCTCAGGAATTACTCCTGGCTATGCACTCAAAAATTGCTCCTGACTTGAGGGACCATATGGGACACTGGGGGATTGAACCATGGTCGGTCCTAGACTAGTGCAGGCAAGGCAGATGCCTTACCTCCTGCGCTACTGCACCGGCCCCGATGATTCAATATTTTGATTTATAGTCAAATTATATCACTACCGAGTCACTTATCTTTCAAATTTTATAAATCTTATATAATTAAGAGACTTTTAAAGTAAATCAAATGATAAAACGCAAATAATCAGAGGTTTCTTACTGTTCTCAAATAGTTCTATGAGGATAGGTATTATCTCCTTCACTTAAAAATGGTGCACATAAGATGAAAGATTGCTCAACTGAAGCTGGCCTTGTGACTCTGAAAACTGTCCTTGTTCTTCATTATAATAAGGAGAACTATTTCTGGAGAATAAGAAACATAGTACATCAGAAAAACTTGACTCTGCATAGGATCATGAGACAATATGCCACAATTGTTGCTTTGAAACGGCAAGAGTAAAAGAGGAGTTGATGGAGATACCAGGCATGAAAGGGTCGTAAGTTCTGAGCTTTCCAATAATAAGCTATTCTCCTCCAGATGATTTTAATAATCTCAGCACATGTGTTCTAACCCCTTGATGCTGTACAATATGTGTAACCAAATAAAAGATCTCTCCAGATTCGGAGATTTACTGTTTGTGATGGGAAAAGGCCAACCAGATGACATCATTTATATTTCAAATATGAGTTGCTGCCAAGGCTGGTGATGTTAAGCTGAAGAAATTGATCCTCAACAATATTCTGTGAAAGGAAACAGAAAAAGGGTCTTGGCCTAAATAGTATAATTTTTTAATTTATGTGAACATGAGACTAGCTTAATAAATTTCTACTTTATCTTGAATTTCTTGTGTCAAATGTGTGGGTTGATCAAGTGCACAGTTATTTGCATATAATTAAACCCACCAAGTTAAGAAACAAAAGTTACCATTTTTTTTGATTGACTAGATAATGGAATTGATATGAGACTAGCCTGCAGGTAATTGCATATAAAGTTATCAAAACTGGTTAAAAGCAAGAGTGCTTAATTTCCAGTGTTGGAAGGAAGCAAACTACATTTTAAATTCATTCCTCAACTTCTTCAGAACAACTATGATTTTTGTCACATTTTCCTGTTCTTCACTACCGTGAAATACAGTGAAAATCAACAACATTCACACTTTAGAACAAATCTCTATTAATCTTAGATAATAAATCATAAAATTCTCCCCATCATCTCTCCCTCTCTTTTTGACATGTGATACAAGAATGTCTATGATTATCAATGACAAACATGTAGGATAATACAAAAGAAAAGACTTTTGTTGCACACTTGTGTGTTTCAACTCACTTCTGATGGATGGTAACAGACTTCAAGCCCCTCTTTCTATTGACATTCATTTTACAATATCAAGGAATATCAAGTTAGAATGAGACTCATGTTAAGGTGAGTGAAAAGAGAAATGGAAGAATTAGTGCCTATAGTTTGTTTGGTTACTTTTGCATTACACTCATTGGTGCTCAAAGTTTCTTCCTGACTCTGCTCTGGTATCACTCCTGAAAAGTTCAGGAGACCAAAGAGGATGCTGTGAATCAACAGGTCAGCAGCATGCAAAGCAAGTGAGTGTGCTACCCACTATAGTAACTCTAAGTCTCAAAATTAAAGTGTTTGAACTTCTGATTGTGTAGTGCTTTTTATATCCTTGTTTTTTTTTAATGTAAATACTGCATTTCCTTATTATTTAAGTCATTTTGATTTTCTGGTTGGAGGTGCAACCAGAAATGTGATGTGTCTCCCACTTGGTTCTTGAACTTCATCCCCTGGTGTTTCTAAAGCAGAGAAAACGTTCAGTGATTTTATGTATTCAGCTGCCACAACACTAGATGTAGTTTTCTAAAACAAGAATGACTCTCTACATTTCCTGCCTCTTTTGTCTTGTTTATAGAACCCTTCCAGTCTGATCTCTAGTCATGTTACTAATGTGCCATTCTTTTTCTCCATTAGTCTTGCTCTTTCTCTGACTTTTTGACTACCTTCTTCTGACATATCCTATCCTTCAAGTCTTGACTTTAATATGTTTTCCTGTGGAAGCCTTCCTTTCTTTGGACCTCTTTATATATCTCTAGTAACTTATTCATCTTCTATCAGAGTACTTTCTACTTTGTATTAAAATGACCAATCATGTCTTGGACTGTTGGTCCAATGAATACAGAAAACATCTGTTTTGTTTACAGTTTTGTCCCTAAAACTTAAAACATAATTGGTACTGCATAGGTATTTGTTGAAAGAATGATGTATCACATAATTACTCCTCTTCAAACATTCTACATTGCATAGTGCGTAAGATCCTTAATATGTCTCTCAGTGATCTAGATCTGACTTCTCCAAATTTCCTTTTCTCACCAGGAATTTCTTATTGTACTGACTCAGACATCTAGCGCTATTTCATGTCTTGATGAGCATTTTGAATAACTTTCTACTTCCTAAAATCTCCCATCAATTCTTTACATCAAAATGTTGCTGTAAAATGTAGCCTTGCAATGTAAAATGAATTCCAAAGCCAAACTGGAAAAAAAAAACCTTCTATTGAAATTTGCTCCAAATTTCTCTATTGTTGATATTGGTCAGTGTAATTACTTACTCATTTACAATATGGAAGTAAAATTGTACCTATTAAGGATGTTGTGAGGATAAGTGAAGAAATGGGTGAAAAGTCCTCTGGCACAACCCTTCTTGAATTAAGTTATTAGAATAATCTGGTTTGAAGAATCATTTTTGAATTCTAATTTCTGGTCTCAGAATTATTCACTGATATTATTCTTAGTTAATGCTTTAAGAAAAACAGTGTCCAATATTAAAAACTGACCACGAATATGGGTTTCAGGAATAATTCTTGGGAAGGAGTACAGTGGCCTTGCAATGTCTGTAGTGTCTGCAGAGTTTCAGGTAAGTAGGAGTACTTCTTGGGTTAGAGAGAATATGGCTTAGGAAGTTATTTAGTTTGGCTAAAGTGGTCACTTCATTATGACATAACCTGTAATTTCAAGGAAGTTACAGAGTTCCCACAGTTTCAATTATAATTGCAGAGCCCACAGGGCAATCCTTCAAGGCAAGATGAGAGCACTATGGCAGGTGTTTAGTGCTGTTTTTAAGATGCTGCTGGGCAAGAGCTGAAGTGTGACATAGAAGTCCATTATAAGCTTTTCCTACAAGAAGAGAACCACTCTTTCTCAATTACAGTATGATCTGAACATGCTGTTCCTTGCAACTCCTTCCCACAGTTCTATTATTTGACCACACGCATGCCTTCTTATAGCTAGGTTGGAATACATGCTTCCTATATCAAATCACTCTGTGATTTGAGCACTTTACTGTTTAAGCAGCCAGCTCTTTCTAGAAACATCTTGTTGACCACATGCAAGACAAATGACCAACCTATTGTGCTATCTCTCCAGCCTGTCTCAGCGTTCTTAGTTATACAATGAGAATAAAATCTTCTTGGCAAAATTTTTATAATAACAAAATAAAATCATGGTTGCAGAATATCTAGCAGCACAAATAATGTTCAGTAGGGGAGAAAAGGGTAATATTTTTATGAGTTATTAATGAAAAATATATATTTCCTGTAGATTGATATTGGTCACTTCATTGGAGTAACCAGTGGAGGAGCAAGAGAAGGAGCAACTCTCTTTTGACCTGATTTACCAGATACAAAAGAGAAAATTAAATCCAGAGAATATCAGTCATATTCAGTTTGTAGTTTAATATCCAGTACAACAGTAATTTAGAATGTTAAAATCTTGAGGCTGGAGTGATAGCACAGTGAGTAGGGCATTTGCCTTGCATGAGGCCAACCTGGGTTTGATCCCCATGGTTCCCTCAGCCTGCCAGGTGTGATTTCTGAGTGAAGAGCTAGCAGTAAACCCAAAGTGCTGTGAGATATGACCCAGAAACAAAACAAAAAAGGAATGGTAAGAGCTCATATCTCATATATCCTAGTAGTTATGATGGATGGAAGGGCGGGATGAGCTCTTAGATATGAAGATTAAGAGTGCCCTCTGGCATTAAAAAGCTATCATATGGGTAGAGAAAATGAGGACTTAAGTTAAAAATTGGGGAAGAATGTCCTGGCACTTTGGTTACTTCTCTGTAGCATGAAGAAGTGGGAGTAAATGAGTTCTTCATTTATTTCTTCATTCTTTATGAAGACAAACTAATTGTCTTCATCTTCTTTATGAGCCTTTGTAAGGGGTGATTTTAAAAAGTTTAATGAAAAAGAACTAGATATAATCTCTTCACAGCAGCAGAAATTGGCAGCATAAAGGTGAGGATATTTTGTTTCTTGGCTCTGGTAATGATTAAGTTCTCCTTCATCACTTTTCCTTCTTTTTCCCTCAATGCCTTTTAAAAATTAATGATCAACAAATAATGACACTTTAAGAAAGGATGAACTCAGCTAAGCAGACATTTACTGAGCAGCTATAAAAAGCATTTGCACTAAGTGCAAAGGATAATAAAAATGATTGTAAAGGGCCAGAGTGAAAGCATAGCAGGTAAGGCATCTGTCTTGTATGTAGCCAACCCAGGTTTGATCCTTGGCATTCCACATAGTCTCCTGAACCTGCCCGGAGTAATTTCTGAGCTCAGAGCCAGGACTAACTTCTGAGCACTGCCTGATGTGGCCCAACAAATAAACAAACAAGCAAATGACAAAGACTGTAGACCATGGGCCATGACACCAGTGACCTCTGCAATCTAGTGAGAAAGACCAAAGTCAAAGTCTCATGACTGTGATGAGTGTTGGGTTGGGGGATCCCTGAGCAGTGGCAGTTCTTGGGAAGTGACTTGGTGGTGAATGTCAGAGATGTTTTCAAGGAGGTAATACCACTGTTGAATGTTAGAGTTGGAGTCAACCAGGTAAGGAGAAGTGAAGGACACTACCCATATCAGAACAATGAGTCTTATAATCCTGCTTGATTCTTCAGAAAGCTCCTGGGGGAGCATTGTGGAAATCATTCCAATTTGTTGGCTAGGGATGGTTTATTTTGGACATGCTCATCATGTTTTTCCAGGATTTACGAAGAGATGGATTTCCATGTGTGCTGCGTTCCAGCGTGTCTTCTTGGGGTGTTTATTTACTGTGCTTTATTCCTTAACCTAGCAGGGTGACACAGCTGGAAGCAGCTGGTGGTAAATAAATAGCTTCCATTACCCAATCCCATTGCCATTCTCCACCCTGCTTCAAAAATACCACCTCAGATTTTGGTTTTCTCTGCCCCTCAAATTCATTGTAAAGCATTGCAATTCCATAAGCTACAAGGCTTATTCCTTTCCGAATTAAGATTTTGAGAAATTTAGACTTAAAGTAAGACTTTCTTAAGTAAACATGATCAATCATTTAGATTCCTTCATTGCATAAACATATAAATCAAATTTCATATATTGTACTTTTGATTCTTCTTAAAACAACAACTAGATATTCTACAATTCAATTAGTTCTGGCACTTCTGTTTAGAGCTAGTATCAGATCTCACAGGTTGAGAATTTAGACCCACAAGACTTTTCCACATCAGAAGTCAAGTCAAGTTTAAGTTGTCATTTGGTGCTTCTAGTAACTGACCCCTAATCTCCTTCTTGGGTTTGTTAAATTTATTAGAGCAGTTTATAACACTCATACTGTAAAAGACTTGTAATTCACTTTGATTACAATAAAATTATTTTAAAAATAAATAAGTAAAAGTCAAACATTGTTGCTTTTCTTAATAAGCAGTTTGTTATGAAAAGATAGGAAGTAGCCAGATGAAAGAAATGCAAATGTCAATTTAGGAGGGAAGTAGTTTGGAGCTTCAGGCCCTCTCTAAGCACCTTTCTCCCTTAATTTCCATGTGTCTAACAGCACAACAGCTCTATACATCCTTTTGAGTGTTTTTGTATTTGCTTTTATTTATGGTCAGAGCAGTGCTCAATGAATAACTCTTTGCTTGAGGGTTACTTATAGTAGTGCTTGAAGATACCTATGTGGTACTGGGGATTGATCAAGACTCAATCAACTGTGCCTTGATTATGAATAAGATATATATTATAATATAATTATAATTATATATAAATATATGTAATTATAATATATAAAATATAATATATATTATAACTCCCAAATCACAAGGCTCTGATATGAAAGTGAGTTAGGGTGATTTGATTAAATAAGATTTGATTGCAACTCCTCAATGCTTTTTTCCTCCTGATTTTATCTCAGTAGTGATTCATCCATTATTAGTATTGCCAAATAATGAATAATTGAAGAGCACGCAGAAGAAATTAAGAAAAAGAACTAAAAGCACTTTCTGCTGATGCTTGTATGAAAGAAATTGTGAAGCTAAAGTACAATGAACACAGCACCATTATTTCAGTTGCGACCATGCAGTAAAGAAGAAAGATATGTTCATATGTAGCATAGCAGTTTCTTATTGTATCCAAATCACTTTGAGTTATATGCAAATACAATTTAAGACTCTTTTCTTTTCTGTTCAGACTGGAAACAAGGACTCTATTATATGCAGACAAGAGAGGAGAGAACAGACTAACAGATAAGGAATGTGTTTCTTTTGATCATGAGCTGTGCAACTACAAAAATCTAAAAGGGGCCAGAGCAATAGTATACCAGATAGAGTATATTTCTTGCATGAAGTTGATCCAGGTTTGATCACTAACATCCTCTATGATCTCCTGAGTATCAGCAGGAGTGATTCCTGAGTGCAGAACTAGGAGTAACCTCGAGACATCATGGCCAGTTGTGACCCCAAAACAAACAAAATAACAAAATAACCCAACTCCTAAAAGAAGCTGAAATATATATATTTTAAAGCAGACATAGAAGTTAAACATTTAGATATTTAAGATTTATAGAAGGTCAAATTTTTTTCAAAGGAAAAAAAATGGTATGCCTGAATTTTTCTCTCCTTTGTTTTTCAATTCACTATGAATATTAGGAAATACAAGATGAAATAGAATGAAGAATGAACCCTGCCTTCACAATCTTCATGATAATATTATTTTATTAGCCAGGTACTTTTTTTTGAAGTAATGCTTGCTAAGTCTGAGTGACTAGCTATTGGTAGAAATAAATCAGGACTTAATGAAACAAAGTGTAAAAGCTGTTTTTTTCTCTTTTTGAGATAATAAATCACAAATAGCCATCTGCCAGTTTATACAGCACTCCAACAATCAGAATGAATCCAGGAAAACAAAATAGAAGTATTGTGGGAAATCAATAAATACATTAGCACATTTTAGAAGAATCTCCATTCAGAGTTGTTATTGCTAACATAATCTAAAATTTGTCCTCTAAATGGTAAGGAGGTTAGAAGGAAAAGAATGCATAGGAAGATCCTGGTTAAAGAGAACCATGTGCCCCGCCCGCCTTTTAGGAGAAATTAATTAATCTCTTTATTTCTCACAATTCCAAAGGTGCCCTTTTATTATTCTGTTTGATTTAATTGTAGACAGTTTTTGGCATTTCTGAAGTCTCAGTTGTTTTTGAGAACTTGTTATTCAAGCTGCTAAAGAAAAAAAATAGGCCATAAAAAGATTTGCAGCACAGATTTACATGCATATTCAAAATTTTTCAAAAGAAAAATGAAACAAATGGTTAGCATGTAGTTGATGTAAAAACAAATCACATACCCCACCTTTTCTAAAAATGCTCATGAACTGACTGACTTTCTCCAGGAAATTTTGAAATGCATATATGAAAGCTGTCATGAAGCTTAACATCATTTCATTTGCTTAGAATGATGCTCTTCTGTCATATTGAGAAACTTGTTTTTAATTAAAATACGCAATAATTGATCTAGCTCTAGCCAGCCTGGGGTTTGGGGAGACCCCATGTGGAAGGCCTTCTCCCTAATTTGGGTGCGCTGGGAGCCTTGATAGGCCCCCAGCCATCCCCGCTTCTGCCCCGGGCCTCCAGGCCTTCCTGGGGTGGCAGCCCAGGCGGCCAGACAAGGTGGGTGTCGGGGGGGGGTGGTCCCCCCTGGATGGGGTCCCAAGCTTTCCCCGCCCTTCCCCCTGAACTAGGGTGGGAAGGGCACAGGGTGGAGGGCGGGCAGATCCTGGCTTCCGGCTCTTGATCTGGAGGCTAGCTCTAGCCGGCATGGAATTTGGGGAGACCCCATGTGGAAGGCCTTCTCCCTAAATTGGGTGCGCTGGGAACCTTGATAGGCCCCCAGCCATCCCCTCTTCTGCCCCCGGCCTCCAGGCCTTCCCTGGGTTCCAGCCCAGGCTACCAGAAATGGTGGGTCCTAACTTGGGGTGTGCTGAGATTTGCTCAGTTGCACTAAGTTTGTCACTGTCAATTTCTGACCAGTCTACATGTGGCAAGACACACGAGGCTAGCCCCCACGCGCACTGCATGTATTAAGAGTATTCCCTATCCTTATGTTTTGCGTATCCAGAATGTCCATTTTGTATTCCTGCCCTTTCCCACACCCCTACAAAGCTCATTTTTACTCTCTCACCCCCCCCTGAAACATTAACCCACATTACTCTTTTTAACTTCAGTACTGCACAATCCTAATCACAGACCAAAGCCGTGCATTGTGTGTAACAACCCCCAACTATTTCAAAAGACATAAAATAGACACGTATTTCTTTTAAATATTTTATGTGTTTTTTCTCTGACAGCTATACGTCTTACTAAATATTTTTTTATACAGTGACGATTCTAACCACTTTTAATCTTCTCTTTGTGAGCTGTTCAATAAGGAATTTTGGTGAAAGAGTTGATTGAACCATTTGCTGTTGATTGAACCATGTCATGGGAATTGTTGGACTTGTTCTTATGGCCCCCAAAAGCGCCAATAACGCCATGTGACATTGCTCCTTTTTTTGCATAGGCACATTAAAATGGGAAAATACTATACATACAAATAAGATCTTATCTAATAGAGATTGGAACACACAAATCTTGTAGTGCAAAGGGACCTTACACCCTGAACATTGACATAACGACCTGGCACACCCTCAGAAGAATGGGCATTCTCCATTCACCCCTGAACCAGGGAAGCCATCCACGAAACATCCAAGTTTGTCTATAACATCACCTGGAAGCAATCCTCTACCACGGAAGACCCTACCACTGCTCAGACATCAACCTGCTCAAAAGAGACTTCCCTTAACACTGAGAAGACTTAACAACAACAACAGGACAGGGCTCTCTGCATTGCCCTTTAATTATGAGGTGAAACAAGAGGACACTCCACATCCTGACTTCAATGTAGGGTATGCAGATTCCAGGATCTTTAATACAGAAACATGATACCAACAACAGAGACTATGTGAAAAAAAATAAATAATAAATAAAATAAAATAATAAAAATAATGTCTGTGTTGGCACTACAGACAATGTCTTGGATTGGACAATCTACCTTGCCTGGAGCCTAGAGTTGGTCTTATGCCAGGAAACTTCAGGGGTAGGGTCTCTTTGTATTTAGGCCAAGGTTATTCTTTCCATTCCCCTCATATTTTTGTGGGCCTATGCAAACAACAATTGCCACTCTAGCACCATTTTTACTGTGCTCCTTTGACTCTAATCCTTAAAAAAAAAACCACTTAAACTTTTGAGGTTAATTTAAACGAATATGCATGTGCATGGAAATGTAAAAAAATACTATGCCTCTAATGTCTAAGGAGTTACATAAGTTTTATGGCTTTAGATTGCCTTGTTGCTGCTAAGAAATATAATGTATTACAATCTGGGGACTTGAGGGACAAAGTAATTGTACATGGATTCTGTTTTATTTATCTTAATGTTCTTTGGCTGAAAGTTCAAAGTTCAGATATCAGCAAGGGACTTCTTCTGAGAATTATGTTATGGGTGATTGTCCTTCCACTGTAACTTTACCTTGTCCTCTTTCTTTGCATCTTTGTTCTCATAACTAAAAATAAAAAATTAAAAAATATGTAATAATTGATTACATCAAGTATGGTGCATTTTGTGAGTAAACAAAAGTTATCAAGCAGTTAATTCTGGAATTATTTGTGGAGGGTGTCTGTACTATTTATTTAACCTATTGAAGACAGTTATTTGGAAATCCAAGCACATATAGACAGACGTATTCAAGCCAACAGCACCATCATTGTGACTTTCTCTTGATTCCTAAGTTTACTAGTCTACATAGTGTCATATTTTAGATATATTTATATAAAATTATTATTAGGCATGTTTAATCTACAAGATGACTAATATAGTATTTCTTTATTTTTAGTATTTCTTTATTTATTAATAGTATTTATTTATTGTTTTATTTCCTATGTCTATATAAGTGAGTATAGCCACTCACTTGTAAAGCTACCTGTAAAGTTAGGTATTAAGTGAAGTTAATGTTTAACTAATTATGTTTTCTTATTCTAGGCTAAAGACCAGATTTAACTGCTTTGCAACTGTAAATAATTTAAAACAGTAGAATAGCACATAATTCAATCACAAACACTCCTGGAAGGAAACTTGAGATATTGGTGAGGGACCGTGACATTATGGTAGTAGTGTGTGTCCAACACTTATTATGAAAAATATTGTAAACCTTGATGCTTCAATTAAACATTAAAAAATGTTAACAATGAGAGAGCCACCCACCAGGAGGAACTTTTGTTCTACTAGTTAAAACAATAACATTTTTACATCTATCATCTTTCTTCTCCCACCTCCATGCCCAATTTCAGATCTTAGAATCATATTTGGCTGTACTTCGGAGAATTTTAGCAGTGATGTCAGGTATCAGGAGAAGCTTGGGTGGTCTGAGCTTCAATCACTCACAGACAATTAGTACGATACTAGCTGAGGTGGTGGATGATGAAGGAGAAGATGCAAATACAACACCAAGAACGAAAGAGTCAACAAAATCTCTCTTACCTGTGTACAGAATTCTGCAATGTGTAAGAATTTCGCATAATTTTTAAAATCAGTATTTAAATCCACAGAAAAAATAGCCTTTTTAGTACTATACCCATTTTACAGATGAAGAATAAGGGTTCAGTGACTCCTAATCTCATCTGTATATCCTAAAAACTTAACTTCATACTTTTGTCAAAGACTGGCTCATATTTGAGGCCCAGTTTGACCCATTATATTGCATAAACCTGAAAGAAAGCAATGTTTTCTTCTTTAATTTATTCATTTTATGTTATGTACATATATTTGTATTTATACTTCATTTTATTAGAGACAAAGTTTAAGCAAACACACATATATTCACTTATATCCCAACTGAATATGTGGGAACTGAATTTTTAAAAACTTTTTGAAACTCAAACCTCAGATGATTTGTTTATTTGAGGGTCAACAAACAAGAGTATTTGTATTTCCATCACTAAGATTTGTGGTTGGTTTGCTATTGGGGCTTGAGGGGTGGGTGCGAGGATGAGTAATGTCTAGCAAGGTCATCTCTGTTGAAACCCAAATACACTTATGTTGTGCTCTTAGACCCAGCTTGAGAAGCCAAGACTCAGGAAGTCTGCCAGATATTTATACTGCCTTTTCATCAAAAGTTAATCTTTTTGTTTTTGTTTATTTGTTGAGTGGTGGAAGGAAAATTTGCACAAGATCTACTCCAGGGCTATGAAGGGCAAAATGTTAAGAGGTGCTGATGAAATACATGACTGATGTCTCCATGGGGATGGACTCTATGAGGGTAATACTATTTTGATAGCTAAAGAAAGCTTAAGCTCTTGACTTTGACACTTGCATAGTTGTGTGTTCATTAGGCAAGTCATAGTTCTTGGGGAATTTGGCTTTGTGACTAAAAACATTATTTCTGGTTGGCTCATAGATCCATCTTGAGAAGATTGCATTTTATCTATGCACATCACTCTCCTCATTTTTAAAAAGGAATCACTGGACTTCTATAGAAATTACTGGTATAATGAAAGCATTAATACAGTGTCTAGATCTTTCCTAAAGCTCAATTCCCAGATATTCTTGGATCCATCAAGGATGCTGGATCACTCTTGGTTGACTGCTTTTCTATCAAATACCCTTATCCTTGTCTCTGGATACTTCTCAGTGCTTTTTTTTTTCTTTTCTTAGAGTTGAGGCAACACAGATACTGCCTTAAGAAAAGCTTCTCTCCATGTGTAGAAACACATTGACTGTATACTTGTATCTTGACCTAGGAGTTGTGACCTGTGTAAATGAGGCCTAATCATAAGGTGTAACACTGGCCTTTGGAAGTTGAAAAATACAAAAGTATATGTTTTGTGGGCTTTTTTGTCTTCAATTGGCAATGGTCCTTCACCAAAATGTCTCTCTTCATTTTACACTTTAGACCTATTAAAAGAGTAGAGTGCAGGGAAAAAGAGGGCTTCATAGTCAGATGCATTGGATTTAGCCCTAATCTAGCTACTGTTTAGCAGAAAACCGTTGGCCCAAATTTAAGTGTTTTGAACCTCTTTGAAGGAGACTACATTATGGTTCTCTTTTAGAAGTGGTTTGAACATGGATGATGGAATCAAAGTCTTTAAATCTCCATATAGGATGCCGAGATTCAAACCACCGTCCTTCTGCATGCAAGGCAAATGCCTTATCTCCATGCTATCTCTCCAGCCCCATCAGCACCCATTTCTTGTCCAGAGTGATCATCTCCAACTATCAACTACATAAATTGTTGTAGTAATCCCTTCTCTGCCCTATCACTCCCCTGCTATTTGTGGCAAGTTTCCTACCAGGGATTGATCCTCTGGTCCTCATTGCTATTGTCACTGGATATTATTACCATAATATTTTTTAATGTATATACCAGTAATAAGTGTGATCATTCCATGTCTTTTCTTCTTCCTCTGACTCATTTGCTCAGCATGATACTCTCCATATCCATCCAATAAGTTTTCCTACCATCTGTACAGTATTCCATTGTGTAGATGTACCACTGTTTCTTTATCTACTCATCTGTTTTGGGTCACTTGGGTTGTTTCCAGATTTTGGCTATTGTGGATAGTGCTGCAAAGCACATAAAGGTACAGAGGGCTTTTCTGCTTGTGTTTTGGGGTCCTTATGTTATATTCCTAGGATCAGTATTGCAGGATCATATGGAAGCTCAATTTCTAGGTGTTTTTTTTTTGAGAAATATTCATATTATTTTCAATAAATACTGGGCCAGTTAACATTTTTTTCACCAACAGACCCACATCTGTACCAGCTCTGGTTCTTCTTGTTCTTTGTTATGTGTGTTAGTCTCTGTTATGTCAGATAATATCTCATTGTTGTTTTGATTTGCATTCCTTAATAATTAATGATGTGCAACATTTTATGTGCCTTTTGGCCATCTGTATTTCTTCTTTGAGGAAGTTTCTGTTCATTTCATCTTCCCATTTCTGAATGGAGTTAGATATATTTTTTCTTAAGTTCTACCAGTGCTTTATATAATTTAGAATTTAGCCCCTTATCATATGGGTTTTGGGTGAGTTATTTCTCTCATTCCATAGGTAGTCTTTGTCTCTTAGTCACCATTACCTTTGAGATGAAGAAGCTTCTTAGTTTAATGTAGTACCATTTGTTTGTCTTTATTCCACTTGGTTGGCCAGTGGTATTTCAACTTTGAAGATGTCTTTAGCTTCAGTGCCATAGATAATTCTACCTATGTCTTCCTCTACGTGACTTATGGATTCAAATATGATATCAAGGTCTTTATTTTTATTTAAATTTTGTGTATGGCATTAATATTTGAGTTCATGTTTTTACATGTAATCGACCAGTTTTCCCAACACCACTTGTTTAAGAGGCTTTCCTTGCTCCACTTAATATTTTTGTTATTTTATCAATGATTAATTAATTAATTAATCTCTTTTCCTTTCTTTGTGAGTCTTGCTAAATTTTCAATCCTGTTTATTTTTTTTAAAAAAGAACAAGCCTTCCTTTTATTGTTTTTTTAGGATTATTTTTTGGGTTTCCTTCTGATTTAAGTTTTATCATTTCATTTTTCTGCTTGCTTTAGGCTCATTTTTTGGGTCATTTTCTAATTTCTTAAGTTCTTCTAGTAAGTTATTTATGTAAGACCCTCATATAATCTTTGCACCTGTTTTTCTAATGCAGAGATATAAAGAGAAAGTGGGCAATAGTTTCGAACTTAACAATAATTGTTCATGTAAAGCTGGTTTGATAAATATGGTTTTGTTGTTAAGCATGATATAATAAAATAATTTTATTTCATCATGCTCTTTTAGTTAACCTTGCTATTTTCTGACTCTTCATCTCACATTACTGTCTCTTTCTGTTTCTTTGTATCTCTAGCACATAAGACCTAATGAAAGCTTGTTTAAAAGCATACTTAATATTGTCATTTGGAATTTTTAATTTTTCTTCAAATCCAAGACCCAGATCAACTATTTGCCATACTAAAATCTTCTTAGACTCACTCAAGCAACCTCCTCTGTGCAAATAGATGACAATAAATGCTACATGGATTTTTATAAATAATCAAACTATTATTAAGATAATAGTTTGGTCTCAGGTCAAAGCAGCTGATAACAGATTTTCTGGTCCTTTTTAGGTTTCATGGCCTTCCTGACCCCATTATATCCTGAAAAGAGGCTGCCTTGTCTACATTCCTTGGTCTTATATAAACAGGACACTCTAGTCTACTTATGCAACTTTCAATGAAGTTTTCTAAACATTGACATGCCTGTAAGTTCTTCTTTGGTATTCTTGGCTTTATAAAGTTTTAAAGTTTGGGAATGAGTATTTTGTAAGCTTGGGCTTTTTGGTCCCCTTCTACAAAGTAAACTGGCCTCTAATTGGACTTTTATAATTCTTCTACCAACAGCATCATTTGTTAGAATTGATCTCAAATATTCCTGAGTTTTATGTAACTAAAAAACCAGGTGTTGTTTTCACTAGGTGTTGTTTTCACTATCTAAATATATTGCCTAGCACTAATCTGATAGAGTTGGAAAGGATTAAAGGTTGAAAAGCCTTATAAACTTGACATTTATCAGGGATCTTTATCAAATTATTTCATATCATTTCCATTTCCTTGTAAGCTTGGTCCAAGATACCTGGAAAAATTTGTCACCATTATGGAGCTGGGCCATTTTTTCTGTTAGTAAGATGGCCAGTAACTTGGTGGAGTTGCTGGGTTTTCCATAGTGGAGGAGAGTTCTGAATGGGTTTCAGCCTGAGAATATCTGAGTTGTTAGCCTGTAGACCAATTCTACCTCCTCAGTGTTTTAAAGTAGAAATGGTATTGGCTTCTGCTGCAAGTATCCTGTCAGTGAGGGCTTAATTCTGTTACACTCTTAGATCCAGATTTGTCAAGCTGGCCCTGGGTGATAAGAACCTTCCTCCATGCATGGATCTGAGAACTCAGAATGATCTTGCACTGGAAAGGGAACTTTCATTTTTCCTCTCAAAGATCATTGGGTAAACAAGGTCAATGGTCTCAGCATGTACAGGACATGTAAATGTTGAGAAAATGCTTCTTCCCTGCTGTGGACAGCCTATCATATGAATCAAACTCTGGCCATTATTTTTTGCTAGATACTAGGATTAATAAATGCTTAAATATCAGTGTCCTCAAGAAGTATGCCCAGCTTTTCCAATCTTTGGCAAATTCTCTATGATCTGTATAATCTGTTCATTTAGATGCAAACTGTAGGACAGAAAGTGGTTGAGGAGAATCTGGCCCTACCCTTGATAGTGCTTTTGTTTAAAACAAAAATCTTCAACTTTGTTGATATATGGCTCCTTTTTCAGAAAAAAAAAAAAAAGAAGGAAAAAAGGCAACCACTCAGGACTTCCCAGAAAATCTGCCTCCTTGACAAAACAAAAAGCCACTGCCTGACAGTTGCACTCAAGACTGCCATGGATCATCCCAGTGCATCCCAGGGGCCAATAGAGGCTAAATAGGGAAGCAGTGATATGAATCTCAATAAATAGGTTGATCATTGATGATAATCACAGGCACAGACTTTTACATCCAAATTATCTGAGTTCAAATCCTTGCCTTGCCACTAACTAACCATGTGACTTGAGTAAATTTTTTAATTCTTCTGGGCTGCTGTTTTCTTGTTTAGAAAATGAAGGAAGCTATCATTATACCACATAGACTTGCTGTTCACGTGATGAGCTCATGTGAATAAACTACTTAGAATAGCATCTAAAACATTGCAAATTTTGTGTAATGCTATATTTTAAAAAATTACTATAGCACATGTTAATTTTTTTGTTTTGGGGGGAGAAGGCATTCACACCAACACATGTTAATTTTTATAATTTCTTTCTCCACTTTCTCTACTTAGAAACCATGATGCCTTTGTACTTATTCAACTAATAAAATTCTATTTTAAATTATCATTATTATCATCATCATCATCATTCTCAAGAATATTGGTTTGGGAGTCATACCCAACAGTGCTTCAGGCTTGTTCTGGCTCTTCACTCAGAGATCACATGTAGCAGTGTTTGAGGGACCACACAAAGTACAGAAAGTGCCTTACCTGCTGTACTATTTCTCTGACTCTATAAATAAAATGTTAAAGTATACAAATACAAGGACAAATCAGTTATAACCTGACTAGCCTATCAGCTTGACTGCTATGTTTTCACAAAGTTCTCCAGAATTTCTAGGTAATTCAAACTCCAATTTGACTATGCTAATAATGCTAATTAAGTTATTTATTTATTTATTTATTTTGCTTTAAAATAAACGTTGTCATCATTTTAGATTTACAAAAAATGTCAAGTAAAATAGGGAGTTCTTGTGTCTCAGTCTAGATTGCTAAAAGACTACCCATGGGCTATAAACTACAGAATTTTTATCATAAACTATGGCTGGCTGGAAATTCTGAGCTTGGTGATCAATGTGAGGGGATAATTGGGTTCTAGTGAGAACTTTCTCCGGGTTGTGGAACTTTCTCTTGACTCTTAGAAAGGAATTAATTCCATCCATGGGGTCTTCACTCTCATAACCTCAGCCTATCATAAATCTCACCCAAAATTTCCATCTCCTAATCCAATCATGTGCCAGAAATGAGATTCGCCATATTGATTGAGGGACATAGACATCCTCATTTTCTTTGTAACATAACAACCTTTATGACCTTTGCCCCAGCAAAAAAATGTTAAAAGTTTTCTGCAGCTACTTGATTTTTTTCTATAGTGATTTATGAAACATTTGCAAAAGAGATGTAGCTATAATACTTCATTATTCCTAAATGTTTCAGTGTATTTTCTACTAAAAACAAAGACATTCTCTTTCATAACCACAATGAGTTGATCAAAATCGGGAACTTAGCACTGGTATAATGCTGTATCCAAAACATTAAAATTCACTGAATTTCCTCAAAAGAAAATCATTATCTTGTCTCTTTGGTCCTGTTTAACATAGAGCAATTTCTTTAGTTTCTCTCAGTCTTTCATGGCACTGATAAATTTTAACTGTCTACTTCAATTATTTTGTGTAAGTTGTCATTTGCTATTATTTATTTCCTATTGATTTAATTGAGTGTATGTGTTTTTTTGTTTGTTTTTGGGTCACACCTGGCAGTGCTCAGGGGTTACTCCTGGCTCTATGCTCAGAAATCGCTCCTGGCTTCGGGGACCATATGGGGATGCCGGGATTCGAACCACTATCCTTCTGCATGCAAGGCAAACGAACGCCTTACTTCCATGCTGTCTCTCTGACCTGAGATTGTGTATATTTTGAGAAAAAAATTTTTTTTTGTTTTAGAGCCATACCTGGAAGTGCTCAGGGGTTACTCTTAACTCTGAGCTCAGAAATTACTCCTGAGAAACTTGGGGGATCATATGAGATGCTGGGGATTGAACTCAGATCAGCCACATGCAAGGCAAATGCCCTCCCTGCAGTGCTATTGCTCTAGCAGAGAAAAGTTTTTATATTTTTTCTCAACATTACACAAGTGATATCAGATCTCTCTCTATACTCCATTTTTAGAGGAACAGATTTAAAATTATTTCATCCCTGATGCATAAACTTGGACCTTCTGGTGTAAGGTAGTATCTTCTCTGTTGCTTAACTCTATACTTTCTATTTTCTTCTTTTTAATACATAAGTGACTTTTCAAATTAATGCTTCAAAACTATTAAAATCTCCCATCACTCTTCAGATCTTCTCTCACTAGATTAGTATCTATTAGTAATTCTTGCTGGATTCAATTGTTATTGCTATGATTGCTACTGGCCACTTAAAGTCATTTTCCAAGTCTTTTCAAAAATCATTCCTTTTCAAAAACCTGGTCCAACCCCTCTAGCTGGATGGGCCACTTACTCTTTTAGACACCTCCAAAGTATGAATTTTGCTCTCCTTAACATGTTTTTGTTGTGTTTTACTTTTTGGTTCCAATTTTTCATTAGATTCTCAGTCATTGACTACAAAGAAAAGTGTCTGATTTTTCTCAGTATCCTCAATGCTTTGTACTGTGACTGGTGCTAGGGGGAAATGCAGCTCATCTTTGTTCAAAGCATAAATGAACAGAAGAAAGCAAAAGAGTCTTCAACTTTCTGCCAATATTTAGCAGTCCCTGTTGGGAAGAGGCACTAACTTCAAGTAACCAAAAGGAAACTATCTATTAACATTCATAGCAGACTACTGTGGTTCTTACAATAACAAGGCCAAATCAACATGGATTAAATTGTTGACATGCTTGAACTTAATATAAATGTTTTCCCCCATTTCAGGGGCTGCCTGCCAATTCTGATCTCATATCCTTACTATTTCTTAACTAATAGCTTGATATGGGGCTGTTTTCATTATTGGTTCCCCACTCATTAAGAAGCTCTCTACCCAGAGATGATGTAGGGGTGTTATCACTCTTTGATTGGTGGTGGGTTAATGTCGTGATAAGGATCTGAGCTCCTGATCTAGGAATTCAGGCTAATTTCCTTTGTGTGCAGTGAGATGGGCGACTTGGGGTAAATTATTTAACTTCATTGGACCTTTGCTACCTTGATTCATACTATCTCTGATGCAAAGGTATTTTCTTTGAAGGTTTATTGATGGTAGGTCTGTCTATGGTATGTTTTTGTGAGTAGGGTTTTGCAATTATTCCTAGAATAAGATGGAGTAATTGACTTGCAGCCTGTCAAAAACACACAAGACAGGAGGTTGCAGAACAAGTGCCATATTTATGCCATTACTAATATAGCACAACTTTCCCTGTTCCAAATGAATCTTACCACCATCCTTGAGCTATATGTTCTTTATAGTCTTTGACAGACAAGTTCACATTCTTTGGGGTTGTGTCTCTCATTCAGAAGGAAACGTGAATAAGATGCTCTCCGAAGGTGTACTAGAGAAGGATGATTGATGATATTTCTGCCACTCTGTCAGTTCTGAATTTTCATCACTGCTTTCCTGATTTGACAGGTGATTTAGAGTTCCAGGCTAGGGAAGGACCAATGGATGAATCAATCCTCTGTGCCTGGCTATTGGACAGGAAATTAATAAGAATGCCAGCTGAAATGATCTATGGTACTGTAAGCTTATTATACCTGATTAGCTTCCAGCCTTTCACTCCCTATGACAGCTACAAGCCTCAAGGTTTCCAATGGCAACAGTCTTCCTTCCTTAATTGATTGCTAGGTCATCTAGCCAGACCATGAAACCAGATTCTCCCACTGACTTGTCAGAATTAGGACTCCTCTGTGTCATGTTACCTTCTCTTATTTGGCAGTAGGAAGGGGAGTTCCAGGGTTGCCTAAGCGATGTTGACAGTGAAGTTCTTTGAACCCAGGCAACAAAGTTTGAAGGGGCCTATTCAGTTCAGTTGATCAACTTCTTATTGAACTGCTTACTATGTGTTGACATCCATGAACAAAGTGGACTTGGCATTAGAAATAATCATGTGAAACGGGAAATGGGGGAGAAATATTTTATTTTACCAAATGCTTATGAAGTAAAATGGTACCAAACATTCAAGTTGGTGCTGAAAAGAAATGGGTCTGAGAGAAATAAAAGAGAATAGAGTACCATAATATTAATTTAATAAACATTAAATTAATTCAATATATAGTTATATTTTATAAAACAACATGTAGTTATTTAAAATGAATTTGTTTATTTAAATTGAATATTGTGTACATATGTGTATATTTATGCTCAAAGTATCTGCTATACTTACCTTTTTAAATATTTTTATTTATTTAAACATCTTGATTACAAATATGATTGTGATTAGGTTTCAGTCATGTAAAGAACACCCCCCATCTCCAGTGCAACATTCCCACCACCAATGTCCCAAAGATCCCTCCATCCCACCCCCTCACCTGTACTCTAGACAGGTTTTCCAGTTCCCTCATTCATTCTTTTTTTAATATATTTTTAAAGTAACATGATCATATTTGCGTTACAGTCATAACCAGAACAACCCCCCTTCACCAGTGTAACATTACCCCCTTCCCTCTTCCCTATACTTACCTTTTTAACCCTCAATATGTAAACTCCCGCTGGAGCCTCCTTTCATCATCCTGAGCTTCCTAGAATCTACTCATGCTTACACAAAACACACAACTATTAATATTTTTAATTTGCACATATTTTTACTTTTTTTGTTTTGTTTTTGGGTCACACTGGCAGTGCTCAGGGATTATACCTGGCTCTATGCTCAGAAATTGCTTCTAGCAGGCTCGGGTGACCATATGGGATGCCGGGATTCGAACCACCGTACTTCTGCATGAAAGGCAAATGCCCTACCTCCATGCCATCTCTCTGGCCCCACATATTTTTACTTTTAAAAATTATTGTTTCCTGGGCCAAAGTATAGTAGGTAGGGTACTTACCTTGCATACAGCTGACTTGGGTTCAGTCCCCAGCATCTCGTATATTTCCTTGAGAATCACTAGGAGTAATTCCTGAGTGAGAGTCGGGAGAACCCCCTGAGCATTGCCAGGCATGGCCCGAAAACCAAAACAAAAAAATATTGTTTTCTATGTAGCCATGGATTAACTCACTTCTATCATTTTGAAAAATATATATTGGCTTCAGTTTCAGTTTCAGTAGAAATTGGAGACCAAATTATGTAGATAAATCAAATTTAGATATATCTCTCATGCTTATGAAAAAGTTTTAACCAAATCCACTTGAGAGTGATTTTGATGATTATTCTCTTGCAGGTAGCCAAGCTGAGACTTTTGTTAATATATTGGTCCAGTAAAAAAAGGAAGTTGGTTTTTCTTTTAGGGACAGATTGAACAGTTTCTATTTTAGTTTCCCATTGGTCCAAGATCCCCTCTCCCCAAATTTAAATCTTATGCCCACTTAAAACCTCTTGATTACTGCTCACCAACCCTGTTGCTTTTAACCTGAACCAGCTTCCTACACATTTCCGCTTGACCTGGCAATCATATTCTTCCTCCCTCACTGTGCTCCCAAGAGGTCTCACTAAAAACCCCAGATGACCCTATCCCCACTTTCTACTTGTTAGAGAGCTAGGGACCTGGTTCCATCACTGAAGGTCCTACTGAGAAATTCTAATAGGGCATCAGTGACTGCAGAAATTAATAGACATGTGCCAAGAAGGTTGGTGAAAATAAGAACCCTGTGTCACTGTTCAGATCACTTATATCTTAAAGTTCCACCCCAAGGACCCACAAAATACCAGCAATTCAAAAACAAAACAAAATTAATGGGGTCAGAGAGATAGCATAGTGGTAGGGCATTTGCCTTGCATATGGTTGACCCAGGACAGACCCGGGTTTGATTCCTGGCATCCCATATAGTCCCCCGAGCCTGCAGGAGTAATTTCTGAGCACAGAGCCAGGAGTAACCTCTGAGTGCTGCCGGGTGTGGCCCACAAAAAATATATATCAGCAATAGTGAATAAACAAAGGAATTGAACTGCTTCAACAGATGGGTTCAGATAAGTTCAAGTAAGTCCTCAGGTACGACAGAAAATTCATTCTGCACAAGATTGTCTTCAGAGCAATTGTCCTCGTAATATCTACTGAATAGAGAATATCACTGGAAGATAGACTCAATAAACATGAAGAAAGAGTAGTGGAAAATATAAATAAAATATTCAAGCAGATTAAAGAAACTAAAGAATACAATACTTAGATTCATCAATAGAATGAAAGAAGTAAAATATCAAATCAACAACCTTAAAAGCAAAGTACTTTGTACATGACACCATCAATAGAAAAAAGGGAATGGATAAGAGATTTTATAACATGAAGGGAAATAATATATTTAGTGGAGCATATCAAAAAGAACAAACTCAAAGTTATAGGAATTCCAGAAGGTGAAAAAAGAGAGAACATGGAAAAATATCTTTTATCATGAAGAAATCAGAGCTAAATATCTCTAATCTGAGAAGGCAAACTCGTAGATTGATCTGAAGCCCAAGACAAAATTTAAAAAAAGAAAGAAAGAAACATAGTGACCAAAATGGCCAGAATCAAAGAGATAGTGATCCTCTCTTTAAAGCAGCAAAAAAAAAAAAAAAAAAAAGCAAATCTTCAAATGCAGGGAAATAACAAAGGTTTCTGCCTCCAATATATAATCTCTGACCCCACATACAAAGTCAGATTATTTATTTTGTGAAAATTGTGACTCTAAAAGTATTTTATAAGTTGTAAAATGACATGCAAATGCTAGTAAGATTAACTATTGCAAAAATATGGTAACAAAAAAAATTAAATGCTATAATTCTTTTGCTTTTCTTTGAGGTAGGTCATTTTGGGTTAGATCTAATTTCATTTTAGACTCTAAAAAGAAAAGAATTTTTATTTCTCCCACCATTTATGGCCAACCACAAGGGACTTCATTAGTGGCTAGCTTTATACATGTCACTCCCCAATTTGGCCCAAGAAGTAATAGGATGTAGTTTTAGAACAATTTGGACAGGAATATAATGAGATTTAAAGGGTCTCAACTAGAATTGGAGAAATAGCATAGGGGATAAGATGCATATATTGCATGTGGTCAACTCTGATTTATTTCTAACATCACGTGGTCCTCTAAGCATCATTAGGTACAGTTCTGAAGTCCCCTGAGCATTATTGGGGTGACAGTAATCTCTGGCAGTACAAGGTCTGAACAACAAAGATCTTCTAGCATTGAACCACCAGAAAGGGTTCCAGGCCACATAAGCACCACCTGGGACACTCAATTAAAAAATGTTTAAAGAATAATAACCAAGTAGACATATCCAGTTTCCTTACCATTATTATTAACATTATTATGTTAACATAATAACAGTATTCCTTACTGGCCTCATATTAATTTTATATAATATATAATAAAATTTATATTCTTAAGAGTGTATTGTGCAGGTTATATATATGAATACTAAATTTAAATGGAAATAGGAGTCATGCTATTTCATGTCTTCTGTTCTCTTGTCATTAGGAAGATATTCTGACCCAAATTTTAGTCTACTTTTCAAAATTTTTTCCTCAATATTTGTTGAATCAAATAATTAACGATGGGGCTGGATGGAAGTAGATGCTATCCCAGGCCACGTGGCTCCGCAAACCCCATCCAGCCGGCGGGTCCCAGGCCCAGGTGAATGGCAGAATCAGACTCATTCACAGGCAGGCATCAGGAAGCATCAACTTTATTCATACCCTATCCACCGCATGTGTGGCCTCTGTCATAACCTTTCAAGCATTCAGCCATTCTTATTTAGCCCTGCATCTTAATTCCTTTCAGCCATCTTCCTTTGACCTCGATCCTGGTCAAAGACCAAAAGAGGCAAAGCCCCAAAAGCCCGTGAGCCCAGCAGGGCAGAGACCCCATCCCCTGGCTCAAAGGCTTATCTACCTTTTCCAAGACCCCTCCCAGGAATGGGCGGGGTCTTGCAGGTAAGGTCACACATAATATCTGGTTTCCAAGACCCCTCCCAGAAATGGGTGGGTCTCAGGTAGCTACACCTAAATCCAGGGTGGAGTTACAAATATTAAAATATATTTGTAGGGAAACACCTGTTGATGCCTGGGGATTAATCTGACTCTGTTCTTAGGAATTTACTCCTGGCAGTGCTCAGGGGACCATATGGGATTCCAAGGATTGAATCTGACAGCTGTATGCAAGACAAATGCTCTACCCACTGTACCCTTTTCTCAATATCTTAAGGTGCTATTTTTTTTCTCCTTTTGTTACCAGGGATCTCATAGGGTGGTATGTTTTGCTTGCTAGGTGAACTCAAGTTATTTATCTAATTTCTCCAAAGTCATCTCATGTAGAAAATGGAAGTCAGAGCCTTTACCCTGCCTACCTTTAACACTGGAACATAAGAAGTTAAGAGATGCCAAACCTATAAAAGTTGTTGACAAGGGTTCTTCATTATCAGACACCTTTGGAAGTAGAGGAGAGTCAGCATTCATATTTCAAAATTAAATCAACATATACAAACTATTAGAGTCTTCATGATATGCTCACTCTACACAAGCAAGTTCAAACACTAAAAGTCTGACTGTCCCGCACACATCATCCCAACCTGCTTATTCCATTGGTAGCTTTATGTTCTTTGAAAGCTCACCTGGAGAAATGGTCATTTTTAATTTTCTTTTTTTCCTTATATAATCATAGATTAATTTATATCTGTTACTCTGAATAAGGTAGCAAGGACTGAAACTTCTAGTTTAATAGTAATGGTGAAAACAAATGAATAGTAAATAAAAATTGAGCAAAGAGAAAACTGAGCAGAAGCTCTTGGAAAACTTCTTGTGATGCTCCTTTTTATGACTATGATTGTAAAGAAATTGTCTGATAAATTAATAAACAGTTCTCATTCCCAGAGACAGCCACACAGATTTTCTTCTACTTTGGCACCATAAACCAGGAAGAGATTTTAGCCTCAGGCTGTCCTAGGCTCCAGCCTTGATCAGATTATTTTCCACATAAAACAGGACTAATTTCTTGTCAAAGATTTTTAGATGTATTTTCATATCTTAGGAATCTTCTTGCCTGGAGGCTTTCATAATTACTCTTAGAAGAGATGCATTTGAAAACTCTGGGAGAAGCATAGTCTCCTTCTAAAATAACAGAACAGTGGGTTTCTGGGTATTTACTTAAAAGGAGATGTGTTTTGAGTCTATTGGAACTAAATTTTGTGAAGGAAGAAGCTGTCCCTTAGACTTTGCATTCATTTCCAAGTAATAAAAACCTGCTACTAAAACTTGGTTTGTCTATTTTAACTCATGTAACAGCCCAGAGATTGGTTATCCAGAGTGAATCTGGTGGCAACCCAATACTGTTTGGGAGCCTGTGATGATAGGTTTTATGAGTCAGTTTTGCTGGCCTATAAGTCCCCAGTTATCCATACCTATACTTTGCTAGTACCCAGAAGGTCATTGTAGTTGTGGTTAATATCTATTATTGGTTTACTTTACTTAAAGAAAATTATCCCAGATAATCTGGGTTAACCTGACTTAAAGTATTGAAAGATCTAATTCTAAGAGATTTGAAGCTTCACTGAAGAAAAGGAAAGCAGTTTTGTTCAATGCCTTAGTGCCCCTACTTGCCCTTCCTGAAGGCTTCATGCTTGCCTAGACCCTTCATAAAGCATAGGAGCCAATACTTTTGATCCCTCTCCCACCTTCTCTTCCTTCTAGTGGAGACTAATACAGACCTTATATAGACCCATATTTCTACTTCCCTTTCTGATGCCATATGTGTTGCTTTCAAGCCAGCTTCGATAGAACTACCAGGTATCAATTTGGTCAGCGTTCTTGGCAGGAAGAAGAGAAAAAGCAAAAGGGCAGAAACCCAAACCAATGTAGCCTGCTTCTTCCCCCCCCCCCCTTTTTTTTAGCTATACCCAGTAGTGCTCTACACTTTTGGCTCTAGTCCCAGTAATTACTTTTGAAGGTGCTTGGGTGCCGAGGATCATAACCTGGGTGGACCACATGTGTAAGGCAAATACCTGTTCTTTTTAACAGCTCCTCCTCACCTTCCTGATTATTGGTAAGACTTGGTCATTTGACAGCCCCTTGGTCTGCAGAGAGAAGTTATTTCAGTTGAGAGTGCTCTGAGCTGTGATTCTGAATAATACAGGGAATATGTACAAGGAAAAAACAGGGAGTAGATAGATGAGTTTTCTAAATCCCTTTTCTTGCAGATAACCCAACTTGCATCTTTGAGTCAACAAAGTTTCCTCCTTTAGTTATAAAGAAGTTACTCCTGCCAATGGGGGCACCGAGCTTTGGGACTTCTGAATTTAAAGAAAAACAAGTCCAAGAAAATAAAGAGGTGATGGAGATGTGAGATGGAGACTTGAATAGGCAGGAAGGAGGATCCACTTGCTCTGCATCCTTCCTGCTTGGTCAATGATATGAAGAAGCCGTTCTTTCCCAGCTCTGTAGACATGTTTCCAAAAAGACACAACAGTAAGCCCATCACTTCAGAATAAAGACAGGGTACACTTTGCTGGCTTCCTAGGCCCCACTGTCCACTTTGGTGCATGCTAAATTCCTTCCCCAATAAACAAGTCTCAAATGCCAGCAGGGTGTCCAAGCATTCAGTTCAGTTCTGAAAGGATTCACACAGAGAAGGCATAGGATACCACAGGTAAGACACTTAATCTCCCAAGACTATTTACCACTTCAGATGTCACCCCACATTATGCACTTAGGACCAACCAGTTATATACTGGCAGTTCCACTGCCCTTGAGAGTCAGGTGATAATAAATGAAATCCACATTCTTTTGGGGGGTAGAGGTGTGTAAATTCTCAGGGCTAAATCCTAACTCTGTGCTCAGGGATCACTCCTGGCAGTACTTAAAGTACTCATATACTATCTGGGAATCAATAAAACCCTGGCTAGTTGCATACAAAGAGTACCATACCCACTGTGGTATCTATTCTGTCCTAGACCCAGATTCTTCTGTGGTTCGGACCCACTGACTATAGATCAGAGTTCCCAGCATTACACATACCCAGATTCTGTGGCTCTCAGGGAATAAAAAGTTAAGGGTCCAAAACTTGTTCCAAGAAAGAGTATACTAGGGAAAAGGGCTTGTGTAAGGACAGGGGAGGCATTTGTGCCTTCTCAGCGAACATGTCAGACATTCTCAGCAAAATGTCATGGCTCTCTGAAGGGTGTCTGGTTAGGAGTTCTGAACTTAATTGGAAAACAGCCATCCAATCCATTTAGCTCTCTCGTCTGTTGCCAGTGAATGGTAGTACTCTTGGTTCCAGGAAACTACACAATTCACTCTACAGCCCTGATTTGGTTTTTTGTAGCACACAGACCAGTGGTGCTATGGAGGAAGCACTCAGTGCCTGGGACTGAACTCAGTGCTTTGATATGCAAGGCATGTACTCTTCCTCTACAGAGATTTCCTTTGCTTCCTAATATTGAAATTTTACTCCTTCTGTAAAACAATTGGGCAGAAAAAATACTTAATACCATAGCTTAATTTTTTGTCACTCATGCTGCCTAGGAAGCAGCTTTTTGTTACTGCTCTTGAGATGGCAAGAAGAGGAAGGTCTGCAGACATCTCACCCAGACCTCATGGTCATACCTTCCAATGCTATTTGTATATGTTTATTTATTGTGCATCTCTATATGTACCTCTTACCTCTAGAAGAGTAAGAGCCACATTTGATTTTCTTAAAACATAGGCATATGGTAGACATATACTAGCTACTTAACCGATCAATTTATGACTCAATTCCTACCATGAAACGTTAGTGGTCACACACCCAACACATCCAGCATATGGGTGCTTTCTTATTACATAAGGGAAAAGCATATAAAACATATTTTTCTGAAGTCACCATTAATACAATTTGTTAACTTCTCTGACTCTCCGAATCCAGTTAGCTAATAGCGTTTTAACAAACACAAACTTCAAAATATTTATGAGTCAGTATTTAAACTAGCCCTATAATGCAATCTACATTTTCTTACAAAACAAAACACTTCTTAGATGTGTCATTTCATGTCCTAATCTTGCTTTTATTGTGATTTGTTTTTCTGAATTTTTATTTGTAGTGTTAGAGGGGACAGAAAATTTCTTCCCATGAGGAATATATTGTTGCTTGTAAGAAAGAAGTCCCGTAATGGCTCCCCCAAGAGTTGCTTCCAAAGTTTATTATGTGCATGTGACTTTTGGTATGCACAGTCATATTTACTTGCAGTTGTGTTCCATATTCTACATGACTTACCTATCTATCACAAACATGCATATGTGCAGCATATAAAAAGTAGGAAAATATGTCAGAATCAGACATAAGTTCTGTCAAGTTTCTAAAGACTATGACCTTCATCCTCTTGTAGAGGATATATGTTGATATATATCAAAGATAATAGATAGAAATAGTTATAAAATTGAAAATGAATAAAACTGTATAAATAGCTTTGAGGTATTTGAACTGAGATCTAGGAGCTTTGCAGCTGATCTTCAGAAGGGAAGAAAACAGGAAACCTGGAATGGGACATCCCAGAAAAGCAATGCTCAGATGGCATCACCAGGTGGAGGTTTTGGGTGGGGTGGAGTGGATTTGGACTGGAGATTATTTATCATTTAAAGAATGAATTGTGAGGGCCAAAGTAGTAGTTCAGTGGACAGACTGTCCAACATGCAGCCAACTGGGTTTAATCCTAGCATACCATATGCTTCCTTGAACTCACAAGAGTGATTCCTGAGTGCAAATCCAGGACTAAGCCCTGAGCACTGCCAGGTGTGATCCAATATCCCTCTATAAAAATAAAGAATACTTTTTAAAATAATGAAATGGGGAAAGTCTATTCATTCTATGAATCTGAAGAAACAATAGGGCATGTCCTTTGGGCTGTATGGATTGCTTAGAACATAGGATTGGAGGATATTATCAATTGAATTGTGACTCCTCAGCTTCACATGTTGAAAACTTACTCATGTGCAACTATTTATGGAGACAGGATTGTGACAAGGCAGGTAATAATGGTGACATCAGGTTATAATGGTGGAACTCTAATACTATAAAGCTGTGTCTTTCTGAGAAGAGTTGAGGAGGTACACTGTTAGATTATATCTTCTTTTACCCCAAATAAAGATCACCCCTGGTTTCTTTTTATCTGTTTGTTTACAATGTGTTTTCCCCCTGGTTCCTTTGTAACAACTGTTTGTTTACAACTTAGCTTTCCTCCAAAAAGAGATTGTTTTACATGTAAACATATGCAGGTCTGGCTCAGGATAGCCTGAGCTTTCTATCCTTAGCCCCCACCTGGCAGTGGTCTCTGTCAGGTAATTCTTGCTCTTGATACAAGGTAGAAGATTGCCTGACTATACATGTTTCACCCTCAGCCTGGTTTGGATTATTTCATATGCAACCCTACTTCAGACCCGTTCATCTGGATTTGAAAAGACTGTGCCGGGGGTAATTTTATAGTACCACCTCTCTTCTTCTTCCTCTTCCTCGACCTTGTAAGTGTGTGTTTGTGTGTACACATGCTCACATGTGTTTCATACATGAGAAAGCAGATGTCTGAAAGCCTAGAAAATCAACTTCTCACCAGCAATTAAATTTTCTAGCACCTTTATCTTGAACTTCTAGTTTCTATAACTGTGAGGAAATAAACCTTTATTTGTTAAGTCATTCAGTGTTTTGTTATGACAGCCCAAGCCAAATAATATTTGGAGTAAGTGTTTAACTTCTGTAACAGGCATCAACATTTTAGATCCAGACATAGAAATAAAGTAGTTCTTAATCAAAATCTGTTGAAAAAGGCCAATAGTTAGTTTTTGGTTTGGTATTGGATTTTTTATTTTTATAAATTTATATTTAACTAATATAAGTGGCATTCACAATATATGTGACAATAATATGCTATCGAAATGTTATGTGCTCTGCATCTAATCTTAAAATAACTCAAGAGATATGACTGGGGCCGGTGAGGTGGTACTAGAGGTAAGGTGTCTGTCTGCCTTGCAAGTGCTAGCCAAGGAAGGACCGCGGTTCGATCCCCCGGCATCCCATACGCCCCCAAGCCAGGGGCAATTTCTGAGCGCTTAGCCAGGAGTAACCCCTGAGCATCAAACGGGTGTGGCCCGAAAAACTAAAAAAAAAAAAAAAAGAGATATGACAAGGATCCCCATTACAGAAGGGGTAGGGAAATGATTCTGGTACTTTTACTTCCTAAAAGGTTCCTAAATGCAGTAGAGTCAGCAGCATGTTTAAAACCTCTTTCTTCAGACCCCCTCTAGGGTTCTCTTGAGCTAGAAATTCTTCCTTAGGAAAAAAACTAGAGCTTATTTGGAGTTAATATTTGTATAAAACCATCTGAAAAAAAAAAGACAGTGTTTCTTCAGGCCTCAATATGAGCATAGCCAGGAATTTTTGGCAAAGCTTTTTATCATCACAATATGTTCTGGTCTTCTAATGGGTTGAAGGATATGGCAAAGCATGACAGCATCCAGAATGCAGGGTGGGGGGGGGGTAGGTTGGAGAAAGCACAAGGCGGGGCGAGCAAAGCCCTGTGGACACAGGGCACCATGTGATTCATTGGAAGTTAACATTAAACAGAAAAAAGGACTGGGCAAATCCCGAAGCTTGAGAGAAATACAATACTGGAGCTTCAAGGCGGAATAATTTAGAAGTTCAGGGCAAGAAACATAGAAAATGAAATCTGATAACAGGAAAATGTCACTGACCTGGACAGTAAAATGAAATTAGTCTGCACTGCATGTTTGGAAATGCAGAATTTTAAAGAAAGGGAGTTTTGGCAATGACTTGTGACTTAGCTCAACTTACTCAAATAAAAATTAATTAACCTCATGTCAATAAAAATTATTTCCACTTTGACTTCTAGGCAGACAATTTTAATAAGTATTCAATAAGCATGCACTTTTCTACTTTATTGATGATCAGATCAATAGCACATCCTTGTTGGGATATGCTCTCTCCTTATTCCTTTTATTTCCATTCATCTTTCTTAGGATCCTTTCCTAAATTAACCACCTACAAACACTTTGTCTCAGGCTCTGTCTCAGGGAGAGGGGGTGCAGGGAAATTCAGGATAAGACATCTGGTTGTAGGATGTTTCTTTCTAGAAGGTAGGGATTTTAGGTTGAGATTTGGAAACTTGATTACTAGAAGATACTGGATTATACTCTCTAGTTTCTCAACTTGGTGGGCTCTTTGGCCAGGAGACAGTAAAGCTGTCACTAAACTTTAGGCTGTTTTCTTACCTAGTCATTTTGTGAAAATAGAGTTGCTGATGCTGCAAACGACTGGGGTGGTGATGGGACCTGAATTCCTATGCTGAGTTAGTGTTGTTACCACAGAATGGAGTCAGAGTTGAGTCTGTCAGGCACCCAGGAAATTCTATATGTGATGCTAATGGTAAGGAAGTTAACGAAGTAAGTGAAGCAACCTTGCAATGAAGCAGCCAAGAGCCCAGATTCCTTAGGATTTACATCTTGGGACATTTCATGTGTAAAGGAAAACTAAAGTAGATGTTGTCTGGGGCATAAAGAAACCTGTAGAGGGTATTAAAGAGGAAAATGATAAATTCTGATTATGATTTGGGACAGTTGTGACCCTAAGAACCTTGCTTGTTTTTCTTGAAGGAAAGTAACTATATCTTTCTTTGAAGAAGATATATTTGGTAGAAGGCACAAATAACTTTGAGTAATGCTAATGGTAGGATGCTGTGAAATATCTCCCATGAGACATTTAGAACTTTCTTCGTACCATATTTTTTACTTCAACTGCAGAGTGACAACCAGTTTAATCAAATGAATGTTATATCTATCTATCTATCTATCTATCTATCTATCTATCTAGATATAGATATAGAGATATATATTTTAATATTTTAACCCACAATGCTCGAATGAGTCCTGTGGGATTATGTTTGACCAGTGTAATTTAGAGCCAATTAGTGAATTATTCCTCCATTCGTGCCTTGGGAGAACATTGGGAGAACAGTTCTTTTTTGTGTGTGTGGTTTTTGTATCACACTGGTCAGCACTCAGGGGCCACTCCTGGCTCTGCGCTCAGAAATCTCTCCTGGCACTGGGAACCATATGGGATGCCGGGATTCAAACCACCATCCTTCTTGGATCACCAAGGCAAACACCCCACTGCTGTACTATCCCTCCAGCCCCAGGAGAACAATTCTGAGATCCATTGTAGAAGGTTCTTTAGAAGTCTTGGCAGAATCAAGAACCAGCCTTCTATAGTGGTGTCTAGGTCATTAATGGTGAATCCATGGGTCTGCTCTATTTTATGTTTTATTGGACTAGATCCTCATTTCTACTTTTAGAAATCACTTTTTAATAAATTTTTTGCATGATAGCCATTATCTTAATATCTCTATTGGGAGAAAGCCAAGCAAAGACAGCGTGGTTTTGAAATTTTCTTCTAGTTTGATGGTAGGTCATCAGTCCTAGCAATAATGTTTTAAGTAATATTGCATTTTCACTTACTTGTTTTATGAATTGGCAAATTATGCTTGCCTTTTGATTCGCGGGACTTCAAATTATTCACATTTACTATTGTCCTTGTAGTTTCGGGATATTAAATAGCAATTCATGCTCTCTATTCTTATTAGACATTATTTGCTTTCATATGTTTGGGTCTCCAATAAAGATATTTGGGATCTCTCCAGATAGCTTAAGTTGCTAGTCATATAATCAATGCCAATCATGTAGTTAAAATTCACATAAATCTTTCATAATTTTTCACATTTGCTGTCTGTTTTCAATAATTTATTTTTTTTTTGCTTCAATTCTTATTTAGACACCCTGATTTATAATGCTATTAAAAAGGGTTTCAGGAATACGATGTTGCAACACTCCCACCATTACCAGTGTTTCATTGTCCCTCTGCCAATGTTTCCAGATTCATTCCCATCCCTTGGCAAACATTTATTTTTCTTATTCAATAGTTTTATTTTGATATTAAATAATAGAGAGTAATTAATAGTTTTAAACCATATGTGCTAAAATGAGTAATGCTGGATACTACATATAATTATAAACAGAAATATATATTTATGACATAATACTACATGAAAAGAAGTAGATTAAAAGAACATTAGATTGAGGAAAATCATATAAATTAAGATTGACAGTGATTCTTCCAATATAACAGCTGCAGTATTCTATTCTTGGGATCAAGTACAAAAATATTTTTAAAGTATTATCTAATGCTATTATATTTCTTAATAATATTTTTAAACAAATAAAAGAAACATATGCAAATTTTGGTGTCAAATAAACTAGTATGTTTTCAAGGCTCATTGTGCATTTTTTTTTTCATGTAGTTGATCACCCAGAATTTTGTTCCTCCATTTGGAAAAAGTCACACTTTATCAATAATAACAGCCAGTCCTTGAGGAATTGCCAAGCAAAGGGACAGAGCTTTGGAATGCAGGGCTCTGCCCCTATTTTCAGGGTAGTTGGAGGACATTTCTCTGAACATTAAAGGAACAGGGAATGTGCCTTCTTTCAGTGGCCCCTCAAACACATGTAACTTACTGAAATTTAAAGACTTACATTTGTAAAAGCCATTACTGCCGATTAATGTAGACAAATGATTGAAATCGGGACATTGGGAGGTACAGTTCCACACCTTGTACCATTTATGGACAGGAAATGAGAAACAATTAGGTTGCTAAGGCTGGAAAACACCCCTCTAGTTCTGCTGCATGGGGTCAGCTTCAGGAAAGCTCCGTGCGACAGTAATGGGAGAAGGGCTGGGGCCAGGACAGGGACAGATGGAGCCACAAACAGCAGTTTTGGTCAAAGCATAATTTCCAGCTAAGATGGAAAATTGAGACTCACAATTCAGTGACCAAATGCTATAACAAGGACTGTTGTAGATCCTCTCAAGTTGTACTCTGTGATTAGGAAATGATAAAATCCCTTCTGTATTGATATAAATCTTGGGATAGGTAAAGAGATTTAAATAGATATAATAGTCTATGCTAACTAGATAGCATCTTACATCTCTGGCCAGTTAAGATCATTTGTAAAGATTGAGACAAACACATAAGGGGACAAACATATCGAGATTGGTCTCCACTTTAGGGTCACCTAGGCAGTCAATTACTAAGTACAATATCACTCCTACACCCTGGTTCTCATTGTTTAAGTTGATAGAGACATTTAAAACAGTAAGCATATAAAGTTTCAACAGGTACATGAAAAGAAGCGACTGTGGTATTTCACATAACCGTACAAGGGGCACCCATAAAGTACTGACATTTTCTCATGCAGTTTTATCCTGTCTAAAATATACTAAACTATTTTATTCTATTCTTTCCTGTCTTTTTGCTGGCCATATTATCTATTCTCTTCTTTTCTTGGCTCATTTTTGTTTGCCTGATCATATTCTAAAAGACCTAATCAGATTCCAAAAGACATGAACTGTTTTGCCCAGGGTACAATGCTAACCTTGGGGTACTGTTGGGGGAAAATTTCCCAAACCTAATGAGGAGATACAATTGGAGTAAAACCTGTGTCAAGTAAGGAGAATTATTCTTATAAGAAAGCTCATAAAGAAGGATGGATGTCAAAGCATTGCAAATAGAAAACAATGTTTAGTAATTTGGTAAACTGTGATACTTTAATAAAATTAAATTAAAAATGAGAAAGAAAGCAGTTATATAATCCTGCATGACATTGAAACGGTACCTTTTAAATGAAATTATTTTTTGTCTTTAGTTTGGAGCTCATATTCTTCAGTACTCAATGATCATTCTTGTTTCTGACGTCACGAATTACTCCAGGCAAGCTGAGGGGACCATATGTGTTGCTAGAAACTCAGGTCAACCATGTGTAAGGCACGTATTTTTTACCCACTACATCATTTCTCTCATTCTTCAAATACAATTTTAAATATAAAACTTTATTATGATGGAGAGCTACTTCTGTAGTTGGGTTTTTATTTTTCTTGCACCAGCTATATCTATTCCATTTTCCTTTCCTATCAGCTGGAGAATATGAGTGCTTGCCTAGTTTGCTGCTTAAAATTAATTGTATCTGGACTGGAAAAATAATAACTCATTGAAGTACGTAGTAGATTAGATAATATTTTAACATTCTTAGAAAGGGTGTAACATGGGATCACTAGTTTATAAGGACAAATAAACATACAAGTGAGGTGTCTGCATTTAATTAACAGGGAGTGGGAGGAAATACTGGGGATTATGGCTAGGTAGCAAAAGGTTCCCAGACTTATTGTATCTTCTGATTTTCTAAGAGCAGATGGGAAACTGCATTTTTCTTGGTGAGTGAGAATCTAAGAAGGTTTTAGTGCTGTCAATATCACTGCTTACAATAATTTGCCATGCATAACAATAATAGTTAAACATAATATATAGATTAGATTGTACCTTTTGGCAGTTTGCAGCAATTGACCCAAAGCAATAAAGCGACATTAAATGGATTGAGCACTATCCGACATGCCTTATTATTAAAACTCATTCTCACAACAGACTTTAAAGGCAGGGTTGGTGAAAAGGATAATGATGAAAATGCTCAATTTACAAATACAGAAGTGAGAGATCAATAAGGTAAGTAAGTTTTTTATGAACACTCAGTCAGTCATAAGCATTATTCAATATTTAATTTTTAATTAAATATTTTAATTTTTTGTTTGATTTTTGGCTTTTGGGCTACACCTGGTAACACTCTGGGGTTACTCCTGGTTATGCACTCAGAAATCTCTCCTGGCTTGGGGACTATGTGGGACGTAGGGGATCAAACCGAAGTCTATCCTGGATCAGCCACGTGCAAGGCAAATGCCCTACCACTGCACTATCGCTCCAGGCCCTATTTAATATATTTCTAAAAATAAATGGCGTCTGTGTAATAATTCCTTGACGATATTTTTTAGTATCCTAAACTGAGCTCAGATGTTAAAGGTTTAAGTGCTAAGGGTTAGTGTCCTCTTTGAATGCCTGAAGTGTCTCCTTTGTTCAGAAATCTTTTTTCTCTAGTACTGATCTGCACAGAGTCAAGATCAAAGGACTTTGGAAGTAGAGAATTCAGTTTGAATTATTGCTCCTCTGCTAACTGAGTGATTCTTGGTTTCCTCACCAAATAATGAGGATGATGGAAAATACCCTGCAGAGTTATATTGAGGAATAAAAATAATGTGTGAATAATGCTTGGCTCACAGTAAGCACTTATTACATTGTGGTCATTATAACAATGATTACTTTTGGAGAGACATTTAATAAATATAAGTTACTATGTTGTAGAGAAAAAAAAATCTGAGTCCCTATTCTTACAACGATGAGAAACAAAAGAAGGACCGAGCAGCTAAATAGAAGGATAAGACAAGTTTATAAATTGAGATACTCTAAGACAACAACAAACACACAAGTGACAGTGATCTAAGAGGAAGAGGTTAATGGTATTGTTGTTGTTGTTGTTGTTTTGTTTTTGGGGGTCACACCTGGCAGCGCTCAGGGGTTACTCCTGGCTCTATGCTCAGAAATCGCCCCTGGCAGGCAAAGGGGACCATATGGGATGCTGAGATTCGAACCACCATCCTTCAGCCTTACTTCCATGCTATCTTTCCGGCCCCAGGTTAATCTTTTTTTGTAGGAAAGGCCAGAGCAAGATTACAGTGCTCTGTTATTTGTCTTGTATATTGCTAACCTGGATTCAATCTCCAACCAGGGTTGATCCAATATGGTCCCTCAAGCTCTGCCAGGAGTGATTCCTGGAGTAAGCCCTGAGGACCATTAGGTGTAGCTCCCAAAAAGAAGATGAAAATTCTTTGTAAGAAATTAGTGAAGACTTCTCAGAGGAAGCAGGTTTATTTTAAAAAAATTTGAGCAAAAGGATTTAAATTAGGAACTCGCAAAATGGCCTGGGATGATTATGAGCAGCATCACCAAAATAAGACACCATGGTTCTTTGAATGTGGAATGAGGAATTAGTTAAGTAGAATTATTGAATAGGATGTAGAGATTTTCACAGGACCATTCTTTAGTTTCAGCCAACAGGTAGCTGTGTAGTTTCTCACCAAGGCCTGAGAAGGCCTGCATCGAGTCATCTCTGGGCTGTGAAGGGGGAATAGGGAGAACAGCTGGCAAACATGCAAACTGGAGAGAAGAAACTTAATTTCCTGTCCAATCGAAGTTCATTGACTTGTAGAGAAGGAATTCCAGTTGGAGAGCCAGATGTCTTTATATATAAAATGGAGAGATGTGTGGAATGAGAAGATGTCTATAAACCAAGTTGAAAATTGGAAGTTGTGGGGGTATCTACTCAAAAAATAAGCATTTGAAATCAATTGACTTGGCCCAAGCCTGCAAGACTTTTCAGTGTGCAGAACTGAATGCTCATCTGGGGAGTCCTTTCTTCACACAAAGATTCATCAAACCTGAAAAGCAATGTTACCTGATTAGAAAAGGGCTAGTAGCTGGTGAGTCCTTCACTCTGGGTTCCAAAGGCTGGATCTTTTCCCAACTAGTTGTAAGACTTACCCAAGTCATTAATCTCTCAACTCCTATCTCCACATCTATAAAGATAATGTCTCCCTTCTTAATGACATCATAATTGAACATTTGATAAGAAGAGATTTAAATAATGTAAGTGTGGAGTAATACTGGGGTAGTATTGCCTGCAGCATGGTGTAAATTCCTCATCTTTTCTCATGGAAATTCAATTTTCACTAGGTGTCTCTGATTGAAATAACATCCTCACATATGTCCATCATCTCTTTCCTAATTCCTGAAGATTACATATCCATCTCTGCATCCTTCCAATAAATCTTTTAACTTCACCCCTCCACCATGAAGGATAGGCATGCCCAGGCATAAGAAGCATGGTGCAAATGGAAAAGGACTTTGTATTAGAGTCAGAAGTCATGCGTTTTTAATGTCAGTGTTTCCTATACTGATCTTGAACTTGTTATCTTTCTAAATTTTAACTTCCTCAACTGGAAAATGGGATGAAGAAAGAAAGACAACATATTTGAAATTATTTGATATAATTTGGTGTCGAGTGCACCTATAAATGATAGGGTTGGAGAGAAGACACAGAACAATTTTAGGCTACCAGCTCTCAAGGAAGACATATTGTAGAAATGGGCCACTGGTGTCCATTACAGTTTTGGTTGATGATGAAAATTGTCCTTCTTACTGTTGCTAATAAAATATCAGGACTTGTCCTTCCTAACCTGTATGTGTATTTGAATCAGCCATGAGCTCTCAGAATGATCTACTCTTCTCCAAATATTTTCTTATTTTCTCCATATGTACTTCCTCCTAAAATTCATTTTGTTTGGTTGTCCCTTCTCTTTTCCTATACTACTAGTATTTTAAAGGTTAAACCTTACTTTTCTTATTTCTTTTACAATTTTTCTTCATTACCTAATCCCAAACTAGTACATGTTAATTTTGTAAAAATTTTTTTCTCTTTAGGGAATGGAAAAGAAAATATTAAGAATTAATAGGAACCTTAGGTACTCTTTCCAGACCAAGGTTGTCATTCTTTAAATTGAATTCCCACAAACTATAGTTTGTGCTCTGTGAACCATTAGAAAATATAGGTGGGTTGTTTGTGATAAATTCTGAGTGCTCATGTTTTTCATATAGAGTATCTATAGCTTCTTTCTTTCCTATTTTCAAAGCAGATCATGATCTAAGGCCTTCCTCATCATTCTTCACTGATTCAAATTTTGTGCTTATTCTAAACTTTTTTTCCCCAATGTGCTCTTGTAGAAGTCTTTTCTTCAAATACACTAAATGCTGCTGAGTGGGGAAAAAGTGAGAAAAGCCAGACGCAAAAAGTAGAGAAAGTTTTCCATCCAGTTCTTTGTTCAGACAGGCAGCCTGCTTGTATTTCTTGAATATTTTTAAATTATTTGAAGGGCCCAATTTCAGCCACCCACCAGGGATAAGGTGTAATTCCTTTCTGGTGTATTGAATCTCTCCTCCCATCTCATCCCCAATCTCTAAATCCCTGATTGTGTCCAAAATCTCACATTTTTCTTCTTATTTTCCCCTGATTTGTTATTTATCTCAGAATGCCTGATGGGGTGTTTTTAATCAGAGAGCTAAGAGAAAGTTCATGTTTTTAAATCACAGTTTTTCTGCTCTGGATGACACGATTCCCAATTTTTATTGAAAATCTTGTAAATAGGAACTTTTGCAAAGCAGTTGAAAAAAGCATATTGTTATAGAAAACAGGACTCAGCATGTAGTTTGTTCATGCTCAGGGATGATGTCTCTGTGTGTTTAAATGTCAGTTGCACTGGGGATGGACAGAAGCTTAAAGGTTGAGCCAACTTTACCCAAACTCCCACAACATTGAGAATGACTTTCCTCCTCTCTTTCTATTTCTAAAGTAAAAAGGAGATATTAGATACCATGTAGACTTATTCCCAGTTTTCGTATACTGTGATACTAGAAAGATAAAATCCACTATACTTTTTATATGAGTACACTTTATATGTGTGTGTCCATTAATTTAATAGAAAGTATTTTGATTTTGATGTTACTTTTTTGTGTGGGAAGTACACTCAGCAACGCTCACTGCTTATGCTTGGCTTTCTGCTCAGTGATCACTCCTAGATGACTCAGTAGACCATATGGGATACCCGGATTGGATAATGCAAACACCTTACACACTACATTATTACTCTGCCCCCAAACGGAAAGAATTTTGAAGTACATTTTAAATACTCTTAGTATTTTTAGGTAATATTCTTCTTGATTTTATATATGCTCCTTGTGATTTTTTTTGTTTTTTTTTTATTTATTTTTAATATATTTTTTATTTAAGTAACATGATCATATTTGGGTTACAATCATAACCAGAAAACCCCCCCTTCACCAGTGTAACATTACTCCCTCCCCCCCTTCCCGTCCCCTGCCTGTATTTGAGACAGGCATTCTACTACAGTTATTTGTTTTTAAGTTCAGTAAGTTGTATTTTTTTTCTTAAAGGATAAGAGTAAAAAAAAATATATATATAGTAAAGGTGTGATAGTGGCAATCGCCGTTGTTTGCATAGGTCCAGAAAAATGGGGAAAATGGAAAAAAAATCCTTGACCTGATTACAAAAAGGCCTCACCCCCAGAAGTTTATTGCCATAAGATAGACTCTGGGTTCCAGGCATACCAGTCCATCCAACTCCAGTCATTCTCAAGGTCCTGGTGAAACTTTTTCACACTTTAGCTATTGTTGGTATCAGATTCTTATATTTAAAGACTCTGGATTCTGTGCATTTCTTTCATTGATGTCAGGCTGATGTGGAGCATCTTCTAGTTTCAGCATACCATTAAATGCGGAGCGATCTGCCCTGCATGCAGACTGTTCCTGAGTCGTCTGGGTGTTGAGCGCACTCTTTGGAGTAAGTCAATGCCAAAGCAGTGGTAGGTCTTCCCTGGTAGAGGCTTGGATCCTGGTAATGTTAAAGACAATTGTGGTTGTTTCCATAGATGGTATCCATTGTTCAGGTGTGTGTGGGCGATGCCCATTCTTCTGAGGCCTGAGCCAAATCATTATGCCAATGTTCAGGGTAAAAGGCCTAATTACATTACCAAATTTGTGTTCCCATCTCTATTAGATAAGAACTTGTTTGCATATGTATTATTTTCCCATTTTAATGTGCCTATGCAAAAGAGAAGCAATGCCACAAGATATTGTTGGTGCATCTGGGGGCCAACGAATAAAGTCCAACATTTCCCGTAACTTGGTATAAACGTGAAATCTATACAGAGTTACTCTTCTACCAGTATTGCTTATAAAACAGATCTCACAGGGGGAAAATCAAACAATCAAATAACTAATCTAGTGGGCAAAATTGTCACTATATGAGGATATTTGAAAAGAGTTATAGATGTTAAGGGAATACATCTGAGATATACAAAGGAGATACACGTGACCCTTTTATGTTTTAGAAATAGTCAAGAGGTAGAAGGGTTTTTCCAAGACACCACTTTGCTCTGTGATTGAACAAGCGAAGAGAGCATGGAGCCATGTCTTCCCCTTGTTGCCTGCTGAAGCTTCTGGCTCCCCGAGAGGCTTTTGCTTCCTAATTGCTGGAAGTTGAAAGTTCAGCAGTCCCCTCCCAGCCCCTTGCAGGAACAAGGAAGCCTGGGGTCTCTTTTAAATTGCACCTCACTGGAACCCACTTATTGGGACCCTGAGCAGGTGTCCAGGAATAACCCTGGGGATGGGGAGGAAGGAGAGAGAAGGCTGTACTCCTTGTAATTTAAATAGATTTCACAAGTATACTTTCAGAGGAAGTTAGAAAAATGTATTGAACAATGTATATATAAATATTAGATAAGAATGAATATATTCCTATAAATTCTTATAAATATATATTAATATGAATTCATATAAACTGGATAAACAATATATTTCTATAAAAATCAATAAATTTTTTTAATCATTACCCATTTTATTATTAACTCTAATTGGTTATCATGGGCAATATTCCATAATGCTCAAAATCTCATTAAAAATTATTCACCACAAGAGCCAGAGCAGTAGTATAGCAGGCTGGATGCTTGCCTGAGCACAGTCATCCTGGATTAGATCTCTCATATCCCTATACATCACCAGTCAGGAGTGGTCAGGAGTTAAGTCCTGAGTAATTATGAGTATGTCCACAAAACCAAACAACAACAACAACAACAACATTTTACACAGAGCTACTATTATGTAACACCAACCATTTCTTCACTAGCTCATTTATTCATCAAAATTTCATTGAAAAATATTATATGTGCCTTGTGTTCACTTGAGTACAAAAATATTAAGGCTTTCAAATGTAACCTAGTAAGTATGACTATGTAAGCATGCAAAACAGTAATATAGCTTCAAAGTAGTTATTATTTTAATGAATATTTTAGAAAAACAATTATTTTTGCTTTTAACTGACAACAAAATATTAGTTTTATTTATTTATTTATTTATTTTTGGTTTTTGGGCTACACTCGGTGACGCTCAGAGGTTACTCCTGGTTATGCATGCAGAAATCTCTCCTGGCTTGGGGACCATAAGGGATGCCAGGGGATTGAAACCTGGTCCGTCCTAGGTCAGCTGCATGCAAGGCAAATGCCCTACCGCTGCGTTACCTCTCTACCCCCAATTTTTTTGTTAAATTTTAATTGATTTATTTAAGCACCATGGTAACAAATTTGTTTATTGTTGGGTTTAAGTCATACAGTGTACACCATCCTTCACCAGTACACCCTTCCTGTTATTTTCCCCAGTGTCTCCCATTTCCTTCCCACCCCTTGCCCCCCACCCTTGCTCTAGAGGGCAAGCATTTCTTCTCTCTCTCCCCCTCTTTCTCTTCCCCCCCTCTCCCTCCCTCCTTCCCTCCTTCCCTCCCATCTCTCTTTCCTTTTTGACACTGTGGTTTGCACTATTGTTAACAGGGGAGTGCCTTGCCTATTAATTTCTCCACTCTCAGTTCCAGGTTCTTGTCCAGAGCCATCAATTCCATCTAGCATATCAATGTCCTAGTAAACCCTTCTCTACTCTAACTATACTCAACACTCTTCTCTTTTGGTGAGCTTTCTAAACTGAGCTGGACCTCCTTACCTTTGTCTCTGTTGCCTCTGAGTATTATTACCATACTATCTCTTGGAAAAACAATTCTCTTTAAAGAATTTTGAAATCATGTTCAAATTAGAAAGTGAAAAATCTGAAATTCAAACCTGGTGTCTAGTTCTAATATCTAGGTACTTTTATTATTCTGGGTAAACAACTTAAAATTATAGACGTAATCATTTAGCATTTAGTATTTTGAATTTTTATTTATTTGGTTTTTGGGTCACAATCAGAAGTGTTCAGGGAAGGGTTGAGGAAAAATATGTGGTGCTAGGGATTGAACCCAGGTCAATTGCACGTAAGGCAAGCAACCTGTCCACTGAACTATCTCTCACACCCAATCTTCTTAATTATTCTCAAAGGGTTGGAGCACGTGCCTTGCATGATCTTGTTTGATCCACTTCAGTACATAAGCACCCACTCTGTTGGTGGCCTTTGTGGTTTCTAGAACCCTGGGCTTGACTAACCAGGATTCTTCCCCTGGGCACTGTTGTGGAACACTCCCCCTCCTCCCTAAATTGCAAAAAAAAAAACCTCCAGTATTTCTTAAGTTATGCATTGCTTATATTATCATAAGTCATGGATTCAAGTGGAAAAGGATTAGGATTTAGTTTCTGCTTTTTTATTTTTTACTTTATTGCTCGTATTGATTTTTTCAAAAGGTTAAATAAGTAACAGGGTTACAGTAGTGTTAACTTTCCTGGTGTTAATACTACTGTACCTTCACCACCACCACAAAAATGATCCCCAAAACAATCTCCATGTTACCTTTAGTTCACCTCTCCTCTCCTCCTACCTTCTTCTCCACTGCTGGTAATCTTAATTCTTCAATAAAAGATCCCTATTAGCTTAACTCCTAATATTTTTTTAATGATTATTGCTTTTAGAATTTTGGTTTTGGGTCCCATACTCTCCAGGGCTCAGGAGTTATTTTTTGGCTTTGTACTCAGAACTGACCCCTTGGCAGTGCTCGGGAGCCATATGTGGTTCTGGTGTGGTTTGATCCAGGATCAGCAGGATACAAGAAAAGCACTTTAACCTTTGTACTAACTCTCCAGACTCTAGAATAATTTTAAGAAAATGTACTGCAATAAACATAACTAAAGTTTTTTTAGAGTTTTTTTAAATTTTTAATTATAGAATGAAGTATGCTGAATGTGTATACCAGTGATAGAATTGGAAAGACTGTCTAGATTTATTAGCATAGGATCTGAAAATGTTTTTAGTGTTTGAAACTATTACAACTATTACTTACAAAGTTGTTCATAATAGAGATGATTTAAGTAGTTATTGTTCTACTAAAAATCCCACTAGTATGACCTCCCTACATCAATGTTCTGTTCCCCATTCACTACCCCAGACCCTTATTTAGCAAGGACAAATGGATTTACATTGCTTATTATAACATATATCTCACTATGGTATTACTAAAGTTATGATCTGAGAATTTACTCTGCTATGAACCTTCTGTGCTACTTACTGTTTTAGCTCATTGGATTTAGTGGGCTTCTATGCCCCTTTCCCATCAAATTTGCTATATTTCTACTAGGCTGTCTTGTACTGTGAAATTAAAAGATGTCTTGAGGCTAACTGCCTGCCAACTACATTTAGTCTTATCTTTGTCCATCCCACATCCTTCTATTTTCATTCATCCATACCAGCATTTACACATTTGCCCTCTCTTTGGAAACTATTCTCCCATTTCTCCATTTAGGAATGATGTGTTTGTTCAGAAGTTAGGAATGTGGTCTTGTCTTTTCTCTGCCTTTTCTAGAGGACCTTTCCAGACCTATCTGACTTTCTCCAACCCATACAAATAGAGTACTATCCAAGCACTTGTCATTCTAATAAACACTTTTCTATCCAGCTCCTTTTTCTTATTAAACTGTGAGCCCCTGTCATATATATATATATATATATATATATATATATATATATATATATATATATATATATATATATACTTTTCTAATGTCTAGCAAAGATAATATACGTCCTGGTAGTCACTCCAGGATGTTTGATAAAGAGTGAATGAATGAAATCAAAATAAACAACATCTGTGAAAAACTAAGGCATAACTCCATTACTTACCCAAATTAGAGTCAATGTTTACTTCATGTTAGCTGTGAGAACCATGAATGTTTGCTTAGTATTTCCATATCTTCCACTTTTTTAAGAAAATCAAAAACAGATCAAAATGTTTATGCAAAATATCATAATTTTAAATATTGTCAAGCTATTTGTTTAAAATGTGGTCTAGCGAATATAACATAGACTTGTAGGTGTGTAAAGCTTTGACCTAAGGAAAAATATACATTCCTCTGTACACAATTCCTGCCTTTCAAACCGGTACCTGCCTGTTGATAATTTAAAAAAAATTTTTTTACCATTCTTGGAAATCACTTATTGTTTCTGTCATTTTTTTAATAAAACCTCATTCTTATGTTCTGTAAAAACCATTGCTTTTATGGGATTTCATTCTTTAGAAGAAGAAATTCTCTCATATTTTATTATCAGAATCACATGTCTTCTCTATGTCCTGTAAGTGTTTCAATTTCAGAGAAAACTAATCTCATTCCTCCTGGAAATAGTAGAACACTGTGTGGAAATTTTTAGTTCTTGCCACCATGCATTGTAATCACTAGTCTGTAAGCTTTTCTACAACATTTTTTTTAATCTACTTTCTTGTCTTTTTTTTTTTTAATGTACTTAAATTCTCTTTTGTGTCATACATACTGTGACACAGTTGGGGATTCATATTTAAAATAAGCATTTTCTATGTTCTCAAGGAACACACAAAATATTTTTTAAATGGTGGTGAGAAAAATATAGTTATCTTTCTCTGAATTTTTAGTATCTTGCACTAATAAAAAGGGAGTTGTTGCACTAATAGAAAAGGGACTTGGAAAATTTTACTAAATTAGTCAAATATACAATGCCAACTTTCTGCCTATGATAAACAGTGTATTCTTAGGAAAGCAAAACCTTTAGTATGATGTCTTTTACATAGTAGGTGTTTGTATATGTATTTATAAACACGAAAAAGAAATTAAATTCCCTGGATTTTATCATTGTTTAACAATATTTATATATATATATCCATATATAGTAGTGAGAACATGATATATACCTATATATTACACATTTACATAATATATATCGGCACCTATGAAGTCCCAAATAGAAAGCAGATTATGCTACAGAAAGTTAGCTTGATAAAAATGAGTCATGAAATTCTATACTTAAGAGAGACATCAGGAATGATTAAGTTCTGAGTTGTGGATTAAAGGATTCATATGGTTGGGTTAGGAAATATGTGGAGTAGCTGATGTTATAGATACAAATAAGGAAGTCTTATTTAAAGGTAACAAAGAAGTTGAGGAAACTAATATCTAATGAACCCCTGCTTTGGGTTCATGCTTGATCCTATACTTTCTATTTAAGATATCTCACATTACACACATAGCTAGAATGTAAACTCATGAGAAGAAAGAACTTTACTATTTCATTCTATCCCTATTAAGGACCATGTCCCACACTGAGAAGACACTCATGAATGTTTGTTCACCAGGTAATTAATGAGCATATAAGATCAATAGTATTTCCATTGTATAAGTAAGAATGCTAAAGCTTCCAAAGATAGTGAATTTTCCATCATCCCGTCTAGTTATCTCAAAGTGTGACTTTTAGGATATATAATAAGATTCCTCCAGTAATTTATTAGGAAGAAAAATTCTTTAGACCTACAGAATCATACATCCAGGTGGTTCAGATACACACTAGTGTCTGAGATCTACCCATCTGGGATACTAAGTGGCATTGCTGTTTCTTGGTGTCTTCAAATTCTAAATTGTGGCTTGTCTGTAACCAGATTCATTTAAAACTGACTTTGCTCAAGTTTGTTTTGTGAAACTATTATTTAACGTTAACAAACAGCACTTGACAAAATAAAAACTTCTCAATCTAAATACGTATGAAAATACTAGACTAAGAACGTGTAGGCAGGCTTTTCTTGTCCCATCCATCTGTCTGAGTTTTGGTTTTCTTATCTTATGTGAAGCATGATGGAATAACAGTAAATGTGGGGGTTAGTCTCTGAACAATTGCATTCTAATTTCTTGTATCTGTAACCCTAGACAACTCTGAAAGAGAAATGTCTCTGATTTCTTACTCTCTAAGTAGACAATATTCATTCCTTTTCCACGGTGTTTTGTGGTGATTTAAAAATAAAGTATTAACAAAATATTTATTTTGCTGTCTGGAATAAGATGTTATTTTAAAATCATGTGCATCTGAAACATACAATGCTATAGTGCTATCCTATATTAAATATAACAAATATTTGAGCACAGACTATCTTTTAATTTATGTATTTCTTTTATTTCTTTTAACAATATTAGATTTCATTGTGCAAATTTTTAACTTCCTTTAAATTTACACTAAATTATTTGTTTGTTTTTGAGCCATATCCAATCATGCTCAGGACTTATTCCTGGATCTGCACTTAAGAATCATTTATGGAGGAGCTTGGGGACCATGTAGGGAGCTGGGGATTGAATTCAGGTGAGCTGCATTTAAAGCAAGTGCACTGTCTGCTGTACTATTGCTCTGGTGCCTACACAAGATTTAAAATATATACTTTTTGCAATATGCAAAGCAACCCTCAGTTAACAATAGTGCAGACCACAGTGTCAAAAGGAAAAAGTGATGGGAAGGAAATGAGTCATCAATGAAGGGAGAGGATGCACTGGTGAAGGACGTTGTACATTCTATAGCTGAAACCTAGCAATGAATAATTTTGTAACCACAGTGCTTAAAAAGTTAATAAAAACAAAAACTGTCATTTTTTTACAGAAAAAAAAGACCTTTAATGCATTTGACATCTAAAGTATTTGACATTGGGATTCAGATTCCAAATGGTAAGAATGGTTGCAAATAAGTATCCTATTCAAATAGGTTTTACTTTAATATACTTCAATGTATGAAAATATGTTCAAAATTATTAGAAGTATAGGGGCTGGAGCAGTGGCAAAAGCAGTAAGGCATCTGCCTTGACTGCACTAGCCTAGAACAAACCGCAGTTGGATCCCAGGTGTCCCATATGGTCCCCCAAGCCAGGAGCGATTTCTGAGTGCGTAGCCAGGAGTAACCCCTGAGCGTCACTGGGTGTGGGCCAAAAACCAAAACCAAAACCCAAAAAAACACACAAAAAGAAACAAAAAAGTATTAAAAGAATAAATCTTAATAAAAATTAGAATAAATTAAAATATTGCTAAACCAATGGTCAATGGTTAATTTTGAATTAACCATTCAAAATTTTAGAGAATACCATCAACTTGCATATTATATACAGAGAGCTGGAGTGAGAGCACAGCATGTAGTGCATTTATTTGCCTTGCACACAGCAGTCCTATCTTCAGTACCCAGTATTCTATATGGGCCACTGTGAACCTTTTAGTCATATTTTGATATGACTATAAATATAGTCATAAATATGAATACTATAAATAAAAACATTTTTAATGTATTCTTCACTTTGTTTGCTTATAAAATGCAAAAAAATTGTATAATGATTTCATTGTACTCATTTACTTTTTTTATATGTTTTGATCTTGTTTGCTTTGTAGTGGCCTGTTTGAAGCTCTTTAGGTTTTATGGATACAATGTCATCTGTGAATAGTAAAGATTTCACTTACTTTCTAATTTGGATTCTGTTAATATTGTTTTCTTGGGAAAATGCTTTCGCTCAAACTTTTAAACCATGTTAAAATAATGATGGTAATGATATTGTTAATTGTATTGTCCCTGACATGAAGTGAAAAGTGCTCTTTTTTTTTGCCATTCTATACTTAGTAATAAGTAATAGAGAGCATGTAATGGAGAAATAAAAGCCTCTTCAACAGGTTATGCTGAGAAAAATGAAAAATTACATATAAGAGAACAACACTGGACTGACTACTATTTAAAATAGTGTCTTGGGCACTTGGATGTAGTTACAAGTGTGATAACTTTATATAGCAGATTCATAATTATTTATAATTTTAGAACTAAGCTACCTGGATTACAATAAAAACTGGCAAGTAAAGAAATGTAAAAAGTAAGTAGAGACAGCATGTAGACACATGATAAATGCTCAATATAGTCATTAGTATAGAAATTCAGATCAGCATCTCGCCTCACTTCTATGAGAATGACCTATATAAGAAAGATTATAAAAAAAGTGTTGATAAAGTATAGGGGGAAAATGAACTCTTGTAGACTATTGTCTAATTGTTTCATATAAATTGGTTTAGCCTTTGTGAAAAATTGTATGAACATTCTGGATACACTAAAAATAAAAGTAACATATAATCCAGTAGTTTCACATGAAGCTATTTTGAAAAGAATATGAAAATGTAAATTTGAAAAACTATAGGAAACTCAGTATACTCATGGCAGTGCTATTTGTAAGAGCTAAAACATGGAACCTACTTAAGGGCCCACAAATGATGACCAAATAAAGGAGATGAGGTAGTAGCTAGAGAAATAGTATAGCAGGTCAGGTGCTAATTTTGCACAGTCAGCCTAGCTTCTATATATGTCACTCCATATGGTCCCCCTGAGGACCACCAGGAGAGAACCTTAAGCACAGAAACAAGAGTTAGCCCTGAAGTTGTCTGTGTGTAACCCCAGACAAACCAACCAAACAAGATATGGAATAGTATTAATGGAATAGTGTTCATCTATTAAATAAGATACAATCTTGCCATTTTGTGAAAAAGTGGATAGAAATAAACTCGTTAAGCTTTAGTGAAGTAAGTCAGAGAGCAAAAGATAAATATCAGAAAACTTCAGCCATAAATATAGAACACGAGCTAATAAAATAGTCAAGAAAACCCTCTTAGATTCTAAAAACAAAAATGGCGGTTTCTAATGGAGAAGGGACTGTGTTGTGGCTTTGATATGGGAGATCTTGTTACAAAGATAAAAGTCAAGTCAGTCACATCCTAGACATAGGAATCAGATTTATAATGATCCTATTCCAAAAGTAGAGAGTGTTGATTACATCTTGAGAAGCTCTTAGTCTCTGGGGTCCCCTGTCCCATACTGGTTTACAACTTCACTTACTGCATTTTAATCTTAGCATCCAGGTGTGTAGCATTGCTTCTGTAAACTTGCTCACATCAGTCAATAGAGTTCATGATCCTCATCTAATTGTTTGATCAGATAAACAAACAAGTATTGTTTTGGAGATAAGCAAGAAGCATGATACATTTTTTAAAGGACATGTGTAAAAACAACAGAAAGTAATAGCACCTGTAGGTAATATAGGGCTTGATTTTAGAGACAGTTCACTCATTCTCTTGCATCTTTGATAATAAAAGCAAAAGAGGCTTTTGTATTATCAATAGTTTAAGTCCACAGTTCAGAGAACTGGATGGTGTGTGCCACAATCTGGAAATTTTCAGTAGAGTCTCTGATTTGTTATCATGCCCTTTTAGTAAACATACATTAAGTCAGCATTTATGTCTCCTCCTACGAAGAAGCTTACTTCTTTTTGTTTGTTTGTTTAATTTTGTTTTGGGCCCTGGTACTCAGGTATTACTTCTTGCTTCATGCTCAGAAATTATTCCTACTGGGCTCATATGGGATGCTGGGGATCGATCTTGGGTCAGCCTCTTACAAGGCAAATACCCTATCTGCTGTGATATCTCTCCAGTGCCAGAAGCTCACTACTAATGTGCAATGTCTTATTTAATTAAGATGCTGAATTCATGTCCTGAAATTTTCTTACGCAAGTTAGATTAAACACTTTGTGGAATCATTTGATAAAAAAAAAATAGTAGTTTAGAGTAGAAAGATTTTAGCCTCTCCTTCATAACTTTACTACCAAATTTTTCTCATGGTGAACCTCAGATTTAATTTTTCTGTACATATAAGTATTTCTCTCTGTTTTTTGCAAGAGGTGAGAGAGTTTGGGCCATGTTAGGGGCACTATTTCTGTGATTGAGGGTCACTCTTGCCAGTGCCCAGGGATTGTGTAATTCTGAGGATCAAACCAGAGTTGACTGTATACAAGAGAAGCACCTTAACCCCTATATTATCTCAGGTCTCATGTAAATATTTCTTAAAAACATACATCAAAGATTTCATATATGTGTTTTCTAAAACTGATGAATCTACAGCTCATTGCATTTTAGAAACTAGAAAAAAGCATTTAGAAAAAAATGCACCCCTTCCTCAAGGTAATAACAGTTAATTACCAGAGGCAGAACTCTGAAATAGGCTCAGTTCTTAAGAGTACAGCCCTCAGGTTTTGATGGATTTATATTATGTAACGTTAAATTATATTAGAGATTATAATTGTGTAGAAGTGTAGAAGAAGCTCTGAAATAGTTCAGCTAATTCTTATACAGTGAGAGCCCAGGTGGAAGATGGAGGCACAATTGGTTTTTTTTTTTTTTTTTGGTTGTTGTTATTGAGTCACACCAGGCTCTGTGCTCAAAAATGGCCCCTGGCATGCTCAGGGGACCATATGGGATGCCGAGAATCAATTCATCATCAGTCCTGGGTTGGCCAAGTGCAAGGCAAACACCCTACCACTGTACTATCTCTCTGGCCCCAGAGGCTCAATTCTTAAGAACACAGCCCATTGGCTATGATGGATTCATATTATAAAAAAGCACTTAGAGAGGATACAAATGCAAATTGTGGAAGAATTTCTGAAATATTTTAGTTAATTCTTATGAACTTTGCTAATATGGGCCCATTTCTAATAACTAACTACTCATTTGACCAATAGAAATCATAAAGGTCACTCACTTTGCTAAATACTAAAGACTTCAAATTGAAGTCTTTATTATAACTATTTAACTATTTACACTATTCTTCCCTCAGAAATCACTTCAGGCAGTCTCAGGGGGCCATATGAGACGCTGAGGACTGAACCCAGACCTATCTGTGCAAGGCAAACGCTCTATGGCAGTGCTATCAATCTGACACCAGAGTTTTAACTTTTGATATAAAGAATGAATGCAACATTTTGCATTCCTAGTGATGGTTAGTTATAAGTGGTTTAAAAGGATGATTGTGGGCTTATTTTAATAGAGTGCTTGATTAAGAGGAAAATCAAGTTTGAGAATGATGAGTCCATTTTCTCAACGATGAGTGAGCAATGCATTCATTAGGCATTCAAGTCCTAATTTTTCTGCATAGGGTTTACAGAAGGAAATTTGCAATGAAAGCAATATTATATTCAGAGACTTTGGCAACTGAACCCTAAGTTCTGTGGTCACATTCATAATGGGTTGAAAAAAAAAGGTGGAGAGAAATGGGTAATGTCTCCAAGATATAACTTCCCCGAGAAAGTGGCCTCTAAGATATGTTTTTAGGATATGTAGAGCATGAAGTAGTGCAGTAGACAGAGGGGTGGGTCTCTTGTGGATTCTTCAATGTCAGTCTGTTTTGAAATTCCATTAAGTTAAAGTGAGATGTACAGGTTGCTTTTCTTCCCTTCTATCTTTCTTATACTGCTACATTTATGGGTATGAAGAAATGAAAAGGTTTTAGTTATTACTTTTCCAAGAACAAGAGATACTTATTTTAAAAGATCCTGGATGTCAGAGAATCAGGCTATGTTAAGACTCTGGTCTGAATATAAACCATAGTTGCTCTTTATCATCACTGTTTGGAATTTTTTTCTCTTAAGGAGGAAGTAAACCAAAGGGTTGACAGTTGTTTTTTTGTTTTGTTCCATTTTTGTGTGTGATATTTATTTGTTTTCAGTTATTTAAGATATCTATTTCCTCATATTCACTGATTCATGCAATGTATAATTTTGGAAAGCTCCAATTCTTATTATTTTACTTATATAAAGGTAATTACAGTTCCTAAACCCCTGAAGGGCTCATGATATGGACTTTATTTAGTATAAGATAATAATTTGTGAATGTTTAGTTCATTACCTATTATGGAAGAGCTCAACTTTTGCTCTAACAATACTATTTATTATTATTAATGCTGATATTTTTCTGTTATAAATTCACATTGACCATTACTCTGGACAGGGGAATTTCTTTCTATAGATGAGATTGGACTAGGTCAGGAGATGAGCTGTGGGTATATCCTGGCCATGAAATTTTAGAACTGATGACATAAGGCCATCTTTGGATAGGAATGATTTAGCTTGGTAACTCAGAGGGGAAGATGCTGCATGGCATAGACTTGGAGGCCAATCTACATTTAGGACTCCTTCACTTTCTTAGTTATTAGCAGAACTCCCCAGAGCAGACCCTTCTCATAAGCATCTAGTGTTAGATCCAGAATGTCCTCTGCAAAAACTTTTACCATTTTCCTCCTACATTGTCTTTCTAATCCATCTTCCTCCACAGACAGTTCTTAAAGATCTAATTGTCCTTCCCATGAGTGGAAAGTTTATATTGAAGTTTGAAAAACTGAGCATCCAGTCTTGGCCCTGAAAAAGTAGGATGGCCTTGGGCAAGTGCCTTCATCCTTCTGAATTTCTCTTTCCTCAATTACAGGGAGTGTATAAAATACACTTTCAAGCATTGTGGAGAAAGTTGAGGGAAATGATACACATAAAATTTTTAGAGTGTTGGCACAATGGCAAATATTCAGGAAATGATGGGTGCTAATACATTGTTATGGTTCTCGTTATGTACTTTATTTCTGTGATAATAACAAATGGGAAAATGGGCATGCATATGGAAAGAGAAAAATGATATTCTAGGTATCTTTTTTCAAGTGTTTCATAGGCTTATCTGCTAGTTTTAGTTTAGCCTTAGTACTCCCCCGAGTGACCAGAGATTTGGGGTCTCTGTATTCTACTTCATCAAAGCAAAGTGTCAAATGTTTGAGACTTAGCACTAGAGAAGCTTAACTTGCTAAATGTAGCTTAAAGATAAGAAAATCAATCCAATGAATGTGTGTGTGTGTATGTGTGTGTATGTGTGTGTGTGTGTGTGTGTATGTAAGCCCTTTAACTAAATTGGTCCTTGAAAAGCAATTTAGTCTGAGGTTTAGAGAGTCAGTTTAACCCAATTACCCTATGAAAAACAGCAGCAGCAATAACACTATGACTTTATCCTGCCTTCCTCCCACTCACAAGCAGTGGGTGAAGGGAAAGAATAGAGCCTGGATTAATATTAATTTATAAAAATAACAGTCTGGCTCAAGGTCTGGGAGCAGAGGGGGAAGAGTGTTGGTTTAATTTTTCCTTCCTTCTAACCATCCCCAGAAGCTTGGGAGAGGAGTAATAATAATAATAAGAGAAGGTAACCCTGGAAACAGCTTGAAAATCATCCTACCATGGGGACTAAATGAAGACCAGGAGCAGGTGTGAGGGTGAGTTGCCTAAGAACTGCCCAGAAGGAAAGGAATGTCAGACTTGTCTAACCACAAGCTAAGGGACATGAAGGCTTCTGTCTGTCCTCATTTTCCCTCCCAGCTGATGTAACATTGTGGATGTATTGTTTGGGGCTCAGAGTAACTCTCAAAGATACGTGCAATGGTTTTTGCAGGTTGCTGACATTTCACAGGACCAAGAAATGAAGGGTGGAGGAAAGGCAGAACTGATGAAGTAGATTCACAGATGACTTCATTGAGACGGCTCCACCAGAAGTCCACTCTCCCCAGGTAGTTTAGTTAGGTGCCAAGTCATGTACCAATAAGACCTAATACTGGATGCTCCTCTATTCCAGGTACACTCTTAGGAACTTTATAAATGCTGTTAATAAGCTTCATAAAAAACAGATGCCACAGGTATTCCATTCATTTTTGGAGGTGGAGCACCTCAGATAAGTGATCCACAAAGTCACACTACTAGCAAGTGGTCCAAACTGTGATCTGGTAGCCAAAACCAATATCCTTACCCCCTCATCACAATGATTTTGGAAAACAATCTTTCGGGACACAGATTCTCATTTGCTTTGAGAGAGTTGTCATGAATCAGGTACAACCTTTTCTTTGTTGGCAGTTGTTTTTAGAAAACAATGCCAGCTTCCTTCACTAAATGCAACCCCTCTCTTTCCTACTGGGCAGGCCCTCCCCTTTTCTTTCTCCTCATCATCTTCTTTTTCCCTTTCCTCACATTAAGCCCATGTGGATTTCAAGAAGAATGATATTCATATGTTTTTGATTCATTTGCACTTAACTCATCAAAATATGATTTTGAAAGAGAGTAGATTTGCAGAGAAGCAAATTTTAAAGCTCTTATTCCCTGAAAACAGGATGTCTACTCTGGCCAAAATCATAAAAACTTCAAACTTGAAGTGTGAGGGTTCAGCTTTATACAGAGAAATAATATGATTTGAGGGACCTGTAATTTTAGACTAATACTTTGCCGCAAGCCAAGCACTAGAGGATATGAGCCACATTAGTGCTATCACATGAAGCCTTGAAGGTACCCAGTTAAATTTCGTCTATCTTCATCATCATCATAAAATATATTGACTTTGTAAGGCAAGATGATATTCATACTTTAGAACTGCTAGAAATCACACATCACTCAATCCTCTCAGTTTTATAGATGAAGAAACTGAGGCCCAGCAAGACCTGGAGGAGAGGGGAGTTGTGCTCAGATCATAGACTTTGTCTGAATCTCTTAATTCTGTACTTCAAATTCATGATATATTATTTGCATTTCTAAAAACAAACACATAAACACATGACACTATTAATTTTGCAAGAAATCTACCCCAAATATGCCCATTTTTACTCAGATGCTGCACTAAAATTAATATATATTAACTATATATTTTAACTGTATATAATACATATTTAACTATAAACATATTAGTCATTGCATGCTATATCATTAATATATAATTTATATTAACATATTATATACATATATCTATACATGCATGCATATATATGTACATATATGTATAGGGACAAGGATATATAGTACAGTGGATAAAGTGCTTGCTTTGTTCAGAGCTGACCTGAGTTAGACCCCTGTCATCCCATGTGATCCCCCCTGCATTGAGCTCAGAATCAGTAAGTAGGAAGCTGTAAACACAACTGGGTTATATATATGTATATGACATAAGCATATAAGTGTGTATTTCTCTAGGGAAACATTAAAATTACATTTTATTTATTGCCATGAAAAATGTTCTGAATTCATTTTAGAAAGTTACCTTAAGTCTCACTCATGATGAGCAAAATTAACCGATATTCAGTATCTGATGTTTGTTTTTGTTTTATTTTAATATGGGGGCCATATTTGGTGGCTCTCAGGGATTATTCCTAGCTCTATGCTTAGGGATTACTCCTGGTAACCTCAGAGAATCAAATGGGGTGCTGGAAATTGAACTTGGGTCAACCTCATGCAAAGCAAGCACTCTACCAGTTGTAGTATTTTTCCATTCTCAGTTATCTTACATTTTTATAACAGCATTTAAAAATAATTTAGAGGTAATATCTATGTTATTTATGAGTTGAGGTTTATCAGTAAAGTCAGGTCTGTGTAAATAGCTTGTAATCTTTGGCAAGAATAAACTATAATTTTCTAGGCAAGTTAAGCCTGAGTATAAACATCTTAAATAAGATTGATGGCATTACTCTCCTCATGGTCATGTATTTGGGACTGAGGATGGGTTAGGTCATATCTAGCAGTACTCAGGTGTTGCTCTTTCTGAGATTGCCCCAGGATCAAACACATGCAGGGCAAGCACCTTAACTCTTATACTATATTTCCAGCTCTCCTTTTGGTAATTTATTGAAGACACTGAATATGCACCTCAAAAGTGTCAAACTGGACATGTTGATTTTTGGTAGTGTTAAGTGTTTGCAAGGCTCAAAGATGTCTTGATGAGAAATTTACATTTACCTTAATCTCTGCAGTAACACTTTCAGGTATTCAGTATAACCACCCACAACTGACAAGGAAAGAACTATGATTTAGAGCGATTATTTAGGCAGAAAACAGACATAGACCAACATCTGACCTCATTGCTAAAGATTCTAATTTTTATTAATATATGAGATAATTTCAATCAAATGTCACAATTTCCTGATGATGTAATTATTATCTCTAGTAGATAAAAAAACAGTGTGCTTGCTATCTTGATCAAACTTACATGATTATCAAGCAGCAAAGTGAAAATAAATATCTTAGTTTTTCAGATTCCAAGTTGTGTGTTCATTCTTATGAGCACTGCTGCCTCTTAGAGATAATTTGATCAAAACAAAGAGTCCTGGAAAAGCTGATTTTAAAGGATTATGTTCCAGGAGTTGTTTAAGAGTTAAGAGCTAGATGTCATAAGAAAACCTGAGCCCATTTTTGCTGGGCTCCCTTCCCGATGGCTCTTGCTGGCTTCTTTGCAGCTCTGAAGTACTATCCCATCTTTGGACTTGCACAGCAAGGCTCTTAGAGTTCCAGAATTTTATCTGAATCTGCTCTTCCCAAGCACTTGGAGTTACTTGTCTGGTCACATCTGATGAAATAGTTGCTTCCCACACCTTCCAGCAAGTGTGGGAGCTCATCCATGGGAACTTGACTCACTGTTATCCTCACATCAGTGGTATATGGACTTCAGAACACATTCTTAAATTTTCTCTCTTTTCCATTCTTGTTCTTCAGACTCATTGTTTCTTGGAGTTGGAAAAGTGAAGAAAGGAGCTTTTGTTTATTCCAAAGTCTCATTCAATGAGTTTGTACTGAGTGCTTGCTCTCTGTGAAGTCAATGCTAATGGCTAGGGACTTAGAGATAAGACATGCACATTCTTAGATCTTCTTTCAGCTCTCTTCCAATGAATACAATCTGAAACACAGATCACTTTCACTATAAGAGATCTAATAAAAAGAGTTTAGCTTGGTTGATCTGGTGAGAAGCTAATTAGCACAACTTAACGGTCAAATGGAGGCAGTGAGATAACCTAGATATAGAAGACTGTCTGCCATGAAAGCTTGAGGGACCAAGGAAAAGCAAAGTGTTGTCAAATCCTTTGGCATAATGATGAAATGGTCATGTCACTTTGGTAGTGGGAATAGTATAGAAACTCTGCAAATAGAGAACAATAATATTGTTTTCTTGTGCTATTGCAAATTAATTTTTAAGAAAATAAGTACTTAGCACATTTCTAAAATAAAAAATGGACTATACTAGCATTTATAGAATAATACAGTAGATAAGGTAAAACAAATAAGTAAAAGTCTTACCATATACACAAAACTCTCTTGGATCTGAACTTTCCTGTTTGGTCTCGCATGCTTTCCAGTTCTGTGAGGTCAACATGCACCTATGAAACCAAGGTATGTACATTTTTTTCCTCCTTTGTCTCCTTTCCAATGATCAGCTCATTCTCTACGAATGTCTGGATTTTCTCTCTTTACACGATGATTATTTATTCAATAGGTATTTCCTCAGGTTTGATGATGTGTCAGAATTTGTGAGAAAAACAGTGCCAAGATGTGGTCCTTGCTTTCTGAATGGTCAGGTGTCTTCCTCCTTCATGCAGGACTAGATCATGCTAAGTGAGAACATATACACAAAGCAGGTAGCGCCAGCTGAGAGAGAAAAGGAACACACCTGAGGGTGTTTCAGTAATGGAATAGGAAAGTCAAGATCAAATGATGTCAGTTTCAGCAGCTAAGCACAGGCTGAAAATTAAAAAGCTAGAATTAAGAAAGTAGGTTATAAAATAGGATCTAAGAAGGCCAGAGCGGTGGCACAAGCAGTAAGGCATCTGCCTTGCCCACACTAGCCTAGGACGGACTGCAATTCAATCCCCAGCATCCCATATGGTTCCCCAAGCCAGGAGCGATTTCTGAGCTCATAGTCAGGAGTAACCCCTGAGCGTCACCACGTGTGGCCAAAACAAAACAAAACAAAACAAAAAATAAACAAATAGGATATAAGCAAGAGGGTTACAGAATATGTAATAAGTAGCTGGAGGTCATCTTCAATGACCCAGCCAGATGATTGAATTGGTATTAGTCTAGCCATTTACAAAGACATAGAGGTTGTCTGAACACATACAATTGCATTAAACCAGGGGTTAGTCCATTTTGGGGGGGGGGGTCTGTGCTCAGGGGTTACTCCTGGCTCTGTACTCAGAAATTGCTCCTGGGACCATATGGGATGCAGGGAACTGAATCTGGGTCCATCCCGGGTCAGATACATGCAAGACAAATGCGCTACCATTGTACTGTCTCTCTGGCCTCCATTAATCAACTTTTTAAAAACAGAATAAATTCTTTAGCATTGCTGCAAACATGGTCTCTGATACAACTTAGCCCTCCTACAGAACTTCAGAAGACATATTTCAACAAATACTATATAAACAAATGTGTGTGACTATATTTCTTTGTTTTGTTTTGTTTTTTGTTTGTTTGTTTGTTTGTTTGTTTTGGGGTCACACCCGGCAGCGCTCAGGGGTTACTCCTGGCTCTATGCTCAGAAATCGCTCCTGGCAGTTTCGGGGGACCATATGGGACGCCGGGATTTGAACCACCGACCTTCTACATGAAAGGCAAACGCCTTGCCTTCATGGTATCTCTCCCACCCCAAGTGTGGCTGTATTTCATTAAAATTATATTTATAAAAATAGGTGTTGGACTTCAGGCCAACTCCTCCTATGCCATCATCTCCTACTATGCATTCTTATTATTCTCATAAAAGTGAGCCCCTTGCAGACATACTATTGCTCAGACTAAACCAAACTCCTTGCGTTCACTTGTGCATCATAACTCCCAACCTGTTTTTGATCACTTTTATTTCTCACCTTAGCATCAATTGTGAATGTGTATGTATGTTCACACTTGTGTATATTTAGTAGTTTTGCACATTTCTTGGACCTGATGCTAAACACACCTCTTTTTTAATCTTTATTTAAATACCGTGATCACAAATATGATTGTAGTTGGGTTTCAGTCACACACTTGTAACATCAGCATCCCCTATGCTATTTTGGAAATTTCTCTAAGTCTAGCTATGTTAACTGAACATGGACTAAGCATTTAGAATTAAGTCAGATGCTTTATAGTTATTTAATCTAAATGGAATAATTGAGTATCAACATGAATTCTTAGAGGTAACAATTACTTCTTTAATTCAACAGGTAACAAACATGGAACTAAAAAGGCTAATTACTTTTGCTCAAGATAAGGATTCCCCCTTCAAGTGAGTCCATGGCACGGTTGGAATTTTACTTTATTTTATTTTATTTTATTTTATTTGGGGAGAGGGGCACACCCACTGATACTCAGGGGTTACTCCTGGCTATGTGCTCAGAAATCGCTCCTAGCTTGGGGGACCATATGGGACGCTGAGGGATCAAACTGCGGTCCATCCTAGGCTAGTGCACGCAAAGCAGACACCTTACTCCCTGCGCCACTCCTCTGACCCTGTCATTGGAATTTTAAACAGCATGTATTTAAATACGAAGTACGTTTTATTCTTTCTCATTCTACTATCAAAGTTTACTTTAATTTAGTAAACATTTCGCAGTGGGATTCACATGATTTCATGGAGAGAGTAGAAAGTGGAGAGTGACAACTTTGTATAACAGAGGCAAATTGAACAAGGGGTGAAATTACATCCACTGAACTGGGTCTTCTTGGTTCAGTCATGAATGAATGGATTTCAGGACTTGGCCTTAGCAGAAAATCTCCTTGATCATTGGACTACTTGATATTTACCTTTTGTTGCCTCCAGTTGAAACAATAGTTTGCTTTAAAGCTCATAGGTCTTTCTCCTATATTTATACATTTTATAGAATTGCTCTCTTGATAGTTATATAAGATTTTAATATGTATTTAAATTTTATATCCTTAAAAGAAGAACTAAAGCCAATCAGTGTATAAAATTCTATTGTCAAAGGAAATGTGTGCCTGAGCATTTTTTTTACATCTCTGTGCCAACATCCTGCCCCAAGCACCATGACATTGTCAAATTTTATAGTGTATGATATTTAGAGTAGTTGTCTGAATATTGTTATTCTTATTGTCCTAATTCTATTACAGTCAATCCTCATTTAGATTTAATTGTGAGTTTGGCAATTTTAATTTCTTTTTTTTTTTTTTTTTTTTTGGTTTTTGGGCCACACCCGGTGGTGCTCAGGGGTTACTCCTGGCTGTCTACTCAGAAATAGCTCCTGGCAGGCACGGGGAACCATATGGGACACCGGGATTTGAACCAACCACCTTTGGTCCTGGATCGGCTGCTTGCAAGGCAAACGCCACTGTGCTATCTCTACGGACCCGGCAATTTTAATTTTACTAAACATCTCTAACATATATACTTTGTGTAACTTTCAGCATAGCTTCTAAAACAGTAAAGTAAATGTGAAATAGTATCTTGGTGGCTAAGAGGTTTATTTAAACTATCTTTATTTGATTAATTTAAATCCTTCTTATATGCACAAATATATATATGTCAATGCATGTTTAAATATAGAGAGAGAAAGTACATAAATTTTCTCTCATTATTCCATAAAATTACATATTAACTTTTCAATAAAGCTCAAAAATGTAAGAGTGAGGTGCATATAACACCTCTCCAAAATTTTAAATATATATAGTTGTAATTTTACCTTCTGAGTTTATCTTCCATGTGAGTTACCTTATAAAAATGTCTTTCTCCAAAAGTTGGGCTCTGCCGTAAGTTTATCTTCCTCTATGGACTGTTTCCTCAACATCATCTCTACCTTTCCTATGTTCTATTGCATCTAGGATTAAAATGTAACAATTATATTCTCTAGAGTGTCTTGAATATATTTGGACAATATAAAAACTTATATGTGATTTGGAAGGTGAAAAAGCTGCCCCCCATTTTCAGCTGTTGTAGAAATATGTCAAAACATTAACAAACAAAAAAAGATGGGGCTTTTCCAGTGCCCTCTAGAAGGCATCCTCAACAGGAGGCGTCAGGCAATTATTTTTGGTAAAGGAACAGAGATGGTTTAGTCTTTGTAGGCCAAATTAAGTACCTGCTACATATTTTTCTTCTTTTTTTTTTTTAACTTTGTAACATATTTAAAAAACTCACACAGCCATTTAGCAATACATTAACAGATTTGGCCTATAGGTCACGATTTTTTGGACTTGTGTACTCTTTTCTACAGGAATCTAGGTTTACAGGTGGAAACATGCTGAGGTTTTCTCCAGTTAAAAGATTCTGAAATCCAGCCATGGCCACACTGCCTTGTTCTCACAGTTCTTTCAAAGTCTTAATACACTGACGAGTTCTGGGTTTATTTCTCAAAATCTATGAGATACTTAAATGTTGGCTTGACATTAAGAGGAAACAAGCTAGAGTAGCTTCCTTAAGAGTAGTTTTCGTCTTAGTTTTTACAAGTTTAGTTTCCTCACTGAGAAGACAATCCAGGTTTGTACTTGATAAAAATCAATTTGAGACTCCCCATCTGATTCCACCTTCAGCAAGATAAACAGGCTTATTATTTTGCTCTGCCTAAGGGTTGGTTCAAGATGTTCACTTTTCCTTTAATAAGCAGAAAGACTATTCTAAGTTTTAAGTCCATGCATTGATCCTAGCTTCAGCTTCCTGTAGTGATCTGTGTCTTGATCCATTTCCTTCACAACATGAATGCAGACACTCATTTTCTAGAGCTAGCATTGAACCTAATGTCTTCAGAACAAGTTCACTTCATTTTCCATTTACTTCTGAGTTCCCACTAAATTTATGCCAGAGGGATACTTCCTTTTATTGCTTTGTAATGTAAGTAGTTATACAAAGGTATTTTTCAGAATTTCCAAGTTTGAACTATAGAAAAAGTAATTATTTTATTTTATTTTATTTTAATTTTGCTTTTTGTGCCACACCCGGTGACGCTCAGAAGTTACTCCTGGCTCTATGCTCAGAAATTGCTCCTGGCTTGGGGGACCATATGGGATGCCTGGGATCAAGCCAAGGTCTTTCCTAGGTTAGCACGTGCAAGGCAAACACCCTACTGATTGCTCCATCTCTCTGATCCCTAGAAAGGTTAATTTTAACATATTCTTACATTCTTGACCTGTGAATCCAGTGTTCACATCTGCAAAGCAGTGGAGCTGGGTGTAATGATTCCTAGAGTCTTTTCAAGCACTCAACTGCTCTAAGTTGCTGCATCTAGACACATTGTGTTTATATATAAATATTGCTGCCAACACTCAGACACATGTGCTGGCCCAGTGGTTATTTATCTTTGAAAGAAGACCATTAGTATAAAGTTAAGCCAGCACACATTTTAATATTTGGCTACAGGAGGAAAAAATGTTGCATGCAATTTTTTGTACGCAATGACTAAGTTCATCATTTCAACCAGTGATAGTAAATCCAAGAACCTATTTTACATCATTTATTTTTTTATAGAAGTACCATTCATTTTGAAAAAGCAAAGAAATATTGAATATCATACACACAATTGCTTGCTCTTTGGCTTCTGTTTTTCCCAGGTGTTTTTCCAGTAATGAAGTTGAATAGAGTTGTCTGATTCCAAACTTCTCTCAGTTGCAGAGTTAATCTTTTAATTCATTCATCTATTAAAGGCTCACCATGGGCTCGTGGTGAGGAACATTGAGGCACACAAGATGGCCATATCTCTACTCCTCACAGAACACATGGTCTACAAAAGGAGACAGTTATGTAACATCTGTTACAGGGCTGCTGAATGAGACTGACAAGTAAACAATGCCATGTGAGTCTGTAAAAAAAAATTCTATTTGAGAGACCGAATGTGCATGGAAAAAGAATTTGTGTGAATGGATTTCTAACTGAAATCTGAGTGTTGACTGAGTAAAGTTGCCTCCACGCACAAGGGAGGGCTAAGAGGTTTAAAAGTGGGGAAGGGCTTAAAGAAGAAGAGATAGCAGCTAACAGAAATGATCATGGATGCTGTTGAAAATTTGGGGCTTTGTCCCAAAGGTAATAGGATACAAGCAGTGCACTTTCAATATATAAATGTGTTGGTTAGACAAAAATTCCAACTCTTAGTTGGAAAGTGGAGTTGGAAAGGTAAATTGGAAAGCTTCTATAGCAATTTAGGTGGTAGCTGATGTCTTGATCAAGGTAGGTGACAGTGAGGGGAAGAAGTAGGTAGGTTTTTAAGAGGTAGCAGGCTCAGAACTTAAAACTTGGTTAAATGTAGTTTGGAAAGAGAGGTAAGAATGCCAGCTTCTGGTTTAGTGGCAAGTATTCAAGTGTGGTAGCTAGGACTAGTGCTTTGCTTATGAGTAAATTGCTGGATGACATTGAATAAGTGACTGTTGTATGTGTCACAGTGTCTTCTTTCATTTGGTGAGGAAATCTATGTGGATGATTTGGAAGCCTTTTTCTCCCTGTCCTCAGATTGAGCACAAATTTCCTAGTATTTTCCTAAAATCATAGCAGTCCGTTAGAGAAATAGTTTCTGGACAGAGGACTCTAATGGAGGGGACAGGTACAGAAAACTCTGTTAACTGTAACAACTTCATTCAAAGCAACACAAATCATTTCGGCAGCCTTCTTCTATTACCAGTAGTGACATAGCAATTGCTGGATGTGCTCACTTTGCTCTTCTTGTCAGATCTTAATGGTTAAAGACATGTATTTTGGTTTTTTGAAACCAACAGTTTCATGATGTGGTAGTGTTTGGAAGATAAACACACATGAAAATGAAGAAAGCCACAAGTCTATTTTCAGCTCAAAATAAAGAAGCAAATATTAAAATACAAATAAGTATTTTCCTAGATGGTACAGGCAATCTTGAGTGTAATATTCTAGAATGAATATTATCAGGGTCATATCACCAGCAAAAGGTAATAGAGAGCTATTCTGTGTGAAATATGAGGGTCTGGAATAGAATAGTCTTTTGGTTCAAAATATGACTATTATTTTCCAGTTTTGTAGCTCAGAAACAGTAATTGATCTGGTCTAAGATTCAGTTTTCTTTTCTTGAAATTGGAAAAACTGTAACACTTTCCCAACTACTTTCTAGTAAGTAATAAAATAAGAGTGTGTAAAAGAATTAGCACATGAACTAGCAGATTATGCTATTGTTTATAATAACCGAACTTTTTGAACTTTATAAATGATTCAAGATCATGATACTTCCAAAATTAACTGAATTTTGTTCTTGGAAAAGCTTGGGGATAAAAACAATTTAAATCATAGGTTTTAAAAATTACATAGTAGTATTGAGGAGGAATGTAGATGAGATTGAACCAATAGGAAGTTTGATTAAATGTATTTTATGTTTTATACATTTTATTTTTTATATTTTATTACTTTTAAATGTCATTGTAGTTTGAATCATAGTTACAATACACAAAAATATACAATACACATAGATAATAAATATTTGTGTATTGTACATTTTTGTATATATATTATATTGTGTGTGTTGTGTATTGTTGTATAACTATTACTTATATATATAATACAGCATATTATGTAATATGCTGTATTATATAATATTTTATATAATTAGTATATAATTAGTATATATTATATACAAATAATAGTCACAATACACAAAATTATACACTAATATATAATATGGTTTTTAATATATAAAGTTATGTACTCTCACTATCATCAAAATATCCAAGACTCTCTACCACTATTCTATGTCTTTGAGAATATTTCTAATGAAAGAATAACATTGTATTGTTACAATTTTTTCCTAGTTTACATCTCAAGCATTAGAATTAGCATAGAGAATATTTGAATTAATCAAATATTAATTACATACTTAAATAAGTATATCTCAAAATTTCTAGGAAAACATTTTAACATCTAACTTTTCTACTGTTTGGCTGAAATCTTTGTTACAAAAAGTGAATAATTATGTAAACATCTAGTTTGTGAGTACTTACTGTTTTTCAGACTTTTTTTTTTTTTTTTTGGTTTTAAGTTCACACCTGGCAGTACTCAGGGGTGACTCCTGGCTCTATGCTCAGAAATCGCTCCTGGCAGGCTCAGGGGACCATATGGGCTGCAGGGATTTGAACCACCGACCTTCTGGGTGAGAGACAAACGCCTTACCTCCATGCTATCTCTCCGGCCCTGTTTTTTTCAGCCTTTTAACTAAGATCAAATATTTAGTTTAGGAATACTTATGTAGGGGCTGGTGAGGTGGCGCTAGAGGTAAGGTGTCTGCCTTGCAAGCTCTAGCCAAGGAAAGATCCTGGTTTGATTCCCCGGCATCCCATATGGTCTCCCCAAGCCAGGGCAATTTCTGAGCACTTAGCCAGGAGTAACCCCTGAGCATCAAACGGGTGTGGCCCAAAAAAACAAACAAAAAAGGGAATACTTATTTAGTATAGAAGAACATCTTCATGTTGAACCAGAAATTTCACTACTGAGTAGAAAGAGACAAAATTCATTTTTGTGTTGGCCCAATTTGACAGATTCTAGATGACCTTGTTATATTTTTAAAATTTTGAGATTTGGGGACATAATGCAAAGTCTAAAAATAAGTCCCTTCATTTACTCTCCTCTTTATCTACATTTTGTGGAACAAATGTTACTCTCTATCAAATACATGAGTTAACAGAAAAGAATCACTCTTGGCCCTGAGGGGATTCATAATCTTCATGGGTTATTGAAAAATCTCTAGACAGAGAAAGTTTAAATACCTAGTTTCAATCATTAGATGCACATACCAGCACTAACTTGTATGGGTGTGAGTCATTTATTTTTCTTAAATCCAAAGCCCTTTGAAAACCCAAAGATGTTCTCCAGGAATCATTGAAAGGGAGCATGTTGATATGTCAACTACTTTTACCCTTTACCTCCTGGGGTTTAGAATTATTTTTCCTGCTGTTCTTAATTTTAGAGGGCTGTGGTTCACTGGCGACCCCAGGCATCTTTTATCCAACTCCAAAACACTTTGGGACAATCATGCCTTCTTCCCTCCTCTTGCCAGTCTCTTGTATGGCTAAGATTAAAGGTAAAGAATCTTCCCTATATTGCAAAGAGGCTCAGGCCCTGAGTTTACTATTTTCTATCCCCAAATGTTTTGTCTCTGGCAGAATTCCTGACTTTTCCCAAGGTCATGCAACACCTCCTATGGAAACTGGATCAAATAGGTACTGAACAAACAATTGCTGAAAAGCATAATAGGAAGTAGCAAAGCCAAGTTTTGTCTGACTCCAGACTTCTTTCCATTTTTCTCAAAAGGATATTACATTTGAAGCAATTTCCTGTGAGCTCTTCCAAAGGTCAAGAAATGTTCCCTACAGGCTAGCACAGTGTTCTAGATTAGACCTTGTTAGATCAACCTGAATCAGTAAGGTTTGAATAAAGTGATGTATGTATGTAAGATCTGTATAGAAAGAAACAAGTAGGGTGGATCTCAGCCTTTAGAAGAGATACAGGCTTTTGAAATTGTTTGTGTTGTTGGATTTACATTTGAAACATTCCTATCAGGATTACCACACAGTCATACATATGGCACAGAGACAAACTTCCATGAACCAGGAAACAGTACAATTTAATTGATCAAACCCCTATTCAATTGGTGAGGAAACTGAGGTCTAAAGAAACACAATAACTCATAAATTATGATCAGAATGGGGATTACAGGTTCATCCATAAAATTCAAAATACTATTCTCTATTAGCATACCTCCCTACGCTTGAATTATTAGCTCAGACAACTCTGAGGTAGAAATTTCACAGGTCTTTCAGAGAAATTTTGGTAGTCCTAATGGGCTTATAATTCGTTGTTTAAATATAAAGAAAAAAACCCATACATATAAAACCCAGAATTTGTCTTAGAATAAAATCTGGACCTTTCTGAATGTGGTTGGTTTCAACATTCTGAAGGAGATGAATATGATACAAAAGACTTTCCCTTATGCATTAAAGGAAGCTTCTAGACTGTTGCAAGTCAGCTCCTGAAGAGGTTGACTGATGGAGGGATGGAGGATGAGGTCGTTCCTCTCCAGCTCGGAGCACGCGTCTGCCACCCTGTCCAGCCGACGGTTCTGAGGTGAAATGGCGGGTAAACGGCTAGCAGACAGTCAGGCTTGTGGAAATATTAGCTTTATTCGGTGGACAAGACTGAAGTCCAAAGTCTCAGCCTCAGTTCCTGCAAAAAGCTTCTCGCCTTCCACAGACCCTTGTTTTTATCCCCCAGAATCAGGTACCACTCAATAGTGAGATCAGATACCACCCAATGGTGGAAGCAGAATCAGGTACCACCCTAGGGTAGAGGCAGAATGCCAGGTCACACCCTAGGGTAGGGCACAATCACCGATCAGGATAGGGTCAGTAACATAATAATCCCCTAAAATATTTACATACACAACAATTCCTCCATTTATTTTTAGTAAACAAGAATATTGTCTACAATTATTAAAGGAAAAACTAGTCAATAATTAAAGAGCGAATCACAGGAAAAGGTAAAGAAAAACTTCTAACCTAAACACAGGGTGTCTAAAACCAGAAACATGTATCAAGGAATCAACTACAAGCTCCTGAGAAGATATTTCTAAGGCGTACATAGATCCTTCGAAGAGATGCCAGAAAGGTTGTGTAGCAGGCAAGAAGAAGCACCTTTTCTTTATTTGTAGTTGTTGTTGTTGTTGGTTTTTGGGTCACACCTGGCAGTGCTCAGGAGTTACTCCTGGTTCCACGCTCAGAAACCGCTCCTGGCAGATATCGGGATTCGAACCAATAACCTTCTGCATGTGAGGCAAATGCCTTATCTTCATGCTATCTCTCCAAACCCATTTTCATTCAAGTCCAGGTAGAACAGAAAGCCCATCTTTGAGGTCATTGAATTGGGCCCTTATTTTGGAGGAAGAAGCATATACCCCCTGCACAGTGGGGGGCCACTGCAATAATAATCAATAGGCTTCTGAACTTAATCCAAGTTCTTAATCCAGGCTTAAGTTCATATGATGTCCGAAATTGATGTACCAATAAGGTTGATTATTTATAGATGGGAGCTTAAGTCACAAACCAAAACAAAATGTTTAAGGCAGAGACCCTCCCTGTGTAAATAAACAACTTGAGGGCCCATTTAAAATGGATGGAACCTCCTATAAAACCTAGTATTTGCCTATGATGCACCCACACAAAATGCCCTGAGACCAGACAAAAATATCATTTAGGAAATTATAGATAATAATATCTAACCCACTAACCTAAAGTCAAGAAAGCAAAACCCTAATGTAATACAACATCAACTCCTAAGATTAAAAACTAAAATAGAAAAACATTAATTACAATAGTCAAAAGAAGTGTAGTACCAAATATAAATTCAAAGGATTACAATTATAAGAAAAATACAAAAGGTGAAATTTCTACAGAGTCCAATACCAATCTGTAAAGATGAGGGGTCTGGAACTCTGAAAAGACTGGCCAAAGACACTTGATGGGTCTGGAAAAGCAGGTTAAAGCCATCATGAGTTGGTTGGGCTTCTGCATTTTCTTTGGGATCGGTGCAATCTTGGGGTAGCCTTTGTAGAGATGGTCAACAATAGCACTGTGTGTGTGGATGGAAAATCAGAAATTCAGATAGCACAGTTTAACTGGGATCCAGAGACTGTGGGTCTTATCCATGGATCTTTCCTCTGGGGTTTCATTGTGACACAAATTCCAGGTGGCTTCATTTTCAACAAGTTTGCAGCAAACGTGGTACAAAACTCCAACAGTCACTGATTTCTTCCTCGGACAGATATCAGGAGGCTTGTAATTGTGGGTGAAGGAGATGAGTTGCACATGTGAAGGGAATCCTGAGAATTAAATGTTAAGGACTAGGAAGGAAGGATAAGGAAGACTAAATTGGGGAAGATAAAGTTAGGAAGGAAGATAAAGTTAGGAAAAAGGGAACTATATACAAAATATGCAAAACAGACAGACACTGAACATAGACATATACGTACAGACTTCACAAAAAATATGGCCATAACACTCACTCATACCAAAAAATATTTGTTGGAAAGGATCCAAAATAGAGCAAAAAAAAAAAAAGAGAATTCAGCTGAATCACCTAAAAGCACCTTAAAATGTAATAGCTGGCAACTGTTTAGATAAATCATTTCAAATTCAAAAAAAAAATTTTTATGGCAGAGCAGAGCAGATCTAAAGGAGAATTTTATGCATACTACAAACATGGAAAACTCTACTATAAGTGTATAACAGTATATATACAAAGTTATTGTATAACAGCAACTCTATGATAGTCAATCACAGGCGAGAAGCACTGTGAAGAAAGTCCACCTAAAATTATCATTATGTCGGGGCCGGAGAGATAGCATGGAGGTAAAGCGTTTGCCTTTCATGCAGGAGGTCATCGGTTCAAATCCCTGCGTCCCATATGGTCTCCCGTGCCTGCCAGGAGCAATTTCTGAGCCTGGAGCCAGGAATAACCCCTGAGCACTGCCGGGTGTGACCCAAAAACCAAAAAAAAAAAAAAAAAAAAAAATTATCATTATGTCAGCGTCTTAAAACCTAAATTGAGGGAAATAAAGCAATGATGTTAAAATAAAAAGAGAGAAAGTCGTTAAATGAGTATACCTAGAAAGAAAAACAACATTAATGACTCAATGCACCCCACCCTATATTTTATTGTATCAGTGAATGTAGTACAGCAGAATCTCAGAGGAAAATCTTGTAATTTTTTTTCTACAAAAGCATAAAAGACTCTCTTTTTTTGTTTTGTTTTTTGTTTGTTAGTTTGTGTTTTGGGCCACATCCAACTGCGCTCTGGAGTTACTCTTGGCTCTGTGCTCAGAAATCTCTCCTGGCTCAGGGGACCATATGGGATGCAAATATATTTTGAAAATATATCAAAAGTATCATACACTTGATCAAGTGGGATTTATTCCAAGAATTCGAAGAAAATGTCATATATTCAAATCAATTGAAGTAATATGCCATATCAACAAAATTAAAAATAAAAAACATATTAACATATAACATTCAAACATATTAATCGATTTGGTTAAAGTTTTTGACATTAAATACCCATTCACGATTAAATTAAAGTAAAACAACAAAATTGGAATGGAAGAAATGTGTTTTGAGATAGTAATGACCATTTACATCAAACCCATACTCAACATCATATGGAACAAAGGAAAACTGATATTCTACTCTCTGAGATCAGGCACAAAATTGTCAACTTTCTCCAGTTCTATTTAGTATCATTTTGGTAGGTCTCAGCATCAGACACTAAAAAATAAATTAAAGGGACCCAAATTGGAAAAGAAGTTAAACTACCACTCTTTTCAGATGACATGATAATATACATAGATGACCCTAGTAACTCCACTAAAAATTCTTAGAAACAGCTAGCCAAACAACCAAGTTTTAGGCTATAAAATCAATATACAAAAATTGGTTGCATATCTAAACACAATGAAGTAGAAGAGAGATAATTTTTTAAAAGAACTCGATTTATAAGTTTACAGAAGCAGTAAATACCCAAGAAGTAACTTAACAAAGATGTAAAAGACTTACGCATTGAAAACTGTATGTTGTTATTGAAAGAAACAAAGGACACCAAGAAATAGAAAAATTATCCCATGTTCATGAAATAGAAGCTACATTGTCAAAATAACCATCCTAACCATAAAGGGGAGAGTAAATGAAGGAACTTATTTTTAGACTTTGCATTATGTCCCCAAATCTCAAAATTTTAAAGATATAACAAGGTCATCTAAAATCTGTCAAATTGGGCAAACACAAAAATGAATTTTGTCTCTTTCTACTCAGTAGTGAAATTTCTGGTTCAACATGAAGATGTTCTTCTAAACTAAATAGATATTCCTTTTGTTTGTTTGTTTGTTTTTGGCCACACCCATTTGATGCTCAGGGGTTACTCCTGGCTAAGTGCTCAGAAATTGTCCTGGCTTGGGGGGACCATATGGGACACCGGGGGATCGAACCAGGATCTTTCCTTGGCTAGCACTTGCAAGGCAGACACCTTACTTCTAGCGCCACCTCACCGGCCCCTACATAAGTATTCCTAACCTAAATATTTGATCTTAGTTAAAAGGCTGAAAAAAACAGGGCTGGAGAGATAGCATGGAGGTAAGGCGTTTGCCTCTCATGCAGATGGTTGGTGGTTCAAATCCCTGCAGAAAACAAAATACAAAAATAATAAATAGGACTAAATCAAACTAAAAAGCAAAAATGAATGGCTGAAGACACATGGGCTAAAATGTAAAGATACCCTACTAAATGTAAAATAAGATTTGCACATATATATCTGTTAAAGCAGGTTAGAAGACATCTGTCATGGTATATGATGGAACAGAAATGTCTGTTTACTGTCACATGCACATGGCTCCATGCTTATATTTTATGTTCCACAAGTGATACTATAAATATCTAGTGGACCTTGACACACAGTAGAGTTTTCTAACTCTTATGCTAAATAATTCATATATAAGATAAATATACAAGATAAATAAAGCACTCACAAAGTTCAACAATAAAAATACAAAAACCCCTATCAACAAATAGGGAAAGGAGATACTTTTCAAAATGAAGCATACACATAGTATGAATATGTGGAAATTATCACTTATTGTTACAAAAATACAAATAAAAATAACATTGAAATAAATCATCTCATACAAATGAAAATAGTACATATTGAAAATGGCAAATATTGAAGGGCATATACTAGAAACAACCAGTTTTCGTGTGGATGTAGTTTTTTAAAAAGAGGGAATTTCTTCCACATTCTTAAGACAATGCCATCTGATCCAGCTTTTGTGAAAAATAGTATAGAGATTTTCAAAAAATTATGTACTCAGAGCTTATATATGACTCAGAATTCTACTTCTTAGTATCTCTCCGAATATAAAAGTATTATTTGAAAATGCATACACACATCTGTGTTTATTGCAGCACTAGTTGTGATTGCCAGGGTATGGAGATGAGCTAAATGATGAATGACAGGTTAATAAATAAAGAAGCTGTAGTATATATACATAATTGAATACTACTGACCTGTGAAAAAATATGAAAACTTGAAGTTTGATGTGATCTAAATAAAACTGAGAGGCATCATATAAAGCAAAATAATAGAGAGAGGAATAAGTACTAGATGATATCATTTATGTGTAATAGAGAAACAAGACAATGGAATATAAAATATCAAAAGATAATAAACTATTTGTCTGCGACCATAAAACCATATTTACCAAACAATTAGATATACCAAAAAAAAATGGAGAGAGAAGGAAAGAAACATTGAACTATAAGTTATATGAACAGTTGTGGAGAGTCTTGGGCACTGTTGTGATGGTGAAGGTGCAATTTCTTCGGACATCAAAAGCATAAATGTTAATAGTATTTAAGCATGTTATCTAAACTACAATAAAAAATTTTAAAAGAAATATCAACTGATAGTTTTCTTTAAGATTCAGATCTTTTTCTTCCTCTTGGAAACATTAAGCTGAGAAATCATTGGAAAGAAAGAATATTAAAAAAATATGATTGCCCACATCTGTTGTTGTACATTTAATAATTGTGCATTAAGAAATTTCTAATCCTATAGACTTGTTTCTAATAGAAACAGAATACTTCTGAGATTCTATGTTATGAAACATTCAGCATAATAAGATATTCACTACATTACAAGTTCAATTGAAGCATTAATATCTGAGTGACAAATGAGTGTTAAAACAACAAAATGGCTTTATGATTTAAAAATGTGAACTTTTTCAAAATCAAGTGTGTTCATAAATGTATTCAAGAAATTAAAGTATTAGATAATAAAATCAGGAGAATGGGAAAATGTCAGAATATGAAACAAAGTAATACTAAAGCTCTCTAGCTTAAAATATCCCCATTTTGATAAGGGATGAAATTTCTAGAAACAAAAACTCTATACAGTATCTATACTCTTTTGTGTTGCTTTTCATGCTAAATAAACATGAAAGCAATTGTTTAAGATGTTTTTTCATAGAAAGAAAGTCAAATACCTAAACACCTTATTCTCTTGGTTTTGATTCTCTCTGAAGCAGACCTTAGAACAAGAATTAGAAAACATATGAAATATTTGGGTGATGGTAATGGGTGTGGATAATTGATGGGTACAATATTAGTAGATAATAGAGTAGATGAAGCTAGGGAATGAAAATGAACTAAAAATGATACATTATTAAGTCAGCTGTCATAACAGGGAAGTAAAACTTTATCTCCAGGTATTTCTAGGTGAGAATACTAGATAGAAAGTCTTTTATGGGGAAGGAGATGTAGTATAGCGGTAGGGTGTTTGCTTTGCATGTGGTTGACCCAGAAGAGAAGCGGGTTCAATCTCCACTTTATGGTTAGGATGGTTATTTTGACAATGTAACTTCTTCTATTCCATGAACATGGGAAAATTTTGTGCCTGATCTCAGAGAGTAGAATATCAGTTTTCCTTTGTTCCATATGATGTTGCGTATGGGTTTGATGTAAATGGTCATTACTATCTCAAAACACATTTCTCCCATTCCAATTTTGTTGAGTTTTATTTTAATTTAATCGTGAATGGGTATTTAATGTCAAAAACTTTAACCAAATCTATTAATATGTTTGAATGTTTTTTATTTTTAATTTTGTTGATATGGCATATTACTTGAATTGATTTGAGTATATGACATTATCTACGAATTCTTGGAATAAATCCCACTTGATCAAGTGTATGATGCTTTTGATATATTTTCAAAATAAATTTGCTAAGATTTTGTTGATCTATCAATGACAATATGATATATTGGTTTATAATTTTCCTCTGTAATAATAATAATAATAATATCAATGGGCCATGGTTTCACAGAATAAGCTAGGGAGGTCTTCAAGCAGTAAAGCAGTTATAACCACAAAGTAGATAAAAATTAAGACATTATAAAATCTCACTAGCTAGAAGGATTCAGAATTAGAAACTGGGTTTTATCTCTAGAAGTCGTTTCATAAAACAGAGGTTTTTTATTTGTATCTATAAAAAGTTCAAACAAGGTCCATGAATATTCTACTATGGTAGAAATTTCAAAAGGAGAATAATAATGGCACCATTCAGTTTAGGATACCTTCCTGTCATTGTATCAAAATGATAACAACTTGTGATGCTCAAAAATCTCTAAAAAATCATAAAAATTTACATTATAGCTATGCAATATTTAATTTTTACCAGAATAAATATAAATGAATTCAGTTTAATGATGATTTCTTTATTCTTTTACCTTTCATTTAAGATATATTCCTCTAAATCAAGTTTCAATCATTGATATTCCTTTAGTTTTGGGGTCCAAACCTATAATGTTCAAGACTCACTCCTGGTTCTTGTACTCAGGAAGTACTCCTGGAAGTGCTTCCGTACTATGCAGTGGCCAGAATAAATTTATGATTGGCCACATGCAAGGCAAACACTTTACTTATTTACTATTCCTCTGGCCCCTCAAGTTTTTATTTATTGTTTTGTTTTATAATTTTTTAGTTTGGGGCCATATACACCAGTGCTCAGGAATTACTCCTGGCTCTGCATTCATGTATCATTTCTGGTAAACTTAAGAAGTGACCATATAGAGTTCTTGGGATAAAACACAGGTTGCTTATGTGCAAGGCAAATATTCTGCCTGTTATATTTTCTTCTGGCCCTCAAGTTTAAGTTTTAACTCTTCTGAGTACAGCCAATAAAAATCTCTGTAGAAGACACTAACTAAATGCATTCTTTGTTGAATAAATGTTTTTATGAGAAACCATTCATGACTTCAGTACTTAACACCATGTTCTGGTATTCACATATTTTTCTTGTTTAACGACTAAATTAAATATTTCAAGTATTGTACAACACAGAGATATATTAGGAAATATCATAATTATACTGGTTATATAGGAATAAGTCAAAGTGATCAGGAGAGAAAGAAAAAAGTTTTAAAATGGGGAAAGAGGTGGTTGAATACAGCACAATTATTGCCATTAAAAGCAGGATGAGGGTGGTGATGGTGGTGGTGGGAGATGACAGTGGCAGAGCTGCCTCTTTTGGTACTAATCCCCAAAGACTTCTTTTTTATTATTTCAAATACTTCACAGAGAAACCACTAAATGAAAACAGATCATCTTTTTTTTTTTTTTTTTTTTAACCAACTTTGGAGCCAGAGAGATGAAACCAGTACTATCCCCCACCCTATTCTTTCGGTAACTTAGACCAAGTGTCATCCTAACAGTTCTTCTGTCAGTTCTTCTGTGTCAGTGTCATTCTTTACAGTTCTTCTGTCAGACCTCTAGTTTCTCATTCAAGTCCCATGTCTTCCTGAAAACGCCATACTTGAGAATATTCTCTGGAGTTTACTCTAAAGTAAACTTGTTCATGTGACCTAGGAATAAAAATGATTAAATAAGAGCAAGTTAATTGATGAGAAGACATAATAGGGGTAGTTTCAGGAGTTAGAAGAATAGATTTTATTCCCAACTCAAGTACTGGCCCTGCAGTCTTGGGAGAAATCATAAAACTACTCTAGACTTCTATATTATCATCTCCCAAATAGGGAAGGGGTATGAAAATTAGTTTCTATTTTATGACATTCTGAGCTTCTATAAGATTATCCAAGTAACTTGGACCCCATAAAAATGTGAGGTCTTGGGAATCATATCCAAGAAGCATCAAGAGAGAAGGTAAGCCAAGTTCATAAAGCGATTTAATTCTTAGAAGCTAGTCCCAGCCAATAGCCAGCCAGCCCCTGATCCTCTCTGCAATGTTTTCCTACTTTGGTGCCAACCCCCAAATGCTAAGTCATTGCTTTTGCTAGAAGGATATTTTCTTATTGCATACTGAGGATTTGAACAAATATTTTCATTTTGAGGAAAGCTTTGAGAACATTTTCAAATTGATGGTTAGGCTTTCAGGACAAGAGAAGCCTCTAGACTGCAAAGTGGAGCTCCCAGTTTTGAACCGCCTCCACTCTCGCAGAAGGCAGATCAGCATTTGCCCAGTAAACTTTGTTTGACACAGCCTTGCTTTCCTCTGCAGCTCACTGGCTTGCCGTGAAGTCTGTGGGCACTGCGGTTCCCCAGGGCAGTCCTTTCCAAAGGGGTAGACACCGACAGAGCAGTTAACCTCAGCCCCGTGACTGCTGTAGCTAGCACTCCCAGGCCACTGACTTGGCCACCTACGTGGATTGCTGAGACGCCCGCTTCCTCCTTCGCCTGCCTTTGGCAGGGACACTGCATTGAAATATCATTTCTAGGCCCTAGTTCCTTTCCTTCACCCATGCCAGGTTTTGTTTTGTTTTCAATTGCAGTTCTCCTGGGAAAAGACACCATTTTAAACACCAGTTCCACAAATAACAATGTCATTTGCTGGTCACCTAGTAAACCAAGCCACAAAAACAAGGCTCCCAAAATCTTATTTATTTATTCATTAGTTTTGCTATTTATATATTATGGTTTGGGGCCACATCTGATAGTTCTCAGGGCTTAATCCAGATTGTGTGCTCAGGGATCACTCCAAACCTTTTGGATATCAAAGCAGGGCCTATTGCACGCCACTTTCTGATTTTTATCCCTGTTAAACATATTTTCTGACATATTTTGGGTTGTGTGTGCTGTTTTTTGTTTGTTTGTTTGTTTGTTTGGCTTATTTACTTTATTTTTGTTGCCGGTATTCCTTCCCCAGCTAGAGTGTAGGCTTTTTAAGGGAGTTTTTGTTCATTTATGTAGCCAAACATCTAAAATCGTGCCAGGCATATATTAAGTTCCAATAAACATTAAATGAATTATGAGGAAAAAAAAGCCTCATTACCCTTTAGATAAAATGCTAAACATTTATCCTGTGTGGTTAAAGGTAGAAGACTAAATTGAACAGCTATTAGTAGCATGTATATGAAGCAGAAGAATAATGGTGACTTGTTTAGTTTATAATATTGTTTGTACCTATTTATTAGACCTTGTCTCTAGGATAAGATTCTTTTTCCCTGGGAATGTGACAGCCACACTAAAAGAGTGGTGGCTTTGGTTAAGGTAAAATTACCTACGGAGAGCACTTGGTAAATTGAGAAGTTAGAGACTTAAGGGGGTTGGAAAGTAGATATTACAGATATCTTTCAGAAAGAATCAATTAATGTTTTAAAGACTTTCCCTGGAAGACAATAGGAAGCTATCATGAGCAGGGTAGATAGAGAAAGCAATGTTTTCTAGTAGTCATAGATTTTCCAGGAAAATAAAAGCTTTTCATGGCAATCATCCTAGGAAATCTTTTCTATTTCACACACTCTTGGAGATTTCATAGGAGTTAAACTGTTCCATAATAACATATTTACTTTTGTTAAACCCAATTCTTTTACTTGAGTTCAGGGTCTGCTTTTTTCTTTTCTTTTTAAAAATGCTATATAAATATTCTTTTTCTTGTGAAAATGTCCTCACAATACTCTTTGATGTCATTCAACCACATGTGACTGAATTCTCTTACATCAATCCTAACTTCAAAACTAATTCATTCGTGAAGGCTAAGGAAATGCCTCTGAGAAAGCACTGTATGAAGAGTATCAAAATATAACCATTATTAATTGAAAAACTTCTCTAAATAAATGTTCAATCATCTCAAAAACTCTCTATTTTATATTAGGATGATAAACATAAAAATACTTCTTGAACTTATCAGAAGATATACTGAATATTAGAAAGATGCCAGGGAAAAGAGATGGTACATAACTGAGATAGGTAAGTTTTATAACTTGCAAGCAATAAATACCAATTTGGTCCCCCAAACCACATCAACATCACTGAATGTAGATTAGAGCCAGGAACACTGCTGGGATGATTCATAGTGATCCCAGAGGCCATAAATCCTGAGAATCCCACAACCTTAACACTTGGATTAAACCATCATTTTAGTTAGCAATTTAGATCACTTGGCATCTTGGAACCACAACTGTCTAGAGAAAGGAGTGTAATAAAGGGGACAAAGAGATAGTACAGCAGGTAGAGTGCTTGTCTTGCCTGGTGTTGGATCCCCAGCATCCCTTTTGATCTTCTAAGCATTGCCAAAAGTAATTCCTGAGTGAAAGCCAGGAATAAACCCTAAGCATCAGTGGATGTGCCAGTCCCCCTCCTCTAGTACTATAAAATAAATTGAGTTTACGGTTATACTCAGATCTTAGTAATGTGATACCAATGAGAATAAAGAAAGAGAGTGAAACTGATGACAGGAGTCCTGTGAATTTTGAAAAGTAGATCTTGTCCTGGATCTGACTGCTTTCAGTGGAATTTTGTTTGTTGTTTGTTTTTATGGGTCACACTTAAAAATGCTCCAGAATTCTTCATGGCACTGAACTCAGATGGTGAACTCTGAACTCCTGATGGTGCTCAGGGGAACTTATGAGATGCTGTAAATCAAACTTGGGGGCCAGCTGCTGCATGCAGGACAAGTGTCCTGCTTACTATATTATCTTTCCAGCCCCTCAGTGAAAAAATTTTAAATCAATTTATGTTTTTTCTTATGATTAATTGAATACTATTACTAGTAATAATAAAATATAGTATCTTGTCTGGTAAAATTTAGAGCTTCTTTTTTGTGGTGTATTTTTTTTCTCTGAGGTAGAAGTTCCTCTTTTGTATATTCTATAAGGTCTTGCTAGATTTTGTTCATTATGAAATATTTCTGTCTATCTCTACCTCTGTGACAATATCCATAGCCATATCTTAATATATCTACATCTATATAGATGTGTGTATATGTATTATATACACAATAAAAACTCACAACTTAAGTGTGCATGTGATAGCTTTTACTTCTTATTTTTCTTTGATGTGATTTACTTTAAGTCATCTTAGTCTTTAACTTTAACATGTTTTATCATATGTTGACTACATGACTTACATGTAATTCCAGGACTCTCTCTCTCTCTCTAGTGTGTTTCTGACTTGACCTTCTATCATTCCAATGGCATTTTTATTATTAAAGTTAATGATTATTTTTGGAAAATAATGAGAATGAAAATTGATTTCTCTTTGGGTCATAGAATGATTCTTTTCATGTAACACCTTTCAACATTTTTTGAAAGCAGATTGCTATTTATGTATTTTGTATTATGATCCATGTATGGCACGTCATACCCTTTCCTTCCATGCCAAAGTCTCAGGATAAATATTTCAATAAATGTATGTGGAGATTCCTCAGACTTAAAAGGTATCTGAGTGATTCAAGACTGAAAGTTGCTGTCCATTCAAGCTGATAAAAGTCTTTATATTATGGCATCTCTTTAAAGTGAAAAGGATGCTATAGCTATTTACCTATGGAGGTTGCTACTCATTCATATACTGCTTTATCAATAGCCTCATGGCGAAGGGATCCACCATCCATAGAAGGTATACAGTAATCATTTTTTATTCCAAAGAATGACATGAATGGCTTTTAGGAGTATTCAAGCACAATCAGTTCTTTCTTTGAAACAAACTCTTGTAGAGAACGCATTTTCATTCTTATATCTTTGATATTGATGTTTTAGCCTTATTCATATTTAAACAGTTTAATTAAACACCATAAAATTACAGTTGTTAGTCTTCTAGATATTACTTTCCAGATGTCATTAGTCTGGCATGGTGTGCTTGATACATCTACATCTTTCTATTACTACATTTATGAGATTTGGTCTGTAATCAGTGGCAAATGATCCATGGCATATAGTCTTATAGGCATTGTATTTCTTATTTAGCAACACAGTAAAAACAATTGCTAGTCATTTATTATTTTTAAATGGTAGATATTTTTATTTCTTGCAAATATTAGTGAGATAAACTTGAGAAAAGAAACAGGTAACAAATACATTTCTCTTTCACTTAGATCACAGCTTCCTAAATTGTTTTCCCTGTCCCAATACATTCTTAAACAATAGTGATTATCCTGGGATGGGAAGGAATCTATGCCAATCCTACAGGGTGTTAACCTTGCTTAAATCCCCCATTAAATTTCAACATAAATAACCACAAGTAGAAATAAGAAGGAAACTTGAGGAAGAATCTATTTCTCTTTACTCCCAAGCTGCTATTAAAATGATCAAAGGAATTTAAAATGGGCAAAAAATGTGCATTAAAGCCAAAATAAAAAAGGATGCCTTTCATATTCTAGATACCTCAAAGGAATTTCAGAAGTTAAATTGTGTGGAGGTATGGTTCAAAAATATCTTGTTCCTGATAAAGATGTCCAGCATTACAGCCATGGGTAAAAGAGATTTGCAAAATCCATTAAAGCCGCCATAACACAGGTGAAAAGTAATGGTGTGCAAGATACATTATTAGAGATGGAATGTGGCATTTGATGTCTGGAGTGTTATGAATACACTGTAGGAGCCAACAAGCCTTTTCTGTAAAGACCAAATAGCAAATATTTTAGGCTTTGCAAATCATGTTGTCCTTGAGGCAATTACTCATCATTGTCATGATAGTGGGGAAAGCAGCCATGGAGGACTTATACATAAATGAATCTGTGTTTAAAATTCACTAATGTATTTTGAAATGTTAATTCCATGTAATGTTCACATTATAAAATATAGGTTATTCTTTTGAAATGTTTCCAAACATCTATTTTATTTCAGCTGATAGGTCATACAAAAGAGTGACACACAAGACAGTGCATCTTTTGTAGTTTGCAGACTCTTCACCTATACTTGTGAGGAAGAAGTTATACTTAGTGACCCAGAGTATATGGAAAAAAGGAGCTAGGTGGCAGTAGTCCTAATAACACAATGGTGACAATTCCATGGTTTGCTTACATGATGAAGTGCAACACAGTTTTTCTTTCTTTTTTTAACTCTTGTTATCCTTGATCTATCAAATACTGTTGGATATACTAGATATACAGTATAGCAAATACTGGAATGATGAGCCTGAAATGGATCTTATATATACACATGGTCTTCTGTACCAACAGTGCCTCCTAAAGCCAAGGAGCAACTTTTCCTTTACTCAACCATTTCCAGTTTTTGTCCAAGATATGCATATGGAGCCTTATCTGGTATGGTCCTTACATCTTTCTTTTCTGACTCAGTAAAAAACACTGAAAGTTACAAAATAATGTAAGATTTCTGGGACTGCAGACAAGTCCAAATGCTGTTCTCCAACATATATGGCAGAAGCGATAGAAAACAAAACTCTGAAGCAAGTATACAAGCAAAAAGTACTGTACTGAAGGTTGCAGTGCATTATTACTTATCCTTTCTGAAAATATTTATTTTTAATAATATTTTTATTTAAGCACCATGGTTATAAATATGTTTATAGTTAGGCTTTAGTTTTAAAAAGTATACCCTCCTTCACCAGTTCAACCTTCCCACCATCAATGCCCCTTATCTTCCTCTTCCTTCACCCCTTCCCTGTGTTCAAGACAGGCATTTTATTTTTCTCACTCACTATCATTATGATAGTGCTCACCACTCTTTGTGGTAAGCTTCATAAATTGGGATGGACCTTCCAGCCCTTATCTCTAATGTCTCTGGGTATTATTACCATACTGTCTTGTATTTTTCTTTAATCCCACAGATGAGTGTGACTATTCTGTATTTATCTCTCTCCCTCTGACATTTCACTCAGCATAATAGTCTCCATGTCCATATTTGCATAGGAAAATTTCATGACTTCATTTTACCTAAAAGCTGAGTAGTATTTCATTGTGTATATATACCACAGTTTCTTTAGCCATTCATTTGTTGCTGTGCCTCTGTGTTGTTTATTGTAAATAGTGCTGCAATGAATCTAGGCATGCCGAGGGCATTTTTGTATTGTATTTTTGTATTCCTTGGGTATATTCCTAGGACTGATATTGCTGGATCATATGGCACATCAATTTACAGTTTTTTGATAAATTTTCATATTGTTTTTCATAAAGGCTGGGCTATATAGCATTTTCACCAGCAGTGAAGAGTTCCTTTCTCCCCACATCCCTGCCAGCATTGACTGCTTCTGTTCTTTGTGATGTTTGCCTGTCTCTGTGATGTGAGATAATATCTCATTGTTGTTTTGATTTGTGTCTCCCTGATTATTAGTGATGTGGAGCACTATTTCATGTGCCTTTTGGACATTTAAAATTCTTATTTGTGGAAGTGTCTGCTCATTTCTTTTCCCTATTTTTTGATGGAGTTTTTTTCTTGTTAAGTTCTGTTAGTACCTTGTATATCTTAGATAATGTATTACTGCAATCTCTCTAAGGATACCTATGACATTCTGTAAAGAAATAGATCAAACGCTACTTAAATTCATTTGTAACAATAAATGCCCAAGAATAGCTAAAGCAACCCTTAAGGGGAAAATAAAAGATGGTGGGCATCACTTTCCCTAACTTTAAATTGTACTACAAAGCAATAATCATTAAAATAGCATGGTATTACACACACACACACACACACACACACACACACACACAGCCTGACAATGAGCATGAAGGGCCGTCCTGTTCAAAATAAAGAGACAAAATGGCTTGGGCTCCAGTCTATAAATAAAACCTCAACCTTTTGACCCAGAAAATAAATATCATGGTATTGGAATAAAGACAAACTCTCAGATCAATGGAATAATCTTGACTATTCAGAAAATGACCTCCAGACATACAATCAATTAATCTTTGACAAAGGGGCAAGAAGTACAAATGGAGAAAGGAAAGCCTCTTTAGCAAGTGCTTTTGGGGTAAGCCACATGCACAAAAGTGAACTCAGACCTCTATCTAACATCATACACAAAGGTCAAATAAAAATGGGTTATCAACTTTGATACCAGACTGAAACTATAATGTTTATTAAAGAAAAAGTAGACAAAACATTCCATGACATTGCAGAATGCATTTAAAAGGGGACATTGAAACCACATTATTGTAAAAATTGTTGGAACAAAATGAACAAGATTCCAAGAAACATTCTCAGTTTTCCTTATTCTTGCAACAGTCTTTGAATAACAGTCAGATAAGTTATACCAAATTTCTTGTTTATTTTCAAAGTAGAGTCACCTTTCAAACAGGTGAACCTTAGACCTGTTTTTATAGTATTTCTATAGTTCATCTTTCTATTTCTACTCATTTCACTTATGCAGTCTTCTATACACACACAGAAACCATCCCTTACTCACTTATTTGTATAAGCTATCAATAAATTAAATTGTTTATAGAATATAACTTAACTATCATCTCTACTCAGTTTTCTACCATGGACTTTACTCTCTTATGCATGCTCCATCCTAACTGTACACTACTCAACATTATTTATCTGTGTTTTCCATAGTACCTGAGTTTTCTGGTGTGTCTTTGTTTTGTACCATTGCATATAGAATATTCTATTACTCATCTCTTTGTTTCACTTGTGAAAATGATCTTCAGATTCACATTCAGTTCAGTTCAACAGATACTTAAACTAACTAAGATTGTATCAAACAGTATTACAGACGCCCTGGAAATGTAAAGAGGAAGGATAACGACTTCTAGGTAGTATTCAGAGTATAGATAGAAAAACATTTAAAGCTTGTCCTTTGGAAAGTACTATCATCATTCCCCATCATAGCTTGAAACAGTAGAAATTGTGGTCACTCAGCAGAGCTAAGCCTTGCTCAGCTTTGTTCCAGGACTGCTTGAAGAAAGCATCTGCTTAGTGTCAGATTAGAAGTTTTTCACAGTGTATTATAACAGGCCTGAGGAACATGAAGATTGGAACCTTTTGGACACTGTCCCACCTTTCCACCTCCCAGAACTGAACTCTTCCTCCTTAGTGTTAACATTGCATTTTGTTGCCTTTGCTGTTGAACCATCACATTGGTCCTATCCAACCTTCCATTTTAGTTACTTGATTCAAGTTACTTATCAAATGTAAGTTCCAGTCATGGTGCTAAAACTCTTGCCAAAAGTTGTTTTACTTCATACTCTCTACAACCTAATGGAGGCATGCCAGGGCCATTACCATTATGTGAATGAAGAAACTGAACTTCCCAATTCTACTGTGTGTATGTGGCTATAAACTGAACTACTTAAAGACTTGTCAGGATCCAGGGTTCTGCATGTACAAATTCTGAATTAATAAGTTTCAGCCAAAATTCCCCTGTGCTTTTTGTGAGATCACCAATCTATTGAAGAACCATACTTGGAGAACCACTTTGCTTAAAGGGGAAAGTTACATCCTGATCTGTCAGTTCCACATTATGCATCCCTGGCACAGCAATAAAAGATTTTAAAAAGCACAAACTCTGAATTTGCCTGCACTTTGAGTTAAAACACATTATTTATAGTGTTCTTAATAAAATTAATTTATAACAGTGCTACATATATAAAAGCTGCAGTTTGACTCATGGGTGCAATTGAGCTTTCGATAGGAAGTTTATTTATTTATTGTTAATTGATATTTATTGACCTTAATGACAGTGTGTGTGGTTAGTATTATGTGTCTGTCTGACAGGGCCATAGGGAGGTTAGATATGTAGTAAAATGTTATTTCTGATGTGTTTATGAGGGTATTTCTAGATGATATTAGTCTTTAATTATAAACTAAGAAGAGCAGATGACCTTCCCAATGTGGGTGGGCATCATTCCATCTTTAGGAGGCATTAAAAAAATAAAGAAAAGGAGAATTCTCTCTGACTATTGACCAGAGATCACCATCTTCTCATGTTCTTTGACTCGAATTTCTAGCACTTGGTTGACACAATTCGTGTACATTTGTTTTCATATTATGGAAAGAACTAAACTTCTGAATCAGGGGCCTTCAACATGCTCACATAGGAATTCATAGGAATTCCCAGCCTCCATAGAATAGCCAATTCTTTATTACCTGTGTATTTATATATATATATGGATATATATATATATATGGATATGCATGTATCTTTTTATATGCCTTGATTATACTTCTTGTGGAGTCCTGAATAATATAGAGTTAAAGGTATTATGATATATATTTTTTGGGGGGGTCACACCTGGCAGCGCTCAGGGATTACTCCTGGCTCTATGCTCAGAAATCGCTCCTGGCAGGCTCAGAGGACCATATGGGATACCGGGATTTGAATCACTGTCCTTGTGCATGCAAGGCAAACGCCTTACCTCCGTGCTATCTCTCTGGTCCATGATATTTTTTTTCTAAGCTGGATCTAACAAAATTAGTATCTCCTTCGGTGCAATCAGTAACTTTCTAAATAACTATAATGAATTTGTCCTTCTAAATTAGTGATCTTTCTAAAATACAAATCTGGTCACATTATCTATTAATTAAACCTCTGCTATGACTGCTCATCTGATATCAAATGCCATGACACCCTAGTCTCTATGCTCACCATACTTCTTCACCTCTCTGCTGGGATATCTGCTATAGCTTTTACCAGCTGAGAAATGCCCATTCCTCTTCTAAGACTTAAACTCTTTCCTCTGTGCCTGAATTCCTGATTATCCAACTGAAAAGACCATTAGCATTTTTTTTTTGCTTTTTGGGCCACACCCAGTGATGCTCAGGGGTTACTCCTGGCTATGCGCTCAGAAATCACTCCTGACTTGAGTTACCATATGGGACACCAGGGAATTGAGTCGCAGTCCATCCTAGGTTAGCCTGTGCAAGGCAAATTCCCTACTGCTTGTGCCACCGCGCCAGCCCCAGACAGCATTTTGGTTCCACATGTCTGATGGCACACTTGGCTAATAAGCCTCTCTTCTCTTATAAAATGTAAATGTTTGAGAGTTGAAATTGTGTCTAATTCACCTCATTTCACAGTGCTACATATATAAAAACTACAGTTTGACTTCATGGGTGCAATTGAGCACCCATTTCATCAATGCCTGGTGCAAAATCACTTATTCAGACTCTTTGTGTAAAGTAAATTAATCAGTGAGCAAAGGAATAAATCTAAGATTTAAAGAGTTCTTGGATGCATGATGAAACACATTTATGTTTCATCTCACATTCACTTCATTGGAATCTATGTTGGGTTTACCTTCAAAGTATTCTCACCATCTACACAATGATGCTCATCTCAGTCATCTTGACCCAAGTCAAAATTTCCCTGCTCTCTTCCAAATAATTCTCTGTGCTTTGATTCTTAATAATTTCAAAAGTCAGTTCTCAACAGAGAAGCTAGAATCATCTCTAAAAAATCATGTTTCTTAGAGATAAAAAAAAAATCAACCCCTCTTCTGGCTTTCATTTTACATAGAATAAAAACCCAAATCTTTTAAATGATTTTTGAAGTTTTATATGAAGTACCACTCTCCCTTTCAGTTTGACTTTATTTCCTACCACTTTCTATTTTACTCACTCCACTCTAACCATACTAATCAATTTACACTTGCTCCTTGCAGACTGGCTTCTGTTCCTACTGTCCTCGGCTGTCTTCATTTCTTGTCAATCTGCTCCCTTTCCCAAGCTTTTGCTGAAATGGCATATTTTCAATGAGTCCACCCTTGACCATCAAGTTTAATATTGTTCTCCTGCTATTTTTCTTCTCCATATACATATCAACTTCTAACATACATGTACTTTATTGTGTTTACTATTTATTCTTTGGCTCTCTGAAATCAGTCTTCAAAGGAACTTACTCTGTTGTATTTGGAGGTATATTTTCTTCAATGTTATTTTGTCTTGGAGGGGACAATATCTGGTAGTGATCAGAGGCTACTTTTCTCTATATGCTCAGGGACTGCTCCCAGTGATACTTAGAAGATCTTAAGAGGTGTATGAGATATATAATTAACTTCAAAGGATCTAGGATGTACTAGACAAACAACATATATATTTTGATGACTGAAGGCATAACTACTCAAAGATGTAAACTCTTATCTGTCCTGAGGTTGTCAGACCTCATCATTGAATCCTTGCCCCAATTTAGTGTCTGCCCCTTAGTAGGTGTTCAACAAAAATGTCTTGTCAAATAAATGGATGCATATAAACTAGATGTCAAAGATCACTTTTATGAGGGAAAAATGCATTGTCAGCTAATAATCATGTTAGTTTATTTAAAATCTTTTTGTTTATTTTTAAAAAAAAAAAAGCTTTCTTGGAACCCTAACACCACAAATAGGATGTCATTAAGACTTCTGTGGTTTTTGTGGCTATGACCTTTACCGTCACTCTGGGTGGGAGGGGCTATGTGCATGGATGTCCTTAATTAGTCCAACCCGAAGGCTACAGGGATGTGCTGACCAAAAGTCAGAAAGCTTTACAGACCAGCTTCCCTAAAATAACCTAGCAGTTGTTACCAAGTACAGCATGGACTCTCATTTGGGCAGTTTTTAACAATTCTCAGCTGACTCAGAGCACATTTCAGCTAACATCAGATGCTTAAGAAATCTGACTATTTCCCACGAGAACCTTCCATTAAGTTTACGTTCTGCCAGGCTATAGAAAATAAAGGTCCGTTTTAACAAATACGAAAATCAGCTTTAACTTTATTTTTTACAGACTCATGAGTTCATTTTTCAATCAAGAACAAGTTTATGTGATCTGATTTTTGAACAAAATATAATATCTAACAGGTGGGGTATTTTGGACTCAGTCTTTTCCAGGTGGTACGAAATAATGACAAATGATCAGAGTGCCTACATATATATGATGTCAGGTCACTCTTCTTGACCTTATGGGTCAACTCGATTTTCATGGAAACTCATTTCCAAACTACAGACACTACTGCAATTGAAGGGGTATTTTGAAAATTGACAAATGTTGCTGCTCTGAAATTACTTTGAATTGTGGCTAGACTGACAAGCTTATAGAATAGATATTTAATATTTGGTTAATAAAGAGTTTTACTAGTTTCATGCATGGACTAAAATTTGACATTTTTAAAGCACCAGTGAATACATTATCACAGTATCCTTATGTGAGAAATTCTAACTTGACCCTTGGAAAAATGTATAAGGATTTAAATAGTTCATCTTTATATTCAGCTCCAAAGTAATTCATAACAAAAGTTCATTACTTATAAATATCTAGGAATATAGAAATAACACATTTATTTTATAATCATTAAATAAAATTATCACTTAATTTTTTTCAATATAGTTTCCTACTGCAGTTTGTTAGAGATATCCTTAATTGTGAAAATTATCTGTTATCACAGGTTTATTTATGTATTTGTTTCCATTTCTCCCTGCATTTTAATACTTTTTTTACTTTTAATATCTTACTCTTTTTTCTAGAATTTTTACTGTCTATTAAAACTACTTTTGGAAATAAATTGGTTATATAGTACAACAATAAAAATGACCACTTTAGAAATATCTTCATTCTTAGTCAGAATGAGGAAAATATTTTCCTCTGAGGAAAATAGAGCAAAATCCTTGCTTTCAGAAGTAAACATATGTTTTGTGTATACAAGTGATCTGAAGTGTTTAAAAATACATATTAAATATGAATAGCATTACTTCCTTCTGTATGCAATGTATTGTGCCAAATGGTGGCTTTGAAATTATAAAGCTAAGTCTATATTGGGAGAGACAGCTACAAAATAGGGAGAATGATTCATTTATATTGTGAAATATTTACAAATGTCATCAAATCCTTAGAGACAGAAAGAAGATTGAGAGGCTGAAGGTCAGGAACAGAGAGAAAAAATATTGAGTACTACATAAGGTATATAGATTTTTAGAGGAAAGTTAAAATATTTTTCTGGAATTAGATAATAGAGATGTTTGTACATTGTGAATGTACTTCATATCATGTAAAATCATGTACTAATGATCAATTTTATGTTAGGTGTAATTTCTACAATAATTTTAAAAAAATATAAAACCACAAACAAAATCCCAGAGTGATTAGGGCAAACAATTTTTTCATTTATCAATAAGAACTAAGCAAATACATGCCTAACACTGTCCTGGTTATTTTTCTCATGAATTATTTATAGTATGGAACCTAATATTGATAAGTAATTTTTTAAATCTCAAACACAGGTAAATGCTGTGGAGAAAATAAAATATAAAAGCAAGAGAACTGGCTTTATTAAAGGGTTGACAGATTAGAAGATAATAATTATTTGGAAACAACTATTGATCTAAGCTTTGAAGGATTAATAGGATGAAGGAGGGAACCGGGAAAAGGGAAACAGAGATAAAAAAGAAAAAGTGGTTGTTTGCACTGGGTGAGCTCCATAGACTCATTCTTTTCTCTAATGAGATATAAACCAAGCCATGAAGAATCATGGGTACTCTGGCCATGCAGCAGAAAGATGGCAATCTCAGAAGGAGAAATCAGGACAGCCAACACCCTGCTGAAGTTATGCCTGTTGTATCCATCACCCAGAATCACCGTTTTGCCAATGGGCCCTGCATAACTGCTCCTCTAAAATTCCTTTCAGAGACACCAATTTGACCAAATTTCTGGTACATTGGTTTTGAGGCTAATATCACCAGCGTCTTTTGAAATGAGTGCAGGTGCCCTACCCTCGTATCTTTCTTCTTCAGAGAACTCTGGCAGCTGTACCCATGCTACCTACTGTTGTTTTCTGAGTTTCAAAGGAGGGAATGGGAAATATTAAGAGGCTTTCAAGACTAGTAACTTCTCAGATGATTATTCCTGATAACTATTATGAAGAACAGAAAAGGAAATTTTTCTTTTTCTTTGTGAATTGATGATATGCTTGGCTGTGAACTACCTTAAACCACTTTTCATACTATTGGCATCAAATATACCATTACTTCTATTAACTAAGATATCAGTATGTTGAAACTCAATACTGATCCCACCAATATTTTTATTCAATATTATGGTGTCCAGAAGCTATAGAGTGTTAAATGTTGCTCATTATAGGTCTAATACAGCTTCTCATGCTTTGAGTAAACCACTGGTCATGCAGAGAAAGGAATGTACCAGGCAACTAAAATTTTATTTATTATGTATTTTATTTTGAAACAACACATTTTCAAAGGTTTCACCACTTGGGAGGCTATCAGAGGAGCATACATGAAATTATGAACTAGAGATTCTAAAAGAACGATGGTCCTGCATACAGGACCAGTCTACAAGGACAGATCAAATCTTTCAGCAGAAGAGATATTTTAGTCTAGGAAAAGAAAAGAAGCAAATTTACATACTTACCTTTCAAGGAAAGGAAGGGAGTGGCAGAAACCACAAGTGCCTTTTTAAAGAAAGAGCAGCTGGAAGAAAAATTAATGAAAGTTGCAAAACTTCCTTGTGGTCTGTTTCACGAAAACCAGCAGAGCTGTGGTTTCTCTGGAGCCAGAGAATTGGAAGGTAAGGCAAACATAGATCACATTACATGATACCCAAAGGTTTCCTCTGTAAAGCAATGATTCTAATGAAGGCTCAACTAATTTACTGTCTCTTATTTTTTCTCAAAGATGAGTAAGGGGGCTGAGAGGTATCTAGATATCTAACAGCTCTGTTTGAATGATTTACTGTGACCATATTTGAACTGAATTTGATTTGAGTACACAAGGGGGGGGGGACAAGCTTACCCATAAAAAGAAATGGTAGAAGTCAATGTCCCAACAAGTGGTTAAAATGTTAACATTATTTTTATGACTCAATAAATGTCTTTCATAAAAACCCACTCAAAACCCACTCCCCAGATCTCTTTATTAGACTGAAAAAGAGGTATTGATCAAAAGGAAGCATAAATAGGGGGAAAGGGGTAAGAAGGAAGGCAGACCATAAATTAATTTAAAACATCCTTTATTTGTTTTATCTTTATAAAATAAGTATGTTTATTCATGGGAGGGAAATAAGACTAGAAAAATTAGGTAATATATCTAAAAACATACAAGTAAAACATGTTGAAATCAGAATTTAAATCCTGCCTAAATCTAAAGTGTTTGCTCTTTCAACCAATCTCCTAAATACCCTCTATTACTAGCAAAATGGAAATGGCCCATCCACTACTAATGTGATGGATTGACATCAGAACTATGTGGGAGAAGAATGTTAGTGATTTTTGATCCCAATTTTAGTTCACTCAAAAAACTCAACATATTGGTCCTACCTATTTCACAGAAGACAAAAATAAGGTCTTTGTCTTTCCTACGATGATGTAAATAAAAAGTGGTGGAAAGCCTGTCTAGAGTACAGGCGGGGGTGGGGTGGGGAGGAGGGAGATTTGGGACATTGGTGATGGGAATGTTGCACTGGTGAAGGGGGGTGTTTTTACATGACTGAAACCCAACCACAATCATGTTTCTAATCAAGGTGTTTAAATAAAGATATTAATTTTTTAAAAAAGTGGTGAGCAAATAATATGCTTCATATCTAATACATGATTTACAAATTACAGTAACTTTTGGCTATGCATGGCCCCAAACATGCCTTGAATGACCATCAGATGTGCTTCTTAAACTCCAACCTTAGAAAAATTACTTTTATTAATCAAGTTACTAATCTGTAAATTAAAGCCTTCAAAATTGAAGTGAAGAATTCAGACTTTTCTATCCTGAATTTAAATGAATGAGGGGTTTGTCAAGAAAGGCATCTTCTGAGCTTATTCTTTTATCTAGCGAGCACTAAGAAATAGAAGTCAAAAAAGTATTCTGGGGGCCCAGAGAGATAGCACAGCGGTGTTTGCCTTGCAAGCAGCCAATCCAGGACCAAAGGTGGTTGGTTCGAATCCTGGTGTCCCATATGGTCCCCCGTGCCTGCCAGGAATATTTCTGAGCAGACAGCCAGGAGTACCCCTGAGCAACGCCGAGTGTGGCCCCAAAACAAAAACAAACAAACAAAAAAAAGTATTCTGTTTTCAAGCTTCTTATAGCATCATGTGTATTTTCATTCACCTAGGAAATTCCTTTGTAAAGACTGCTGCAGAAATATTGGGCTTACCTGAAGTATAAAACATTGTATTAAAGATTTATGAAGGTCAGAATACATGTTTATTCCATCAAGTGTTTTATGTCCTCTATAAAAATGGCTTTTAATATATAAATATAATATATAAATCATATATAATGTGGCTATATAATAATATATTTATAAAATAAAATTCCTGAAAATAAACTTACTCATCTATAAAATGGTAGCAGCCACATTTACCATAGACCTTTAAAATTCAGTGAGTTCTTATGTATGAATATAATAATAAAATTCTCAACATTTTTAATTAAATTTTTGTGGAGATAACATTAGTTTTTGACAATACAGAAGTTCCAGGTATACAGCTGGAACTTATAATATTATACATTTCATTATCTTTGTATCTAGCACAATAAGGACCACCAAAAATTTAGTTTCTTTTTTGGCAGGAAGGGGTAGTAGGGTAGCACTCAATGGTGCTCTGGGTCTCTTTCTTTTTTTTTTTTTTTGGTTTTGGGGCCACACCCATTTGACGCTCAGGGGTTACTCCTGGCTATGCACTCAGAAATTACCCCTGGCTTGGGGAGAACATATGGGACACCAGGGGATCAAACTGCGGTCCGTCCTACGCTAGCGCTTGCAAGGCAGACACCTTACCTCTAGCGCCACCTTCCCGGCCCCTCTGGGTCTCTTTCTAGCTCTATGTTCAATAGTCATTCTTGATAAGGCTTGGGAACCAACAGTGGTATCAAGGTCAGTCCAAAGAAAGGGCCCTACCTAGCCCCTTAATACATAGATATAAGAAAATATCATGTGTGAACTTCCTTAGAATTAAAAAGTTTTCTTAAAAGAGTGAAATATTTCTAATCCTTAAATCAAGAAGTTTCTGATCAGTAAAACTGGCTCAGATAAAATACATACCCAAACATATCAGGGAAAGTATAGAAAAGTACAAAAATAAAAGATGAATTTTTCCAAAGTGCTTTAGTATAAAACATAAGTGAGAAAGAGGAGGATGGGAACTGAAAACATCTTTAAAGAGCATGGAAACCTTGTCAGCAGGCTCAGAGGAAAAAAAGCAGTGCCTGGAGCTTTAGAAATCTGATCTTAGCCACCATGTCATAACACCTCTGAGTAATTCAGTTAATTTGGAAGTGCATCCCCAGAGATAGCTTATTGATGCATAAGTATAAAAGAGTGTGAACATTTATGTTTCTAGAATGGTGTCTCGAGGAGCAACCACTAATCATCCACCCTGGGGTGTTAGTTGAGTATTAGAATAATTTTTTTATTATAATATAATTTTATTTTGATCATAGTGGCTTACATATTGGTGACAATAATATTTTAGGTACATATTCACATAAAATCAGGAGGGATTCCCATCCATCACCAAATTGTTCTCCCTACCCGTCCATTTTTGTCTTCCCTCCCATTTCTTCTTCCCTCACCCCCCGGGTGGCTAGAATATGTGGTCCCCTCTGTATCTAACCTATTACTTAGTAGTCTTGCACCTGAGTATTAGAATAATTTTAAAGTCTTGCTATCCTTGCAGTCCTGGCAGTCTTAGAATTAGACCAGAAAGTCAAAAAGCCTAGAGTAGATCTTTGTAATAATGAGCAGGAACAATGAGAGGATAGATGAACTATGGATTTACACCATTTATAAGAAATGAGGTGTGGTTTGCTCAGAGTGCTGTGATCTTTTCTTTTTGTTCTGTTTTGTCTGAATTAATGTCCATATTTGAAATTCCTTTAGAGAATTGTCCCTTCCACTTTTTCATGCATGGCTCATCTTCCCTTTCAACTATTGTACCTGGCTTAAACTGATTCACAATCTCTAACTTTGAGGTTGTTATGATTAGCTCAGGGAAGAGCATATGATCAAATTCTGGTCACTTTTTAAAAAGAGATTTGTAAGGATCTTGGGAAAGAAGAGTCCTTAAATCCTGAGAGAGACAGGAAGAATTTTCATTCCCCTTGGTAAAAGAACTAAAGTGCAAAGGCTCTGGAGCTGCTGAAAATCCTCCTATCAGTAGAAAATGAAATTTTCATGATAGCATTGACTTGATGCAAGCAGATGTAGAAAAGAGAATCCCCCCCCATGAAAATATGCTTTGTGTAAATCTTCAGAGTTTATTATTATTATCATACATGGCAAAGAGAACTTTGCAGATGTGAGTAAATTAAGGATCTCACAGTGGGTAGATTGTCTTGAATTATTGCTGTAGACTCAAAGTAATCTTAAAGGTGCTACCAGGGGTTGAATTCCAGCCTTCACAATGTAGGACTGAACCATGTCTCTAGGACCACTGTACTATTAATATGATAAACCATAGAGAACCGTTTTTAAAGTAGATGGTCAATCAGAAGATTTCACAATGCAAAGTAGTAATGATGAGAGTTTGAATAAACTCAAAGCCATAAAGGTATAGAAGAAGTATATTAATTAAATAAAACAGAGATAAATAGATTGGCTATTAGAACATAGATATTTGGTAAAACATGCTCTACTTTCTAGGTAGAAGACTGAACTAGCATCAGACTTGGGAGGAGATAAAGGCCAGAGAGGGGACAGAGAAAACAAATCCTTGGCTTACTTGTCCATTTGGCCCCATTCACATTTGGATTCTGTTGAGCACAGAAGAGCCCTTTCCTCTCTCCAGCTGAGCACATCTGGTTTTCAGGACAAAAGGATCTGAGGTGTCAGGTTTAAATGTCTAAAATGACCAGCTAAAGAATAGAAAGGATGGGAAGTCAATCAGTTCAACTCTGTGACCTCCCTGGGGCTGTAAGTGATCTTCCTAATAATAAACATGGAGCCTTGGGTAGTGGAGGCCCACAATGGTGGTTGGTTTCTTTAACTAGAATTTTATATACACACAGGTTGGAAACCTTGGTCAGAAAATTTAACTGTGTGTTTCCTAAGGTTCCTCCAGTATTTGGACTCTTTTTAGTATCATTACAGTGAGAAATTTATTTGGAAGTCTATGGGACTCAAAATGTCCTGGAATTTGGTAAAGTATATTATTGCTATGTAGGTCACTAATGGTAAAAGATTTTCATAATCATGTAGAAATAACATAGGCAAAATTCACACTTGAAAATCAGCTTCATCACATCCACACGGTGTGTTTGATAGTGACTGTGATTTGATCGGCTCTTGGAAGTTGGAGTGCTTTTCATTATTCCAACTTGCTTTTAGCAAAGTACAAAAAGTTAATTCTAAGTAATGTGTGAACTTTTGATAGAAAATTAGTATGGATTTTCAGAGAAAAGGTAATGAGAAACTCTCCTTAGTCTTAGGGAAGTCACCTCAATCGGTTCATCTGGCATTTATGTGCTGGAATACTCCTCTAGGACCTAACCCTATTCTTCAGAGAATTTCTAAACAGCCACTAACACTGCTTTGTAGAGCCTTCCATCTCTTTCAAACATGGCCTACATTGATCATCCCTTTATTGAACTTCTCTTACCTCCCTTCTCTATAGAAAGCAAACAGCAAAAACCCCTTTAAATGGACAAGTATAAAACTGGGTTCTGCGCATTCCAGGATTTCAATGACAAATTCCAAGCTTACCATTTACTAGCTAGGTGCCCTTAAACTCCATTACCATTTAATATTTATTTGATATTTATTTAATATTTACCATTTAATATTATTATATCAGTTTCAGAGTTTTAAATTGGGTGTTCTGTACACCAAACTCACAAAGCAACAATGAAATTTAATGAGGGCACACAGTGAAACTGCCAAGCCAAAAGAAGGGATTAACTTACACTGTGTTTTTTTTTTTCAATATGCAACACAGTACATTTTCAAAGTCCTTGACATTCGCATTTAACCTTTGAAATTTTTTATATATTGGTGTGCTTCAGGGATTGTGGCAAATGAGCAGATATTTGTGCTAAGTAAATTGAAGTCTCCTTTTCCCTGAATTTTCTACTTAGTGATTAATCATAAATAGGAGACCCTCAAAAGGGGTCCCAATGGCCAGAGAAACAATGTCATCACGGAACAGTGATGACAGACATCAAGGAGGGTAGAAATATCAAGCAAAATTCCCCAACGAGTTTGGGAGGCAAGTAAATGCTACAATGGCAGATGCCAGGCAACCAACCAACAGCCAAGAAGAGACCTGTGAGCAGAGGCAGCTGGAGTAAGAAGCTTATTGGGAACTATTGTGGTTATTTCCTCCCTATAACAGCTTTGGTTGTGAATGTGCCTGTCTGTCCCAGACTAAGACCATCGCTGGGACAGTAGCCACGAATAGTATTTATTCCATATTGTTAGACTCAGAAACACATTTTTCCATTTTTTTCTTTATTTAAACATAGTGTTTACAAACATAATTGTAGTTGTGTTTCAGTCATAACAAGAATACCTTCCTTCACCCGTGCAACTCTCCCATCACCAATACCCCCATCTCTTCCCTCCGCCACCTCCCACCCCCCAGCCTGTATTTGAGACAGGCTTTCTATATCTTACACTCACTCACATTGTTATGATAGTTCTCAGCATAGTTATTTCTCTAACTGCACTCATCACTCTTTGTGGTGATCTTCATATCTTGAGCCGGTCCTTCCATTCCTCATCTCTGGGAATTATTTCAATGCCTTTAATTTTTCTTAAAACCCATAGATGAGTGAGACTATTCTGTGTTTCTCTCTCTTTCCCTCTGACTAATTTCACTAAGCATAATAGATTCCATGTACATCCATGCATAGGAAAATTTCATGACTTCATCTCTCTTGATGTCTGCATAATATTCCATCATATATATGTACCACAGTTTCTTTAGCCATTCATCTGTCGAAGGGCATCTTGGTTGTTTCCAAAGTCTGGCTATTGTAAAAATTTCTGTAATGAATATAGGTGTGAAGAAGGGATTTTTTTGTATTGGATTTTTGTGTTCCTAGGGTATATCTCTAAGAGTGCTGTAGCTGGATCAAATGGGAGCTCTATTTCCAGTTTTTGAGGAATCTCCATATTGTTTTCCATAAGGGCTGGACTAGACCGCATTCTCACCAGCAGTGAATGAGAGTTCCTTTCTCCCCATATCCCCACCAGCACTGATTAGGAACACAATTTTTAAGGAAAACAAATTTTATTTTGACTAACTGCACCTGTAGACTGAATACCATCCTTGCTGTATCTACCAAAGAATTACTACGAAGACTGGGCCTGATCACAGGTCAAATCTACAGCTTCTAGATTTCTCTCCTACACTTTATATTTTTATCAAAGATTTGATTAGCATAATTCAGGCATAACTGATAACCAGAAGTGGCTAGGAAAGCCCAGATATGAGCAGCCTAAAGCAGAGGGAGGTCTCACATTTTGTCACCATCACCTCAGATAATAGTTACTTCTTGAAAAACTTGAGTTCAGTTTCCTCCAATATAACCTCTGTTCTCTGATACTACTGTGGCTTCTAACTATTTGTTCATAGACTTCCAGTCTAGGTATCAGAATATAAAATTACTTTCTCCTGGATTGAATCTTGCATTCTATAGTCTACATAGCAGTATCTATGAACATAGCAGCATACCCCAACATGCAGTAGTTAATAAATACTATTAAACAAAAGGAGAAATGGAAGAAAGAGGAATAGTAAATGATGGCACAAAATAAAAACTTGAGGAAAAATTCAAATAATGGTGTTTAACAGTTGGTCTAATGAGCAGTTTGTTTTTTTATTACTTTTTAATTGCTTTATTTAAACACTGTGGTCACAAAATTGTTCATTGTTGGATTTCAGTCATACAATGTATACCATCTTTCACCAGTTTAAAAGAAGTATGTGTTAAATGAAATAATAGAACTATTAAAAAGGTTCAGATATAAATAATGCACTGTATTCTGCCAAGGTTTCCATTATTGATGCAAGAAAATGTCTTCATATTGTATATCTGATTGAATGGAGGAATAAAGAAAAATAACAAGGAATGTATGCAAATCAAAGACTGTAAAATGTAAAAGCCTGTTTTACTCCAAACAAGAATCTAAAATAAATGTGTTTACGGGGTGTCAAAATTGTTCTCCTGATTGCAATATAAAACCTAAAGAGTTAAAGCTAATTAAAAGAAGCCAAGTTTGGGGGTAAAAAAAAATAACATTTTTAAAAGTATAATAATTGAACTAAATTAGACAGCTTTACAGTACACATGAAAATATATTTGATAGAGTGGATGAGTTGTATCTTATGGCAATAGATCGAACTCAAACAGAACATCAAATAAAAAATAGTATGGAGTTATATAAAAACTTGGAGGAATCATTTGGCAGTACATAGAGTGAAATAGTATTTTATTCCATGGGCTCCAGAAGAAAGAAAAAAGAATTTTTATTTGAGTAAATAAAACCTAGAATTTTCTTAATTTAGAAAATGAACTAAATATCCAAACATACAAGAACCTAAGATACCCAAGCAAAAGTGTGTGTATATACACACACACCATATATCTATATTGTAATGTATATATATACATGTATTACAATTTAAGAGCTAACAGATAAAGCTAAGGCTGGGTAAAGTTTCCATTGGTCAAAGGAGCATACCCTGAATATGTAGGGAAACAAGTTTAATCCCTTGAACTGTACAATCTTCCAGTTGGTGTAGCTAAGGAGGCCCCCACATACTGCCAGGGCTACACTGATACACCTCAGTAGCACTAGTTCAAACACTGAACCATTTGGGTGATGGAGTATCACCAGAATAGTTCCTCCAGGAGCATTGCTTGGAAGCACCCTTAAAATTATGAAAGCTAAAAATGCATGCTAGAATAATTTTGGGGAAATTGAACACAAGGGAATACCTTTGTAAATATACACCAAATCTCAATGATAATCATGCAGGACATAAGAGAGTGGCACAAAGTAATGATAGTTTTGAAGGAAAAGGATTTTCACCCAAGGAGAATCTACCCTGGGAGATTAGAGTAATTAGATTTTAGATTAAGAATTTTAAGGACCAGAAAAATAATATAGTAGGAAGGACACTTATCTTGCAGCTAACTGGTTCAATCCTTATCATTTCATATATATTGCCCTGAGTCTTAGGAGTAAGTCCTGAGCATGCCAGATGTGACTCCAAAATTAAAAAATAAATAAAAATTAAAAATAAATAAAATGAAAGCCAATCTCACCTAGAAGTAGGAAAATACCAGAGTTATACAATATGGAGCTTGGAGTAGAAAGTAAAAATATGACCCCTAAAATGAATATAAGAACAATGTGCTTAAGGCCACAAGAAAATACAATTACATATAAGCCTTGGGGAAAAATTGAAACAAAATTATTCTAAGAAAAATGTAAACTGGAAAAGGAATAAAAACACACATAAAGTAAGTATATTATACAGCAACTGAGGAAACTATGATAAAACAAAAGGACAGTGACCAATAAAGAAAATAACTAAAAATGAATAAAATTGATATTATTTAAATTTCTATAATTATCTAAAAAGATAATGGTCTGAATTAAATAATTACAAGGAAAACAGAGTGCCAGATTAAAAAATAAAACCTAACTCTTTTCTGACTGCAGGAAACAAAACTTCCATTCCAAGATAAACACAGGCTCAAAGTAAAATGTTGAGAAAACAATCTTACATGAAGTTAGTAAATTTAGAAAAATCCTAAACTACTATTCTTAAAATGAAAAATTTTATCAAAGGTAATAGATTGAATGTAGGTGATTTTCACACCCCACTTACAACTAAAGGCAGATCAATGAACTAAGATTTTTTTTCTTTAAAGCTAAATAAAATAATAAGCCTTTAGTTAGGCTTATGGAAAAAAGATAAAAACTCTAATAAATAAATCAAAACTTAAGGAAGATAAATTATAATATGCCATAAAATACAAAGAATAATAAAAAGCACCATGAATGACTATTCTAAATAGTTGATAACTAAAAATAAAGACAGAATTTTAGATTAATTTATCAAGACTAAACAAACCTATGTAAAATCCTAATCACTAATATAAGTATGAAAACTGAAATAATAATTAAAAATATTCCAAAGAGACAAAAGTCCTATATCAATGAATTATGCTAAACCAGAGAGAGAAATTTCTCCTTGAGCTTAAAAAAAAAACAAGTAATACTTCTAAACACAATTCATGAAGCCAACATTATTATGAAACCAAACCAAGACAAGGATATCATCATAAGAGCGATACATGCCAGTATCTATGATGAACATAGATTCAAAAGTCTTCTACAAAATATCAATGAATCATAGTCTCCTCAGGAGGGAAGCGGCTGAAAATTGTCCCAATTCTACAGTTCTTGAGTTTCTGGAGTGTGTGGTTACATATGTAGCTGTATAACATCTCCAAATTCCACAATACTAACATTCCAGTAGAAGCACAGCAAATAAGATGGGAAAGTAGCATTGAAACAAATTATATTTAATCATTGAAATTAATAACTAGAAGGCTCAACTAGCAGCAAGCAGCTCAGAAAATCTTTAATGACTTTAATAGTCCATTGATAGATATAACCTTTGATAGATATAACAATTTATTTTTGGATTTTTTTTGGCACACCCAGCAGCATTCAAGAGTATACTCCTGGCTCTTTGCTCAGAACAGTCCTGGGAGACTCAAGGGACCGTATCGGATGCTGGGGATCAAAACCAGGTCTATCATGTGTTGGCCTTGTGCAAGGCAAACACCCTACCACTGTGCTATTGTTCTGGCCCAAGATATAACAATTTTTTGTTTTTTTTTTTTGTTTTTGGGCCACTCCAGGTGATTACTCCTGGCTATGCACTCAGAAATCACTCCTGGCTTGGGAGACCATATGGGACACCGGGGATTGAACCGAGGTCTATTCTGGATCAGCTGTATGCAAGGCAAATGCCCTACCACTGCACCATAGCTCCAGCGCCAAAATATAACAATTTTATAAATTAATTTTTGCTGAACTATCTTTTTAATAATTCCATTTAGCATTTTCTTAAAACAATCACTATAAAATAAATTATTTTTTGCCTGCTGGGGTGTGGAGGATGTGGAAACTGGAGACAATGGTGAAAGGAAGGTCACACTGGTGGTGGGTTTGGTATAGGAACATTTAATGCCCCAAACAGCTGCTATTATGAATTTTGCAAACCATGATGTTTAAATAAAGTTGAAAAGTCATTCAAACTTAATAATGAATTCAAAGAGTCATTTGACTAATTAGGTTTATTCCCATTATGATATGAACAGTATTGTAATACATGACAAATAAGTGTCTATTAATAAATACATGTATGACAAACACAGCTAAAATCATACTCTAAAATCATACTCAGACTCTGAATTTTTCTTCAAATTCAGGAATAAAAAAGTTGATCACTATCACTATTTCTACTAATTTAGTATTAGTGATAGATTACCAATACATTAGAGGAATCTTGGTCAGTAAAGGAGCTATCATTTTCAGAAGAGAGAATATATATATATATATATATATACATATATACATAATTTTTTTTTAATTTTTATTTTGATCATAATGGTTTACATAGTGTTGACAATAATATTTTAGGTACATATTTACATAAAATCAGGGGGGATTCCCATCACCAAATTGTCCTCCCTACACCTCCATTTCTGTCCTACCTCCCATTTCCTCTTCCCTCATCCCAGGTCGGCTTGAATATGTGGTCCCCTCTTTATCTAACCCACAACTTAGTAGTCTTGCACCTGTTTGGTCTTGATGCCTCCCTTAGTTCCCCCTCTAACTGGAGGCAGGACTAGCTAGTTCAAGTTGCATGGTTTTGTTTGAAAAAGAGAAAAGTAATAAACTGGGGTAAGGATCTAATACCCCGAAACTGGGCGGAATCCTTCTAGAGGCTCTCATCATCGTTTTGAGAGATGGAGAAAAAGAAGGTGAAACACTCCACCAGTACCAAAAGAAGTGTCAAATATCTAGTGAGGGCTTGAGCTGTATCGATAAGCACCACAAAAAAAAAAAAAACAGGCAAACAAACAAACAACAAAAAGCAAAACAAGCAAAAACAAACAAACAAAAAAAACACACCATGGTCTTGAAATGAGAAACATGGCATAGCACATAACGAAAGAAAAGAAAGGAAGAGAAAATATAAGTATGGTTGGGGACAGTTTCAATAATCACTCCCAAACAGAGAAATCGACCATAATAGATAGGTGAATAAAAATAATAACAACAATAATAAATGGAGGTAAAAAATATATAGATAATAACCAAGGTTTTGTGCTTTTTGTATTTTTATTTTTTCCCTCCTGCCCTGGCACAGTAAATATTGGGGTCATTCGAAAAGGAATTCACTTGGCCTAAGAGATATGGGGTTTCTCCGTCCTTGGAGCATACTGTCATGGGATCAACACTAGACTTTGCTCAGGAGCCTTTACTCTCCCGGTGGTGGTTTTTTTTTTTTTTTTTTTTTTTTTGGTGTGTGGAAGACTTCTATTCTGTGTTTAGAGGTCTCAGTATCTGCACAGCTCCTGAGGTGGGACTTATGATGAAGTCAGTCTTTGTGGTTCTAGAGGTTCTGTTACCTCCGTATCATTTTAAACCATCTTCTGTGGTTGGTGATCTTGGTCTTTGCCCTGATCCTAGGGTGGCACCTAGGATAGCATCTTTCTTTTTGCTTCCAAAAGCCCTGTTCCGTTACAATTTTCTCTGCCGGACCTTTGGGACTGGGGATCCTGGTTATTGTGCAGGTCATAGTTCAAACCCTAAACTAGGGCTTTTTTTTTTTTTTTTGGTCCCAAGATGTATACCGTCTGGTCGTAGTTCTAGCAGCCAGTCAACTATAAATCACGATCTTGGCTTTTGGACCTACCAAAGGGTGCCGAGACTTCTGGTTGTGTCTTGTCGTTAGCTGGTAAGGTAGGTTAATCTGCTCTGAGGTCAGGATGTTCAGATTTTCCTCATTGTCAGGAAATCATGTTAGAGTTGGCCCTTGTTGTTGACCCCGCAGTATTAAGGCAGTCCCGGCTGGGATTTGTTTCTTGCCACTGTTGTGAGGAACTGTGCCGTTTCTATGTCTGGGATCCAGGGTTCAAGGCTGGATGAATGGTATCTGATCACCTGAGGTCTAAGTTGATTCCACATGACATATTTTCAAGGTAGGAGATATCCCTGTTTTGTAAACAACTATGAGTTCCCATCTCTAGTAGACAAGAGCTCTTTTTTTTTATATGTAAGATTTCCCCTTTATTTGGTGTGCCTTTGCAGGGGGAAGTGGTGCTACATTATAATGTCTGTGTATTTGTGGGTGGACAGAGGGGATAACAGAAACAGGTCACATACCCAAAAGCGAGGAAAAGAAAAAAAAAGGAAATAAAAATGTATGCGCTCACAAATGTATATGTAGGACAAACATTTAAAAAATAAATTAATTAATTAAAAAAAATAAAAAAATTAAAAAAAAAATTTAAGGTGAGTTAGTGAGGTTTTTTAAGGGACCAAAGTGGTGCAAAAGACTACCTTACATTTGGGGGAGAGTAGGTAAAGAGGTGGTGTATTACCAGTCTTATGCCTATGTTGGAGGTACAGTTTTTCCCATTGTCTTTTGGGTGTTTCCTGTGGTGTGTGGGTTCCCAGGCATCTTCCTATCCCACCCCTTGACCTTCTTCAGATTGGTAAAAATTTGTGGCAGGGAGGTCTTGGAAGAGTTCTTGCGTTGGGGATACTTTTGGACCTAGATCCGGTTTCAAGAAACAGTCCACGTTAGGGGGAGTTGGTAGGGAAGGCCGCACACCATGAGTCCGCAGGGAGTTGGCTGTCTTTTCTTGCAGGAGACGAGGTGTGGGTTTGACTGGGTGTCCCCTCGCCTGGGTGCTGGGTACTGTTTCGTTGGGTAGGAGGTCGGTCTTGATGCCTAATAGATTAAGGATTGAGGGTGAAGAGTTTTAATATGGTGGGAGATCTGGATGGAATTGAGGGGTGAAGGGATAGTTGGATTTCCAGAGGGGAGACAGGGGAAGGTATATGGGAGGGGTATGCAGTGAGAGGAAAGAGAAAATACCTTAGAAAGAAAAGGAGAAGAGAAAGGGGAAAAAGTAAAGAGAGGAATAGAATTAAAAAAAAAAAAGTAGTGAGAAGAGAGGGGAGAATAGCAAGGGAATGCTGGTTAGGTTGAATGTGTTCGAAGAATAGAGCCTGTAGTTTAAGTCTGTACATCACAGGCACTGCTTCGGTGGTCTGACTGGTCACTTGCTTCAATTCCTAAAAGAAGGAATAACCTAGAGATAAAGTATATGTTAGAGAGTTTTCTCGTGGCCCTCTCGTAGTGCATGCTATGTATGGTATCTCGTGTGGTATCCCGAGTTGCCATCTTAGTTTGTCCGCCCTTTGTATCCAAGGGCGCCTGTGGACAGAAAAGCTGAGAGGTTATTTAAAATATAGTAAGATAAAGGCATTAAAACATAGTGCTATGGTATGCTGCCATTGCAGTCGTGATTTCCCTTGGTGTTCTATACTTGTGTTCCTGTATACGAACTCTAAGGGATTATTGTGGGCCTTTGTTTTGGAAGTCTGATTACTTACCTGTTCTCTTAATGCTGTTGTTTCTGTTGTTGCTGCTTTCTTTGTGGTATAATGTGTTGTCAAGTGTTTGTGTTGCTCCTTTTTCATGAATTTTGGACACTGCTCCCACGTATATGTTGAGTATTACAGTGTTCGAAGTTACTACCCTGTTAAACCCTGTTATTTGATTGTTAGGTATTAGTTGTGTTTAAACTATATGTTCTAGGTGTTTCAGAATAGTGCCACCATTCTGTGTTTATCTTTTGTCTTCTGACTTACTTCGTTTAACATAACATGATCTAAGTCCATCCATGTTGCTGCAAAGTCTGTGATTGTATCGTTTCTGACTGCCATGTAATATTCCATTGTGTATATGTACCACATCTTAATGATCCATTCATCTGTTGTTGGACATCGAGGTTGGTTCCACGATTTGGCTATTATACTGAGTGCTGCAATAAATAGTGGGGTGCATACGTATTTTGGAATGAATGCCCTTCCATCTTGGGGGTATATGCCTAGGAGAGCAATTGCTGGGTCAAATGGCAGCTCAATTCTGAGTTCTTTGAGCACTCTCCAGACTTTTCTCCATAGATGTTGGACTAGGGGGCATTCCCACCAGCAGTGAATGAGAGTTCCTTTCATACCGCATCCCCGCCAACAAAGGTTGTTTCCATTATTTTTGATGTGAGCCATCCTCACTGGTGTAAGGTGGTATCTCATTGTTGTCTTGATTTGGATCTCCCTGATGATGAGTGAAGGTGAGCATGTTTTCATGTGTTTGTTGGCCATCCTTCTGTCTTCCTCAGAGAAGTGTCTATTCATTTCATCTCCCCATTTTTTTATGGCTTTATTTGGTTTTGAGGGTCTCAGCTTTCTGAGTGCTTTGTATGTTCTAGATATCAGGCCTTTATCTGATATGTCGAGTGAAAAGATTTTTTCCCATTCTGTTAGCTGTCTTC